>NC_018335.1:682902-1024353 GCF_000234665.1 Leishmania mexicana MHOM/GT/2001/U1103
TCCCCCTCCGACGCCGCTTGTGCGTTGCGGTCAAGGTAGCCCAGCCGCTCGCACGCATCGGCCGTCTGGTCGCCGAGGAAGGTCATGTGCTTTAGCCAGTCGGCGTCTTCGGTGTAGCGGAGCATGTTATTGCGGAAGGCGCGATACACCTCTTCCTCCTGACCGCCAAAGTAGGCGCGCGTTGACTCTTTGATGTGCAGGACACTGTACCCGTTCACCGGGTCCTCGGTGTCCGCCTCCTCAAGGCCGATGGCCTTAATGAAATCGCAGAGCGTGGTGTCGCGGTTCACCGTGCCGTGGCGGCGCTGCTCCTCTCGCTGAACCTCAATCACGTGAATGGGAATCACCGAGATCTCCTCCGAGGTGAGGAAGTCAAAGTCGCTGGGGGGAAGCTTGAGCAAAGCTAGGTCGCGTCCCTCCCTGCCAAGTTGTTCATACTCCTTCTCTGCTTCTTCCTCCAGGTTGTGCATCGCCGCGCCGCTATGGGACTGTGCAAGCCCAAGTGACGGTGATAAGCAATGAGATGCACACCGGCTCCGAAAACGGTGCGAATACCCGCGCAGAGCAGAACGCCGCCTTTGCAGCCTGCATCACCACAAAGAGAGAAGGGGAGGGAGGGAGAGGAGGCAGCGAGGTGAGATGAAGCACGAGACGCGAGAGAGGACAAAAAGGGCAGCGTGTGAGGCGCCCCAAATACAACGACAGCAGCCAAAAAAAGAGAGAGAGCCGCTGCCTGTGCCAACGCACGCAAAAAGAAGTCCCACAGACCAGTAAGCAACCACGCATTTGCCGGCCTTCGGCCCAGTGGCAGAGTAATCAGATCTGGGAAGGGTGCGCATCACTATCCTGGGCTCAAAAGAGGAGGCGCGCCGGAGAGAGGGAGGGAGCACGCGCTCAGCAACAGACCCCATCGCACCATCTTCAGGCCCCCCTGACAGAGCAACCACCTACACGGGCATGGTGGTGCGCTCTTGAATCATGGATGCGTATCTTTCTGCTGCTGCTTTAGTTTCACCGCGTTGTGCGATTCGGCGTTACTCGGAGTTCCCACTGTATATCGCCGGAGAACGGGATGGAGAGGAGAAGACGCAGCGAGACATCAGCCACCTGCCTCTCTTCCTCGCCTGTTACCGGCTCGCCTGCCATGGACCAGTATGAGTGACCGTACCCACGCCTGCAGGATGCCTATACAGACGAGAACCTTCTGATTCCTTTCCTTTAACGGAAATATGGAAAGCCACCGGGCGGATGCACAGCTCAAAAGAAGTAATCGAGGATGTCATCCGTGGCCATCTTGCGCGTTCGCAGGTACGCCATCAGCTCCCTCGGCTTCGACTCCAGCTCCTTCATCTCAAAGTACTGCTGCACCGTCGCCTCTACCGAGTCCTTCTCAGTGCCGTACACGGGGCTGCAGGTCATTGGCGGGTACACGACTGGGATGTACTGGGCCTTCTGCTGGAGTGGCGTCAACCGCGCGCTGAGCGGGTGCACGGTGTTGGGAACGCGGAGGACGCACCCTGGCTTTGGCCAGCACCAGCTCATTCCCCAGTACACGGCCAGCCATTCCTCCATGGTGGCTGGAGCTTCAGCGCCGGATGAAGCGCAGTACGGAGCGCTCTGTAGCACCGCGTGCATCTCCGGGTTACCGCCGTGGAGAAGACGCTCCAGAGAGGCGCGGGAGCTGTCAGACAGACCGTAGTGCTCCTGGTTTCGGGCCAGCGCGTGCAGCGAAAGCACGGCGCGCCGGCGTATCGCTGCATGGTACGGCGTCGCCTCCCCGTGCTCCTCGAAGACTCGGATCAGGTAGGGTACTACCTGCCCTGCAACAAAGCTGTCGTCCTGCAGATTCTGCTGAAGGTAGGCGTAGATGATGGGGCTCGCTTGCCATCGAGCGCAGCGGTGAAGAAAGTATGAGACGTCGTCGAGCCACAGATTTGAGATGCGCCGCTGCTCGACGACAACGCAGTCTCGCAACGCGATCGAGGTTTGCGTGAGGTTTGGTGGAATGATAAGCGGCGCCCCACCGCTTTCAAGAACTGCAACCGTGAGAACTGGCAGGAGGGCAGCATCGCACGGAAGCGCCTCGTCTGGAGTTTGGAAGAGGTCCAGCGACACCACCTTGCCGCACATGTTCGCCTCGTCATCATGCAGCACCCAGTCATATCCGCCTTTCGGTGCGAAGATGGTCAGCATTGCCGGCACGTGGGCACCTCGAACCGCTGACGACACTGCTGCTGCCCCTGCAGCTGAGCTCTCGGGATACAAGAGAGATCGAATGCGCATCGCACTGGTGCTGCTACTCCCTGACGAAGGTGACGCCGACGGAGGTGATCGTAGTTTCGGGTCTGATAGACTCACCTTCGCATCCCTATCGTCCCTGCTATCCACTGGTAAAGGCAGCGCGGCCTGCATCGCGAACTCGCCACAGTCGTTCAGGTGCCAGTGCCGCACCATGCCCCGTTGTGACACCCACGTTGCCTGGTCGCAAACGGCCCCATCGGCGACAAAGGACGGCCATAAAAGGTGCTCACCAAGGATAGGGATGGGCGGACAGCCATCGCTGCGGTGAAACAGCTGCAGGTCCAGCACCTCCTCCGCTTCCGAGACATCACTTAGCACCGGGGCAGTTGCAGCACCGACCGCTTCCAGCTCTTGCTGGGTGAGCGGCACCTCGACGCCGTGGGTGTGGTGGAACACCTCTTCGAAGGAGGAGATCATCTTGTGAAAGGAGGACACGTGTATGTCCACTCCAGGTGCTCCCCAGCCGCGGCGTAAAGCAATCTGCGGCTTGGGGAACGCAGTCCAGCGCGGGTCCGTCAGCCAGCGTAGACTATCTGGCCCACACGCGGTGTGGGCCGCCGTCGCACGCATCTTGCTCGCACGAACGGGCACCCCGGCCTCGAGGTACGGCATAAGCTCTTCCTCGGAGAGGAGGAGCCCCTCTGGGGACGCCCCAGCCCCAACCTCCGCTGTCGGCGCGAGGACGCATCGCCACTTGGTGGAGACCGCCGCAGTGTTGAAAGGTGCTGGAAGCGGCAGTTGGCTGAGCACATCGCGAAGCGCGAAGACGAGGGGGCCGCCGTGGGTCTCCGTCGGTGGTGCCAGCGTTGACAGCTCCGCCATTTCAAATGAGGGTGGCACACGCGCAGCGAGTAAATGCAAGCCCGAGCAATGCAGCAGATTCTCGACGGTGATCTAGTTAGGGTGCCATTCGATGGTCCTCGCAGGAGCCCAGCCGCAGCAAGTAGCCTTCCACGTGCACACGTCAAGACAGACGCTCTGGAGTCGCGACTCGAATCAGAAGCCAGCTAGACAACAGGTCTGCTGCTGCGCGACAGACGGATTAGCCCCCGCTTGTCGAGTCCTCGATGGATCTGCTACTCCAATACCACGCAGGGTGAATCCTCGAGCGGAGGTTGAGTTCAAAACCCGTAGAGAGAAGTATCTCTGATGCAGTCTCACGCGTAGGCACAAAAGATACAGCGAGGCAGTGTGGTGTGCGTGGGTGTGGGTGTAAGAGGGGTGACGACGGAGGGACGAGGATCGAGGGGGGAGGCAAGAACCTCAACACAGACATTGTGCTGAGATGGACAAGTACGCACATTGCTCCTGCAGTGATCAATACCACATGGAACCACGTCTATAGAGTGAAGGGTGAGCTGTGCCAAGCACAGGTGCAACAGTGAAGGTGGACGACCATGGTAGTGAACCTGCCTTCTCTCCCTCTCTAAGAACCTTCAAGGCACGCGAGAGGCAAGCACGAAACAGTGCACCTTTTCTTGTTACCACGCTGCCACCATCCTCACTCCGATGCGTGCCATCCGGCATAGGCACGCATGACGACGTTTGGAAGCGAAAGGAGAACAGCATTCAGTGCAGAAAAAAAAACACAAAACAGTGCGCTGATGTTCCGAGTTCGTATTCTTTCCTTTTTTTCCGTCGTGTACTGCAGTGGGAGACACGAGGGGGGAGAGAGGGGGCGTGGTAGCCTTCTTACACGGTGCCTTAGACCAAAAGAGAATGAAAGAGAGACGACAGAGCACGGGCTTGCGTGGACCTGAGCACACAAACGTGCGCATGCTGGTAGGGGGAGGGGAGGGGAGGGGTGGGAGGCACACGGGGTTTGGAAGAAACGAGCTTCACGACTGAGGACAAGAGCCCCCTCCCCGATTCGCCTTTGCCGATGCTTCAGAGCAGCACACGCTTCTAGTGAGCCGCGAGAAAAAAAAATCGATCCACACCGTCCTCACACAGACGATTGCGCTTGCGTTGGCCCCACACCGCCTCTGACGCCGCGCTCAGTAGAGGGAGCGAGTGGGCACCTTGGGAGACCGCTGATGACAGCTTGCGTTTCTACTCGTATTCTGGCGATTGTGCGCACTCTGACCGCCACGGGCGCTGCCGCGACCGCCGCGCTGAGCTAAGTGGCCACCGCGAAAACCCTGTCTGCCACGACCAGCACCGCCACCACGTCCGTGTCTGCCGCCGGGTGCAGTAGTATCCTTTTTCGCTGCCAAAGATGCGCCACCCCTGCGTGGAGCAGTACCACCACGAGCAAAGCCTGCTTGCTTACGTTGCACAGCACGACGCCGGGAGCTAGAGATATCCTCTTCCTCCCCGTCGTCGTCAGCGTCATGCACTTCGAACGCGCTGTCCGCCCCGCTGTCAAGCGAAGAGGAGTCGCTACCCTCGTCCTCATCCATCTCGCTCTCCTCCGCGCCACTACCCTCTCCCGCCAGACCGGTTTCGCCGGGACCCCCAGTGCCATCCTTTGATGCCTCCTTCGCCTTCTCCGCCGCCCGCTCCGCCTTGCGGCGGAGTATGTACGATTCCATCAGCGCTGTCATGTGACTGTCTTCTTGACCAGCGAACTTGCGCGCCGCGATGCGGCCCAGTCGCCTCTTGAGCCGAATAACACGTTTTGTTTTGGCTAGCTTCGCTTGCTTCTCCTTGCGCCGCTCGGAGCGCGACTTCATGGGGTCAAATCCCCGGCTGTACAAGTTACCGCGCATGGTGCCACTGCTGACAACTTCAGATGCATAAACACGCACCAGCACACACACACACGAAATTGCCGTGACGATGAGGAATGACGAGGCGGTGGGAGGCGAGAGCGCGTGAGTCTCTGCTTGCTTTTTCAGCACGCAAGCGTGCCGTAGCGTCCAAAGAGGGCGAGAGAGCACTTGAAAGGAGGCAGGGCGGTACGGCTCGCCGCGCAGAGTCAATGGGAGCGCACAGAGAAGGGGAGGTGAGAGATGCATGAACCTTCGAGAATCAGGGCGGACACAACGAAAAGAGCGCTTCGCTCGGATTCGGCCTCCATGCAGACACGCCAACAACACCGTACACGATGCATCGTCCATTATGCAGACAGGAGACGGGTACCTCAAATGGCAGAGAAAGATGTGCTCGTGGAATTCCAGGTTTTATGGGCGAACTCCTGGAAAAAGCAGGGTCGATCGCCTATCAAGCTGGGTGGCCTCATCATCATGTTTGTGCCGAAGATAGTTTTCTGCCTACACGGACGGGCAAAGCTCGGCAGACGATAACAACGCTGTCCAGGCAGACCCACATCCCCAATCAACTAATTCCTGCAGTAGAGTTGGCGGAGACACAAGAGACGCACACACAGACAGAAAAAAAACGGCACCACAACCTCCGCGTGCACGGATGCCCTCTCGCGTATACGCCTCGAGTGAGGAGCGGGAGGGAAGGGGATTCCATCGAGTTCGTTCAGCAGGCGCCTTAGAGCGAGCCGCTGACACTCTGGAGGCCCGCAGCGAACGCGCGCGACAAGGCATCCGCCCACTCGTCGGCCCTGCAGACAGCTCTCGCCAAGAACTCACACCTTGTGCGTCAGCGATGACGTTTGCGGCAGCACTTCTTCGATGCACTGGATCGACCCACAAAACGGCCGGCCTCAAACCCAGCATTGTAGAACGACTGCACAAGTGCCTGAATGTCCTCAGGAAGGCCATTCAACGTTGGAAAGCTGCGCGAAAGTATCTCGGACTTTGCCGACATCGATCCCCGTTGCACTCGCGCCCCTCCCTCTGATGCGGCTGTGCTGGACGATGTCGCTGAAGCGGCCACACGCGCCTTCTCGCTGTCCGATCCCTCGGTTTCCGTGGACAGGACGGATTCATCGTCATCCTGCGTCTCCCCACGAGTATCTTTCACGGCGCCGGCATTGTCGAGCTGCTCATTAAACAACTTCAACAGATACGCATCGTCCCAAAGCGCCTCGTCGGCGCGCGAGTAGGTTTCGCCCGTCGCCAGCTTGCCGTTGTGGCCGCGCGAGCGCCGTGCACTAGACATGGAAGAGAAGCAAGCTCAAAGGGAAAGGAAAACAAATAACGGCAACGCGGGGCACCGTGCAAGAGCGAGACAAAGCCTTTTCGCCACACCTGCTCACCAGTAGAGCGAAGCGAAGGCGAACACAGCACAAAGGAAAAAAACGCCAATGACAGGGAGTAGGGTACCGCTCAGAGTAGCGGCACAGGAAGGAGGGAGGGAGGGGGCAGTGCATGTTGTTTGTACCCCATGACATCGGGGAGGACAAAGAACAAAGAAGGGGTGGAGAAGACAGCTGGCAGTGCACAAGGCGAGCATAGCCTCGAATCCGAACTCAATGCACTGCTCGCCGAAGCTGAGAGTGCATCAGCAGTGGTAAGGGGAGGGGCATGGGCAGCAATCATCACTGTGTATCAGCCAGTCGCCCACGTCATCGCGGCACTAGAGACGGAAATGGAGCTGCCGAAGCGACGACAAAAACCCTGCGCGATCCACACACACACACACTCTAGAAAGGAAGACACATGCATGATGATGGCAGGAGGCGCACAGACACCTACAGCAGGTGGCTTTGATTTTCGTTCGTAACAATGGTAGTCTACCCAGAAAAAAGTCAGCAAATTTACGCATACAGAGCAGCCATAGCAGCTCACCTATCGCTGTAGGAATCCGGCTGAATCCTATTCGTCAAGACCAAGCCGGCCGGCCCCAGAAGCGGACCATATCCCTAACGGGTACCTCTCGCCTTTCCTCATCCCTTCTCCTCAGTGCGCCGTGATCGGCGTCAAACGGACCAGGGGTGCACTGCACACCTTGATACCAGCCAGTCGCGTCCCGTCTCCTGCTCAAGGGCGGAGGCGGTGGCGTCTGGCATGCGGGTAGTAGGGCTTGGTCTAGGCACATCCCAAATGAGTTCAAGGAGGATGTTGTCCAGCCTCGGGTCAGGGCCCGAGATCCAGCACAACCTGCCTTGTGCCACCCTTACCCCACTGAGTCGCGTAAAGCCGCTCTCCTCCATCAGGCTCTATGGAGATTCCCCACATTGGAGTCTGGGGGACTCGGTGGTGCAACTCCGTGGGGTTCTCCACACGCTTCCGGCATCCGGGCCACATCAGTTTACCCGGCCGGTTGGAAGAGTTGCCGCATGTTTTTGCATCCACACGCCTCGGGGTTCATTGGTATGGGATTCCCTTCGCGCCTTCTCCGTCCATCACTCGTGTTTCCCTCCCTTCTGCCTGTCCTGTTCGGATACGACAAGTCACGCCGTCTATGCTGAGTAGCGCGTGCGCACAGTGCTCGCATTGTGGGATTTCGGGGCCTGTTTCAGGACGACGTTGCTGCCCAGGTGACTCGCTGTCTGTATCTTCCATTTTTCGCAGACGTCACGGAGAGGAAGGCGTGCCTGGACGCCTTGTCTGCATGTGCCACGTTTCCCAGAGTCTGTGGCTGCATGGAACACTCCACGGTTTCTTCAATCCACACACCCTTGACAGACGTCACTGTTTAGTGAACAAGAAAAAACGCGGAAAAGCAACAACATCCACATCACGACAGCATCAGAGGAAGGTGGTGTCCGCCGCTCACCAGTCAAAAAAAAAGGACTCCAGTATGGCTGTCTCCTTCACCCACCAAAGCTGCCGAGGGAGTGCGTGGAGTAAGAGGACGGAGAGCGGAGAAAAGAGAAGGTAAGACAGGAGCCGCCGCCGTAAAGGGTAAAGCAACGTCGACTGAAAAATGGTCGCGAATAAACAGAAGGGACAGGGAGGGAGGGAGGGAGGGGGGAGAGAGAAGGCACAAAGTCAAAGGAGGGAGGGAACAGAAAGTAGAGTAGACCCTCCCCCCTCCCCCTCCCCTTCTCTCTCTACCCCGCAGCCACGGAAGTCACGTGCACACACAAACACACACACACACAGGGAGAGAGAGGGATGAAAACACAACCAAAGGAAGAGAAGCAGGCCGAAAAAAAAAACCTCTCTGCTGCTGCTGCTGCTGAATGCCATACGGGAAAGGAAAACCAACCGAACAGAGAAGCACAACAGAAAAGGGGGCTTCGTCTTTCTTCGTGTTTTTGAGGTGTGCCCGAATGAGCTCATGAGAAGGGAGAGAAAGGGGAGAAGGTGCAAAAGGGGGTGGGTGGGTGGGGTGATGGTGCGATGGCGCGCAGGAAAACAAAAGAAAACAGAAAGGCAGCCGCGAAGCAAAGCTGGATATATATATATATATATACATCTTCTCCCTATCCCTCTTGTTGATGATGTCGCCTTTCTTGCCGTTTGAAGAGGCTTCGCGGAGAAAGCAGACGGGCACAATATAGTAGAAAGCACGACAGCATCACCGTCCCCGTCCCGAGCTAGATAGACTCCGTTGGATGTAGTCGTGGTGTCAAGGGCAACAAAATCGGGGTGATATCTGTCTTGCTATTGGGAACCTTATCCACAAGCGAAAGAAAAGGGCCAGCCTTGTAGATCGTGGGAAACGGTTGCTCAGACAAAAGGAGGCAAGTCCCCCTGCTCTCACAGAGATGAGCACGAGAGCGTCTACGATGCTGGAAAAGCGGCAGCGAGGTCAGAAAGACAAACAGAAATGCACAGACGGAGACGGCGGGGTACGAGGGAGGAGGTGCGCACACGCTTGCGGGAACAACGGCATGGACACAGCGGGGGGGGGAACAAAGGCCAACAGGCGCCCGGACGTGAAGCACTTTCACCCTCACCAACCACCATTACCCCGTCTGCTAGCCTCCACCATGAGATGTAAGAGAAACGACCCAAAAGGCCATACCTCCCCCCCCCCACATACCAAATAAAAAGGATACCTGTCGTAAGAGAGAGGTACATGTCACCGCCATTCCTGCCACTATGTAAACACCCTCTAATGAGGAACGCGAGAAGAGGCGCTGCCGGAGACGTCAAGCAGCTCCAAAACGAGAAAAGACAAGCAAAAAAAAAAACGAAGCTCACTTATGTGAGCGCAGAAAGGTGAGAAAGAACGCTGGCGAGAACAGTAGGGCATGTGGTGCTCGCGCTGACAGCACTGACCTACACAGAGAACTAGACCGAGACACGATCCACCACGCTGAACAATACGCACAACGACGCAAACCACACGAAAAAGAGCAAGGGAGCTTGCAGGGGAGGGGGAGGGGGTCCCGCACCGACCGCCAAGTGACGACGTCGCGACAGAAGAGGCGGATGCAGGAGAAAAAAGGAAAATAAATGAGCATCGAGACACAGACGAACCCGAAAAGGACTTTTGCGGAAATAAGGGCAAGAAAATAAATAAAATGAAATCTCAGACAAGACAACACGAAGAAAACATACACATCACAAGAGAACCACATCCGCAGCACTTGCGTAAAGCAGTTTGCTTCCGTTCGCAAAACGTCAGAGAGCGTCCGTGTGTGTGTGTGTGTGTGTCACAGGACGGAGGGGGAAGGGGGCCAGAGATGGAAGAAAGAAGAAAGAGGCTGTGTAACACGTAGGGCCGTACCCGCAGGCATAGAGCACGTCCGTTATTCAATAGCATACACACGCGTCTACGCTGTGTCGGTGTACAGAGGAGAATGCAGAGCCGCCTGCCCCCACAGCTTCCTTGACACAACGGGTGGAGAGATGCAGGGGGCTGTTGGAGGGCAGGAGGGGAGGCTTACGCTCAAGGCACGGACAGTGAAAACAACTCGAGAACAAGACCCATCCGTTCATTCCAAATCCTTCGCAAGCAAACATGAGACCACCGGCGCAGCTAACAGTGGCGGCGATCGCCTTCACTGAACACGGAAAAGGAAAAACAACAACAGCGAAAAAAAAACAAAGAAATATCGCTCGTCCTCATCCCTCGGCCATGCCGCACCGCTGTGGCCCGATCAAAGCGTACCACGACCGCGCAACGGAGCAAACAAAGCAAGGACGCGCTCACATCTTTGTTTCCTCCGACAGGAGCGGTGCACTCATTTGGCGGGCGTAGGAAAGGAAAGGGGAGGGGGAAGGAGGCAGGTGAGAAGCGAAAGAGCGCGAGGGCTCGTCATCCGCACTCGCTGTCCACGAAACGATTTCGCTGCAGTAATAAATAGATACATACCACAAAGGAACACGACGGCGGAAGTAATCCGAAAAGGGAGAGGAGAACACACACATATGCATACATACACAGAGTCCTACGGCAAGAAACCAAGGAAAGCAACAGCACACAGTGGAAGCGGACAGATGCACTCTGTGCAGCATCGAGGGACCATCCTGTGACGCATGGGGAAGGCAGGTGCGCACGAGGAAAGCTAAGGATAGATAGGGCTCGGCGCGGTGATACCGCTGCCTAACAAGCGGAGTAGGGAAAGAAAAAAGCAGGAGTAACGTGGATAAGAGCACACGAGCTGACGAAGACTGGTGGATGTCTCATGTACACCCGGCAATGCGTCTTCGGGCTCCCATCTCCTTCAGTGCGGTTACTCCTTGAATGAAGGGCGGACAGCATCCTCTTCTCGTCCCGAATAACTCCTCCCTCTGCCTTTCCTCTACCTCGCGCTCTCCTTTGCGCTGGCCTGCCGTCATTGCCCTCCAACCCCCCTAATCGATCTGCAGGACACGCATGAGCGCCTGCATCCAGCGGTCCAGCTCCTCAGCACTAGCAACGCCAAAGGTGATGGAGTTGGTGCTCTGCATCGCAATCGCAAAGGCGTAGGGTGGCTTGTATCCATCGGTAGGAGACGCAGCGTTCCCCACACGCACGTGCGCATCCTCCACCTCACACGGGCTCACCGACTTGATGGAGGAAAGCAGCACTCGTTTGCTGCGCTCACCGCCGCCAACGGCCTCCTTGCCCTTGGACAAGGAAATTGTGAGCGTGGTGCCATCGAGCAGTAGATACCGCTCCTTCCAGACACCGTTGTGGTTATCCTTGTACACCACGCCCTCGTATCGCATCGAGGCATTCTCGGTGACCGTGCGCTTAGCCACTTGTTGAATGGCCTCCTTCCCCTCCGCAATGCCCTGCAGCACAAGTGCCTGATCCGCCGGGTCGGCAAAGTAGAGTCCCTGTCGGTCCATCGTCGGGTTCGCCGCAAGTGCCGCCGCATCGTAGCTGATAAGAGAATGGATATACCTTTCAAAGACACAGAGGTAGTGCTGCATGACAGGCCTGTGCAGCAGCTCCTCAGCGCTTGGACGCTTCTCAGGCGCCTTCTGAAAAATGGCGACGAGTAACTCGCGCATGTCGTTGGAAAACTTTGGCTGCGCGCCCCCCTTGCTGTTCGCGTCGGCCGTCCCTGATGTCGGTGGCCCTGTGGGTGGAACAAACTCCTGCTCCAGCACGCACATGCGCAGCTCCGGCAAGCTGGAAGCCTCGAAGGGACGGCGCCCACCCATTAGCATCTCGTAAAGCACAACCCCGGCCGCCCAGATGTCCGCCTTCTTGCCGTAGCGCTTCCCTTTCCACATCTCTGGCGAGAGGTAGTACGGGGTGCCGAGAAATGTGCCGGCAATTGTCTCACTACTGACAGTGCTCTCGTACTTCTGGGAGAAGCCGAAATCGCCCAGCTTGAGGAAGCCGCGAGAGGTAAGCAACACGTTTGCACTCTTGATGTCACGGTGGATCATTCGACGCGCAGAGATGTGATGCAAGGCCAAGAGCAGCTGCACAAAGTATGCACCTGCCTCTCGCTCCGTCAACAGCATCTGAGAATCCGTGGTGCCAGCAGTGCCACCTGTTGTGGCTTGGCTGCCCGCCTCAAGAAATGGACGCACCGCGGAGGCGTTGTACAAGTTGCGGCGCAGGTCACCGCGATCCGCAAGCTCTGTCACGATCACCACAGTCTCGTCATCGCTGTCGAGCACGTAGTGCTCGTAATAGCGGATGATGGCGAAGTGGTGCGTGTGCGCCAGGCACATAATTTCGGTCTGTGCGTACTGTCGGTCTTGCGACATCATAGCGCGCAGGTCCATAACCTTCGCCACATACAACCCATTTGGCTGTGTCGGGTTCGCCAGCGCATTGCTTTCAATCTGCGCCTCCACCATGGGCCGTGCAGTCGCGTCGTAGGCCGGGTTGCGCTTCACCACGTACGCCTCTCCGTAGGCGCCTCTGCCGATGGAGCTCATCTTGATATACTTGCTGCGGCTATCTTTGTCCCCGATAATGTCGCTCAGACAGATGTACCCGACATGGCTCCCGCCCTGTCGGATGGGAATGGGCGAGCCATTGTCGTCCGCCGCCGAGGTAGCGGAGTTCGTGCAGCGGTTGCCCCCAAAGCCGTCGGGCCCATTTCCGGCTCTCGCGGGGGCGGTGCCGAGCCCCCTCGCATCCTCTTTGCGTGGTGCTGCCGCCGCTGCTGCGGGCGATACGGCAACGCCATCTCTACTGGGTTCAGTGGTGCTTCGTTCCCACTGCGCGTTCACCACAGGCATCGGCTTCGTCGCTGAGGCGGCACTTCCGACGTTGTTGTTGGAGTCCGTTTTAGTGACAATGTAAGTACTATCCACATCTGTCGCACCTTGGTAGTGGACATTGATTTGACTTTTGGACAACCCGCCGCCCATGATGACGCCAATGGTGGTGTGCGAGGAATTTGTTTCACGAGAACCAAAAAGAAGCTACTTATGAGGCCAAAAGCGCGACACTGACAGGACTGACGGAACACCAGCAACGACCGGGACACAGGCACTCCGGATCTCGAAAACAAACAAGACGCAGAATACTGGCTTTGCTACGGGTGCTGAGCTTGCAGAGAACAGCACAGAAACGAAACAGAAGGTCGCCGACAAACAGAAAAAAAAAACATACAAAGAAAACGTGTCTGCGCATCCAAGAACGCACAGGCGATTTTTCAGATGCGAAGAGGCGGGAAAGGGGTGGAAGCAGCACAGGAGAGATGTACAGGAAGAGAACGAAGCAAGTGCCTTGTCACTTGTGCAAGGAAGCAAGACAACAAAATGCAGGAAAAACAAAAAGGGAGGCAGTAGGCTGCGACACAGTTCAAGGTACAAAATACAAAATGAGGCGAGGAGCGCTCGCTGGACACGCAAGTAGTCTCTGTCGTGTTGCCGCTGCACTCTTTTTTTCTTTTACAGGTGCCAATCTCTAACTAACAAAAAAAAGAGAGAGGCGTACGAAAAAAGGGTTACCAGTAGAGGTGAGAAGGGCAAACAGACAGAAGAAGAGGCCGAAATATCGGCCACGGGTTCAGGTAGTGGCAGCCCCGCTTGGGGTTTTCTCTTGCTACAGCTGCACGCCAACAACAACAGAGAACGTGATGGTAATAAGGTGATGAGCACAGAAACACCACCCGACACACAACAGCGACAGTCAAACCTTCGCGTTCGTGGCACAGTGTGTATCGAAGAATTGCGCACACACACACCGGGGCGCGTGGCAGTCCAAGGGGAGGAGAGAATGGCACGGAGGTCACGGAAATGAGAGAGCAAGAACGAAAAGATGAACGCACGAGTGCAGAGAGAGAGAAAGAAAGTCGACAGACCCTCGTGTGAAGAAAACAAAAAACAAAAGCACCCTTTCGTGCGGGGCGCCTGCACGTGTGTATATCGCCTGCGTGAGCCTCGGGAATCAAAACGTGTGACAACGCTCAGGTGTAGGTGATACGAAGGAAAGCAGTGGTGCACCAGACGTCTAAAGAAACTTACTCGTACGCGCCAGAGCCCTCTCGCGACCTCCAGCAGCAGTACCCGCGCACACGAACAAGTAGCCGGCAAGCCAGCTTCCGTATACAAGGCCGAGAGAGGGTGAGCGATGGGGTAAGTAAGGGGGAGGGGCACCACTGAGCTGACGGGAAGGAGAAGGGAAGAGATGTTGTGACTGATCCTTTGAGACGCCGAGAGTCAGTGACTTGGAAAGAGAAAGAGAGGGAACAGAGAAGCTGCCGAGAACACAACAAAAATCAAGCACACAGAGCCAAAAACAACCACGAGTGCACACACGCGTAGTGAGAGGAGGAGGAGTAGGGGGGGTGTACGCAGTGATACCAACTTACCACTCAAATAGGAAAACAGAACAAGGATTGAAGCAAGGCACAATGTATAATATGGGACGCGAAGAGGGGAGGGAACCCTAAACCACTACAACAAAAGAAAGTCGCCAACTAAAAACGCCAGAACAAGAACAGAAATAATAATGAAGGGGAAAAGAAAAACCTCGGGGGAAAGTCGGAACAGAAAAAAAAAGGACGAGAGAAGCAGTAGTAGTAGCGGTGGCAGCAGTCGATGCAAACAGAACGTCAGATCCCACACACTCACCGGCAAGTAACCAGAAAAAAAACGACAGAGAAAAAGTGTCGCAGTGCAAGCCTTCCACTTCTTGGGGATGTGTATATCGCTGTATGATACAGTGGGCGTGGTAAGGGTGTAACCGAATTAAGACGGCGGAGGGAGGAGGAGGGGGGGAAGGGAGTCTCTCTCGAACGCCCCCACCCCGAAAAAACAAAAAACAAGCAGAGAGCAACACGAGAGAAACAGAGGCCGCCACACACAAATGAAAACACACACACACAGAGAGAGGGAGAGAGGGAGAGAGATAGAAAGGAGAGGAGAGGAGGGACGGCCAAAAGAAAATGAAACCAAAGAGTGACGCGACACAATGCCTTTTCTTGAAGCAAGAAGTCCACAGGAAAAAAGGGGGAAAAAGGGTTTTTTGAAGATTCTTTTTTTTGGGGGGTGGGGAGGGGGGGGCTATTCGGTTTTCTTGGCTATTTCCTTGTTCTCTTGTCCTGTTGTCCACGATAGAAGCATAAACCGACGCGCGAGCTCGACAGCACTACACGCACACGTACACGAAGAAGAGAAGGGAAAAACGGGGGGAGGAGGGGGGCGGAGGGAGGAAAAACACGCGCACACACACACACAAACAAAAGAAACAACACGGGAAAGAGGATGAAGCAAGGAAGCGAAAAAAAAAGGTAGAGAGAGAAAGGGCCACAACACACGTGATGAGGGTGTACAGTACAGAAAGAGAAGGCGCCACAGACGGAGGTCGGTCTCTGTCGGTCTCGTTAGCCTTGCTGAAAATCTGCTTGAAGCGATTTCTCTACCTTTTACTCCTTTTTTTGGTTATATATTAGTCCTACTGACAAATAGCGGTGCAAAGCGAAAGGCAGAAGTCGGTTGAGCGGGTTTGAGGGAGTGAGGGCTTGAGCGTTCCCCAACACAAGATTCGGGCGTGTAGTGATGATATTGATGTGCTGGAGAGTGTGAAGAGTAGGTGTCCGCGTAGAAAACGTCCACAGTATGGCCGAGAAAGCGGAAAGGCAGAGAGAAACAGGTTTAGCTCATGAAGACAAGGTGAAGCATATGCAAGGTGCTTGACCAAGAACACGCACATCGTTGGGCCCCAGTGAAGCGCCGCCGCCATCCACAACACTAGTACCACCTGCTTCTGCTCCAGCGCTCGACTTCTGGAAGATGGGACGCGCGAGACGCACACAAGTGAAAGACCGCCCTCGACACGCATCTAGATCAGAGGTCACGACTCGCTGAAGAAAGAAGGAAAGCTCCCTTCCGTGATTCTGATTTGCGGCGAGCCAAGGAAGCAGGGAGCGTGTGTGATGACGAAACGTGCGTACCGCGGTCACGCCCCCGTTTCAGTGTTCCTTTGCCGTCATCGCACGCAAAAATGGCTGCCGAGATTGCGACCTGACCGCACGTTTGCCTGTCAATGACTGTGACGACATCCAGGGGCTGGAAATGGGGGTCCCACGCTTGAGCCCTGATGGCGCGATAGCCCGTGTTTTTCTTTCCGTCGAGACGTCTGTCGCAGCACACGTTTTGGCCTCCTTTTACTGCCCTTGATAGACCGCCTATGTGTCTTGAGTACTTCGTCATCATTGCATAAGGCATAGCACACACACGCAGAACCAAGCAAGCAAGCAAAGACGAACACGAGAGAGGAGAGAGGTGGCGGCCACACTCTGGAGGAGAACCGGCAACAACACATACAGAGGAATGAAAAAAAAATACGACGACGAGACTCGGAACGTGACGGGGAAGGAGGAGGAGGTGCAAATTTTGCGTTCTCAGCACATGGGACTCACGCACACACGCAAAGATGACACGGTGAGGGAAAGAGACCGCTGAGGAGCCACATCGAGGGACAAAAAAGCGCCAGACCCGTCCAGAGAAAACCTGGGAACCAGTACAGTGCGCCGGTGGCTACAGACGCTTACGCGGCATTTTACACGAGCCCGACACACAAGCGAGACAGGCTGGGCACGAGGAGGAGAACAGATCCGCAGCAGGGACACTGAAGTCCACTTGAGGAAAAGCGAAAACTCTTGAAGTCGCTGTAGCTTTTCCCGCGCCCCACCTTTTTTTCTAAACGACCGTCCGTGTGCGTCGCACGCGGGCACGTCTTTTTCTTTCCCCTGCGTTTTCCTCCCTCCTTCCTCATCCGTACCGCCACTGGTTTGGCATCGCCGTTCTGCAAAGTACATAAGCATGTATTTATATATATATATATGTATACGTGTGTGTGTGTGTGTGTACGTGCGCTGAAACAACACCCCTCTTACCACCTTCTCGTCGACTTTTTGTTTTCTTTTTGTGTGTTTCCTCGCGTGTGCCGATCTCTCCGGTTCTTGAACACCAACGAAACACTCGGGGAGAGAGAGCGAAGAAGAGTGCCAGAACCACATCACATATCAACGACTGGCGCATGTAAAGGTGAGGGAGACGGAGAGGTCGCAGAAGATAGCGGCTCACAGATGGAAAAAAAAACGGAGAAACGGCACAGCAAATTACAAAAAGAGCCACCGGCTTCTACTCTGTAGATATATAGAGCACAGAGAGTTGGAACAACGGTGTACCCCTCACCCTCTCCTGCCACCCTACCCTTGTCTTTACAGCTCTCCGCCTTTCACTCAGACTAACCGTGAGGCAGAGGTATACCTGCACTCAGCGTGCAATGATGTGAAGCGGGATAGGAAATGAAGGCAGAGGCCACAGCAGGGACGGCAAAGGAGGGGTTAGTGAAGATCACAGCAGTCAGACGCCCACTAACTGGAGACGCAAGAAGAGGGAAACAAAAAGTCACACCCGCCGAAAAGCGCGTGAGCATCTTTCCGCTTCCTGCAACAAATTTAATGCACGCGCAGCCGTTTTTTTTTTCCTAGCTCCTCTTCCTCGGTCCTTACGCGTCGTTTCATGTGTGCACAAGGAACGGTTCTTGACTTCTTCGACGATCGTCTGTATGCCGCTTTTCATGGTTCGCGCCTCCTTTCCAAGTTGTTGTCTTCGCAGTTGTTGTGCCTGCTCCTCTTTTCCCGATTTTGTTTGTTGTTTTTCCATAGCCGTGTCCACACCATCTCGTCATGGACCACAGTTGGCGGGGATGGAAAGCACAGGAAAGAACGAAACAAAAAAAATGACGTGGGAGACAAAAATAGGGCGGGGGTTACACAGCAAATGAGGCCACGTATGTAAGAGAGTCCTTCCTGTGTGATTTCCTGGGCTATTGGCCCACTCCCCCTCCTTCCCCCACCCCCACCCGTCCATCATGCCTCGTCTATCACGCCCTTTTGTTCCTGTTCACACTAGCCCTTCGGTCACTTCCTCGTGCTATCACACACAGCAACAACGGCCAACACACAAGCGAGAGCCGCGGGACGAGGGGGCATGACAGGAAGGGAGGAGGAAGCGCGAGGGAGGCGAAAGACAGACACGGCGCATACGACGCACCCGAGAAGTGCGGTGGTTGGACAGAGGACGAGGAGACGCCTATACGCTTCTTTCGTTCTGTTTTCCTACCAAAGAAACGACGCATTTCTGCAAGAACAACAGTGAAAGTGACACAGATACGGGAGAGAGAGGCGACGGGGACGAGGGGAGGTAGAGGGCGAGAGAAACAAAAATGAAAAGCACGAGAGTAGCGAAAACGAAAAAAGGGGGGCAACACGTGTGCGTCTCAGGGCCAAATAGTAAACGCAAAAAAAAAGAAAAAAAATGAAAAGAGAATACACGCTAGTGTATCAGAAAAGGAGAGACCAAAAAAAAAACACGATCCAAGTCTGCCGAACAAAACAGAAGGGAGACAGTGGAGGGGGAGGGAGGGAGGGAGGGAGGTCGAAGGATCCCGATACTAATAAACGTCGATGCGCTCAATAAAGCCGTTCGTGAGAGTGCAGGGGGACGAGAGAGAGAGAAAGAAAACGATTGAGAAGCAGCGAGCGAAAAGGAGGTCAGGTGCTGCCGTAGCTGCGGGTAGTTGCATCTTCGTCTCGCTTAAAGCTTCATAGAAAGCCATGGCAGCAGTAGTCTAAGAAGATGTTAGAGAGAAGCAGCGAAAAGTGAGAGAAGGGGTGTTATAGGATTCACAAAGCAGAGCAGTGCTTCCATCCACCATACTCTCACCCTACTTACCACTTGAACCGCAAGCATGAGCAAACGACATTGTGCGGGGCGCGAGTGTGTGTGTGTATAAATAGGCACTTTCCAGGAAAGACAAGTAGACAAGCACCGCCGCATAACTCCCCCCCCCCATGGGAGGGGGACTTCACTTCTGGTTGGAACAACACCGTCGAAAGAGACAGACCCCCGGTCACGAAGATAATGCTGGGAGGGAGAGAGAGAGACGAAGAAACAAAATGGAAACCAGACAGCGACATAGAGGCTACGCGTTTCCCACATACAAGCAGAAGCACCACCATCCTTGCGCTATACCATTCGCTTCGTTCTCTTGTCTTCCCCGCTTTGCTGTTCCAGCGAGGGCACCAGCAAAGCTCAGCCTCCCCCCATCCCTCGGCGCCACCAGTTACTCGCTCGACCTCTCTCAACGCGAACTCCAAAGTGTGCACCGCTGGGCAGCTTAAAGCTGGTTAGAGGCGAAGCCCCAGTTCACCATGTTCCAAAATGCGGTCACGTAGGCCGCACGGTCGTTCCTGTAGTCGATGTAGTACGCGTGCTCCCATACATCACACGTCAAAATGGGCACAAGGTTGGGCTCCGTGAGCGGGCAGCCCGCGTCGTGCGTCTGGAGCACCTTCAGCTTGCCACTCGACGTGTCCTTCACGAGCCACACCCAGCCGGAGCCAAAATGACCGTTGGCCGCAGTCGTGAATTCCTTCTTGAAGTGCTCGAAGCTGCCGAAACATTCGACGATCAACTTCGCCAAATTTCCAGACGGCTCGCCACCGCCGTTCGGCGACAGGCACTGCCAGAAGAAGTCGTGGTTGAAGATCTGAGCCGCACAGTTGAAGGTGGGGCCCTTCTCAGACTTGATTACTTCCAGCAGCGACTTCGACGCAAGTTGCGAATTGGACTCCGCGGCAGCGTTCAGCTTCACGGCGTACCCCTTGTGGTGCTTCTCGTGATGGAAGGTGACCTGCTCCTTCGACATGCCCTTCGACGCGAGCGCGTCGTGGGGGTACGGTAGCGGCTTAACAGCGAACGGCATGATGAACGAAGAGAAAGTAAACAGGGATGTAAAAGAACGGTGACAATGGCACGTGCGTTGTGTACGTTGTCCGATTCGTAAGCTGGCTGAGGTGGAGAGATGTTTGTGTGTGTTTTCTGCCTGAAGGACCGAAAGCAAAGTTGGTGAGGCTACACGCGGCAGCGAAAGAAAAAAAGGGATAATAATAAGGGATGAGTAAGTGAGAGAGAGAGAGTGCTGCGATCTGTTCCGTTCCAGCGCGTGTGTTGGCAGAAAAGGAGAGGGGGAAGTGCCACATGTGCATGTTTGTGCAGGTGGGCATGAGATATGGGACGCGGGAAACGGAGACAGAGAGAGAGAAGGATGCAACAAGGGAGCACGGGGAGAGTGCATGGGGGCAATGGGGGGAGAGAAAGAGGATGGCAAGTAATGGAAGCGCGCACGCGGAGCGCGCGTACAGTGATGTCAAGACAGTACACGGCAACAGAGGCAGGGGTGAAGTTTGCGAGAGGAAGTAGTGAGCGACGAGGATTGGCGAGACTCACGGAATTGGGTGTCAGCGCTGTGGCTACAGCGAGCAAAATCATTCGAGACAGGAGGAGTGGGCGGCGGGCGTCCTTCGTGCGTTTACTCTCGGAGAGAGGAAGGGCCCGGCTGAGATACATCACCATGCGACGATCCGTACCTCCGACCTTCTCACTCATGTGCGTCTGCGGCATTCGGACTCTCGTTCTCTCCACCCCGTTGGTTATTAGCACCACTTCCTCAAGCCTTCTTGATTATCTTTTCTTGTCACGGTTTGTGTCGCTCCTTCGCTTCTACAGAAAAAATGCGCCCGACTAACGCATCATGACCAACCACCCTGTCCCTCGGCTCCCTCCTCGCTGCAGCAAAAAAAAGGAAAACGCAAACACACGCGCACGCACACATGTACAACAGTGCAGGCACAATCAGATCATGGTCACTGAATGAGGAAACGATATAGATATATATATATATAGATAGGTGTACATGCAAAAAAAAGATGAGCCTACAACATGCATCCATCATCTTTCGTTACGTTATACCACCACCACCAACACCACATCTATGCCTTCTCCTCATCCCACAGCGCACTGACATATTGAGGGCGGTTATCAAAGTGAGTTGAGGGGCAAACACACGCACGGAGAGACAGAGAGACAGACACAGAGATGCAGAGAGAGAGCGAGATACGGAGGAAGGCACAGGGAAGACACAACCCAGAAAGGGAGAACAAAAAATAAAACGTGGACGGGATATGAAAAGACAGGAGATGGACAAAGAAACACGCACGAAGAGAAGCCGTAGCAACACTGTAAAATTTCCTCGTTGTTTGTTGCTCCCTTTATACGGACAGTCGACCATCACCCAACGGAGATGCCGAATATAAATCAGCCCAGCAACAGAGCAGACGGAGCCGTTCATGCCAGTCCGAGAATTGCCGCCATCCAGAAAGGGAAAGTGAGGGAAGCCTGTCCTCCACAAGACCCTGCCTCCCTTTTTTTTCCTTTTGCTTGACTTACACAGAGGAGCGCATCACCTCCACATTCGCGCTGCGGCGCAGCAGTCCTCTTGCTGGAAGCAGGCAAATGTAGGGCACCAATCAAGAAGAGACAACACCGGCAGGATGGTCGAGATGTGTGGCACACGGACAGCGCATACGAGTTTGCGGGTCAAGAATGGCACGTCTCTTTTCGGGGGCACAACTTCCCTCGCGCCCATCGATTGGCAAGGTGGTGTGCGCACGCACACTCTGACAGCAAAACGGCACACATACACGTCCGAGCAGCTAGCACGCGCGTCCTTGGACTCCCCGCATCTCACGATAATACTCACAAAAATAGATACGGATGTGATGGAGACTCGAGCTCCGCTCTGCCCAACCGAGTTCTCGCGCGAGTAGGGGACCCCCGCTTCCCCTCCTTTTTACAGATCACTGTTGACGTGGTGGGAGCCGCCAGCGGCCCTGTAGCAGTGGTTGGCGTGCGACCAGTTCACCATGTTCCAAAATGCGGTCACGTAGGCCGCACGGTCGTTCCTGTAGTCGATGTAGTACGCGTGCTCCCATACATCACACGTCAAAATGGGCACAAGGTTGGGCTCCGTGAGCGGGCAGCCCGCGTCGTGCGTCTGGAGCACCTTCAGCTTGCCACTCGACGTGTCCTTCACGAGCCACACCCAGCCGGAGCCAAAATGACCGTTGGCCGCAGTCGTGAATTCCTTCTTGAAGTGCTCGAAGCTGCCGAAACATTCGACGATCGCGCTCGCGATTTGTCCGTGCGGCTTTGACCCGCCGCGCGGCGACAGGCACCGCCAGAAGAAGTCGTGGTTGAAGATCTGAGCCGCACAGTTGAAGGTGGGGCCCTTCTCAGACTTGATTACTTCCAGCAGCGACTTCGACGCAAGTTGCGAATTGGACTCCGCGGCAGCGTTCAGCTTCACGGCGTACCCCTTGTGGTGCTTCTCGTGATGGAAGGTGACCTGCTCCTTCGACATGCCCTTCGACGCGAGCGCGTCGTGGGGGTACGGTAGCGGCTTAACAGCGAACGGCATGACGCGGTTACGGAGCGGCAGGGAAAGGAAGGCGGAAACGCCAGTGAGAAGGACAAAGAAACAGCTCGAGGTGCGGGCGATAGAGCGTCTTGAGGCGAATGTGCGTGTATCGATATGTGTGAGCGAGAAACAGAGAACTGCAAGGGGAGAAACCGGTTCCAGCGCGGTCCAGAGATGTGGGTGGTGGAGGGTCAGCGCGGATGTGAAGGGAGAGAAGATGGCAAGTCGTATGAAGTCCGAAGCGGATTGATAGCAGCACCACCATGGAGCGCAGCCGCAGCCTCCCCCCTTCCCTATTCACAAAAAGGAGCCAAATCACACGTAAAGCAGGCAGTGGTGGAGGGGGCATTCATCCGCATGTCCCACGGATGCGAACCCCAGCCGTGCAACTCTCCGAGGCGCCGCTTCATCCTGTTCACAGCGGCGCTGCCATTTCGTGGCGCCGATGGCGTATAGATGGACTTGCTGCTCGCTCATGAGCATCCGTATATAAGCAGTTCGTTGGACATCGCACCGTGCCCACACAGTTTGCTGAGGTCCCTTGAGGTCTCAACGGCACACACACACACAGAGAGAGAGAGCACAAATGTAGGATCTATGTGCGCTTCACTCAATAACCCCACCACCTTTAGTTTTTTTTTTCTCGTCTGGGATGGGGGCAGGACGGCGGGGTCCTGGCATGCGTGCGTGTGCCTTCTTTTGGTTCCGCTTTCCTGCATTGTCTCTTTATGGGAACTCAAGACGACTGGAACGGAGGGGGGTCGCCCTACCCACCGGAGCTCCCCCCCCACACACACACACACGCACACGGAGGGAGGAGGAAGGGAAGGCGAAACGAGCAAGAAAACAAAAAGAAAACGTAACGCACCAACAAAAACAAAACGCACACCAAAGGAAATCGACCACACACACACACAAAAAAAAGAAACACCGAAAACGAAACAGAAAAGTCTTGAAAACGGATAGGCAGCTGGGGAGAGGAAAAAAAAAACGGGAACAGGCCACAGAAGGCGGTGCTTTGTGGCGAACCAAGACGTTCAAAGGCAAGGGCATCGCGCAGAAGTCGACAGACCGCGAGAGAGAGGGTGGCAGAAAGCGGGAGAGAAAGGGAGGCTCGAGGGGTGCAGTGCCCACTCGGCTGTCTCCACACTGACCCAGCAACCAGCCGGCCACAATCCTCCTCATCCTTCCCACACTGCGCTCATCTGTTGAGGGCCTTCAGTGCGCACTAGTCGCCCAAGCTAAATGATAATAGTCAGCCGTAATTGGCCTTTTCAGCCACCCTGTACCATCTGGGCGCGTACATGGGCCTCGTGCTCTGTACATAGGCGCTTCTCTGCAAGCGTAGCCCCTACACCGGCATCGATGGGAGAAGCACGCAAGACATAGGAGGAGTCGCAGGGCGACTCCGCCGACAACATCCCCGGGAGAGAAAAAAAAACAGTACATGAAAACGCCCAAAAAGAGGCACCCACGCCGACAAGAAAAAAAAGAGAGCACAGGTTCGGCTCAGTACATCTAGCACACGCGCAGACCGCACAACAAGGGATGCAGCAGCGGTCCACATCACCACACCCCATACGCATTCACAACAAGCAAGCACACGCCCTATTACACCATCCAACGGGAAAAACACTGCAGCCAAAAGACGCAAAGAAATCAGCCCACATGTATATATATTTCTAGTCCATCAGTCGTAGCAGAGAGAGAAAGGGATGGCAAGAGGCGGGAAAAACGACTTGAAGTCAAGTTGGGGGTGGGGAAATTGCACAGCGTCGGACGCACCTGCGTCGCCTCGGCAAGCGAACAAATATATATATATAAGCGCTGTTCACACAAGAAGTTTCACCGTTCCCTCTTCGCTTCCATAAGTAAGACGACATCAAGACTAGGGAAACCTGAATAATGATGATGTGAATCGCGCCGAAGCCCGGTGACGCGCATCAACAGAAACGTAGAGATGGGACAATCAGCAACGCATTCTGTCCTCTAGGAGAGGGGAGTTCACTTACTCGAACATTAACCACCCCCCATCATACAAGGTAGGAGCCGCTGAAGGGAGATGATCACTGTGAGCTCATGCGGCAGACGCCCACGAGCCGCAGCCCCACTTCGAAGACACCATCGCCGTGGAAGTCCCCCGCAAACATATAGACCAGCCGCCTGCGCGGTCGCAATCGGCGGTGGCGCAAACGAAGCGCAACATTTGGTAGAGAATGCTCATGTTCGCACGGATGCGGAGGTACATCATGTAAAGCGATGGATGTGCCCCTCCCTCCCCCCGCGGACAACTAACTCAGAGAGCATACCGCAGAACTTGTGGCCCGTGTGCGTGAGCGCACGAAAAAGAAACTCTGTGAAAACGAACGCTTTCAGTACTCACGCTCTTCGATTCCCGCGCTCTACGATGACACTGCTGCGGCACCGGCGGCTGTCTTGTCCTCCTTCAGAATGCCGATCACCTGTGTCATGAAGTCGTCCTTCGCAGGATTCTTCTTGTATGCGGCCGCCGTGGAAATAGCGCTTTCGAAGAGCTGCACCACGTTGGTACCATCAGCGGCGGAGACGTAGTACAGCGGAAAGTTGTGTTTTTCAGCGAAAGCAAAACTCTTTGTTGTGACAGACGGATCGGTGTCGATCTTGTTGCACGCTACAAGGCACGGAATGTGCTCACGGTAGACGCGCATCTCGGAGAGCCACTTTTCTAAGTTTTTGTAGGTCGCCTTGCGTGTGCTGTCAAAGACAAGGATACAAGCGTGTGCGTCGTGATAGTAACTCGGGTGAACCGTGGCAAAGCGCTCCTGCCCGGCGGTGTCCCAAATGTCCACGTCCACCTCCTCACCATCTTCTGTCACGAAGTCGTAGCGGTACAGGGTGAGCGCGTAGGTGGACATCTGCACAGGGATGTACCGCTGCATCAAGAAGCGCTCGACCAGCTTTGACTTGCCCACCGCACTATCGCCGAGCAGGATGAGCTTGATGGGCTTGCGAGCCTCATCAGGGCGGTTGTCGAAGACAATCTTCGGCTTTAATACCTTCACTTCTGCCGTCATGGTGTGTGCGTAGGTGTATTTGTTTCGTTTTACAAGCAACAGCAAACAAGAGCACGTGCGAAGATGAAAGTGTGGTGCCTCGCCCCTTCTCGCCGCTACCGCCTCTTGCTTACTGTGTGAGTCGTCTACACGATGCGTGTGTGCGCGGAGTAGGGTCACTTGTGTGTTGAGTGGGTGTATGGGTAGGCGTTGAGTTCCTCCCGTAGTGGCAGACGAAAACCTTCTTCACGTGAGACGCCACAGTGAGGACAGGCAAACGGACGGCATCGCGGGAGGTGAGCACAGCGCGAGCCAGAGAAGCGTGGGGGAGAAAAGGGAAGCAGAAGGGGGGGGCGTTGTGCGACAATTCTCCGCAGCAGACGGCAGATGCATGAGGCGCACCTAAATATAAATGAATATATATATATATATACATGGCGCCGTGGTATGGACAGAGCGTACGACGACATGAAAACGTCTCGGCACATCAGCTGCCTCCCTGACCTCTACAAGTCGTACAACGGTCAAGTGCTGCCCTGTCCATCCTCCCGTCAGCATACCAAACGTAACGCAAGAAGGGCCGGAGAAAGCATCGGTTGTCTCACCTCCTTTCACCATTCGTAGGTGGTCCTTATCGGTGCCGGACACCACACGCCATCGAGCCCTCTTGCTCGTCTTGTCCAGGTGTTTCGCTCCTCCCTCCCCTCCTCCCCCCCCCCATCGGTGATGGAGAAGGAGGAAAGGAAGAAAACGTGTGGAAGAGAGAGAAAGAGAGAGAGACACACACGCGCGCCGCGAACAACGAAGGAAAAAAAGAAAATAGAAAACGACGCGGCGCAGGGCAGCCGTCACACAATAAATACGAGCTGCGCACACACACACACAGAGAGAGAGAGCAAGAAGCTCGATATGCGCCGTTCATGTGGTGTATGCCTATGGGCCACACGCGGCACCAGCTATCCACCATCGAAACACTGCTGGCAGAACGTTGAGGCAAGGGTGGTCAAAAAAAGGGGGGCTCAGAAATGGAGGCGGCTCACGCCAACCTTCGAGAACCACGTCGGCTGACGATGTGCTGCTCGAGAGGGGGGTGAAAGCTCAGCCGCTACGCTCGGCAAAACACATCCCCGCGCCGCCACTCGCACTCCTTGCCGCCATCCTCGACTACAGCCCTTTCATATCAAACTTCATCGGCGGCGCCATCTTGGGCATCGGCGCATTCCGTTCATTTACCTGCTTGCGCAGCGTGTCGACGCTGCGCTTCTTCTCCTTGTCCTCCATCCCCTCATCCTCGATGCGCTTCTCTCGCCCTAGCAGGTCCTTCTCCACCACTGCCGCTTCCGTCGTAATCATCATGCCCGCCACAGAGCATGCGTTGACGACGGCAGACTTCACTACTTTCATAGGATCGATAATGCCTGCCTCGAACATATTCACATACTCGCCGGTCTGCGCGTTGTAGCCGAAGCTCGGGTCCTTGCGCGCGAGTACCTTCCCCGCGACCACACTGCCCTCTACGCCTGCGTTGTTCGCGATGTACCGCGTGGGCAGGCCGATTGCCTTCTTCACAATGTTCACGCCCGTGCGGATGTCCGGTGGAAGTCGTCGGTCCTTGGAGATGCTCTCGAGACGCAGGGAGGCTATAAGCAACCCGGTACCACCACCTGCGAGGATGCCCTCTGATACAGCCGCGCGCGTGGCGTTGAGCGCGTCGATGATGCGGTCCTTCTTCTCATTGATCTCTACTTCCGAGGCGCCACCGACCTTGATCACCGCAACCCCACCCGAGAGCTTCGCCAGACGCTCGACCAGACGCTCGCGATTGTACTCGTGGTCCTCGGCGGAGATCATGTCTTTGATCATCTGCACTCGCTCCTCCACGGCAATGGCACTGCCGCCGCCCTCCATCAAGATGCACTCGTCACGGGAGACGGTCACCTTTCGACACGTGCCGAGGAACCGCTCGGAGAAATCGTTCTGGTCCAGTGAAAGGCCTAGGTCCTCCGAGATCATCTGCGACCCTGTGAAGACGGCGATATCCTGCAGCTGGTTGATGCGCATGTCGCCAAAGCCCGGGGCCTTGACGGCACAGCCGCTGATGCGGCCCTGAATCTTGTTGTACAGAAACGTGTGCATGGCCTCCCCCTCCACGTCCTCGGCAATCACCAGAAGCGGACGCTTCTGCTGAATTGCGTAGTTCAGCGCGGGCAAGATGTGCGCCACACTCGTGAGTTTGCGGTTCGCCACGTAGACGAGGGCGTTCTCGAGCTCGCACCTTTGCGCCTTCGTGTTCGTCACAAAGTACGGTGACGTGTACCCACGCTCAAAGGACATCCCCTCCACCAGCTCTAGTTCCGTATTAAGCGAGCGACCCTCCTGCGTTGTGATTACGCCATCCTTGCCGACCTGCTGCATCGCGTCGCCGATCAGGCTGCCGATCTCTTGGTCCATGTTCGCCGAGATCATCGCTACCTGGGTGATCTCAGATTTGGAGGTGACGGGGCGAGACTGCTCGGCCAGAGATATGAGCACCTCCCGGCATGCGAGGTCGATGCCCCGCTTCAGGTCCATCGGATTCGTGCCACTTGCAACGCTGCGGAAGCCCTCCTTGAAGATCGCCCCGGAGAGGACGGTAGCGGTGGTGGTGCCGTCACCGGCGTTGTCGTTCGTCAGCCCTGCCACCTGGCGCACCAAGTTCGCCCCAAGGTTCTCGAAGCTGTCCTCGAACTCGATGCTCTTGGCCACCGTGACGCCATCCTTGGTGATCTTCGGGCTTGCGTATGGCATCTCGAGAATCACGTTGCGGCCCTTGGGCCCGAGCGTGACACCGACGGCCTTGACAAGGTTCTCAACGCCGGTAAGCAGGGCGTTGCGAGCCTCCATGCCATAGCGGATGTCCTTCGGGGTTGAGCCGTACTTGACGCAGCGAAGTACCGTACGGGAGAGCATCTTGCAAAGGGGTGGAAGGTGCTGATGGGAGTGTTCCAGTTTGAACTTTCTTTGCTTGATGGCCGCGATCTGAGCCACCACGAAGCGCTGCTCTTTCTTGCCAGGCGGTCCCACGCGCGTTCGAGGGTACAGTGACGCTGCGTCACGCGTGACAGGCAAATCGAAGAGACTTCGTCACGCAGACACGATTCGAAGCCAGCAGCCGATAAACTAGATGGGAGGATGGACGGTGTCCCCGGAAACTCCCCAGAATATACGAGTCCCTCCCTGAGAATCGGCCCTTCGTGGTCGTACTGTGGGACAAGAAGGCGAAGCAGAATACGAAATCGCACAAGGAAGGGGTAGGTGACACGATGGCAGCTGTAACAAGCAAAACTCTTCGCGGTGACGCTGGGGTCCCTTCACCGCCACGTCTGGGCACCATTAAGGAGCTCTGCGAGAACAGCGAAAAAGAAAGTAGCGGAGTCGAAAACGGTCGACGGAAACAGTCATGTGTACCGATGCCAGGGGAACCTACTGCCAAGGTCTACAAGGTCGCCGCGCACGTGGGCCGAGTAGTCCGCAGACGTGTACACAGACGAACGCATCACAACTCAGCGTCTGTCTTGCCTTTTCATTTTTCTTTCTACGTACTTGGTTGAGCCATGGCCATCTACTCTAAGTGCAAACCGCACACCCCGCGCCGTTGTGAGAAACGTCTGCGTGTGCTGTACCGCATCCCCCCCACCCCCACCTTCCCCCTGT
Organism: Leishmania mexicana MHOM/GT/2001/U1103; assembly: GCF_000234665.1. Classification (NCBI taxonomy): domain Eukaryota; phylum Euglenozoa; class Kinetoplastea; order Trypanosomatida; family Trypanosomatidae; genus Leishmania; species Leishmania mexicana. The sequence goes on from NC_018335.1 coordinate 711,858, forward strand.
CCAGGAGTACGTCTCCGCGATCATTGTACCCTTCTCTGCTTTATTCGCAGTAAAAGAGCCGCCGAGCCGCCGCCATGAGCTCGCGGTTGGGGCCCATGGGAAATCTCAGGCTCCCGTGCGGCGGTGGGAGAGATATGCCCCACTCTTCGCCATCATGACGGGACAGCTTCACGTCCACCTCCCCGCGCAGCGTCAGTGTCTCCAGCAGCGGCCGCGCCGCCATACTTGTCACTGTCGCAGACGAATAAGCACTCACAACGCCATGAGCACCGTTTCCGTCGTCGCCGTGCTCATTGGGCCGCAAACCTGAGACGGGGTCGCCGGAGTCCTGAACGACGGTGAGAGCCCCCCTACCGTTGACAACGCTAGGGGGCGGATTGGCCCACACGGGCCCTGGGCTAATGGCCAGCGATTCCCCTGCACCCGTGCTCTTATGCGGGGATACGGAGTGGATGTGCTGCGATCCTGACTGCAGCCGGGACCGTTCCATCGGACTCCGGCGGCGCAAGCCCATCGAGATACACACCAACCCAGCGTTTGCCGCCGCCGTCACAGACCACGCCGTGAACTCTAGCGGCTCGTTAGAGCTCACTGGCAAGTCGCTACCCCTGCCCACGCTAGTTTTGGCGGCCGAGTCCGGCCCTGCAAAGCGTGCGCCACCTGCGGGCATCGGCGGACCACAGAAATCGTCACCGGCGAGAATGTCATCGTAGACGGTGTTCATCGAGCGCGGCAGCGCCGGGCCGTCTCGCAGCACCGGGAAGTCCGACAGAAAGCCACCGCCGGTCAGCACAAAGCCATCCATCACATCCAATGGTGCAGCAAGCGTCACAGCTTCCCTAAGCTGCGGCAGCCGCCCCTCTGCGCCAGCGGATCGCAAAGCGGCACCGGACCTGTCGTTGAGGTGCTCCTCGAGAAGAAACTCGTAGATCTGGGAGCGTCGCTGCAGAGCACAGAGCTCATCGTTGTCGATATCGTCGAGGACACTGGAGAGACACACACGAAGTTCGTAGAGGTTGGTCGGGTCCACCAGCGTAACGACCCGCACAGTGAGACATGGTGGTGGCTGATGCGGCCATGACTCGTGCACTGGCAGCTGCCGCACCACCCAGGCGTGCTGCTCGGGGTCGAAGAAGGAGGCGAGGAGGCCCGCCTTTCCCTCGCCAAAGGGTCGCACCGAGGCGGCGAGAGGCTTGCAGAAAGACGGAATCGGCAGAATAATCTCAGCTGCCTGGCTCCGCTGCGTTACGAAGTGGTAGTAATCGCCACTATAACTGTCGGACATCGCCGCCGTTGATGTTCCTTCCTGAGAGGAAAAGGAGGGGGCGGGTGCCAGCGTGCGTGCTTGGGAGGGACGAACAGGCGATGAAGGTGTTGGGTCGCGATACTCGGGTTTTCACGCGAGGAGCGGCGCAGTTTTTTTTTTCATGCGTTCGATGAGGGCAAAAAGGGGTTAAGCACAGACATGCACACTTATGTGTGCGTGCATACACAAATATATATAGATATATGTGCGTTTATGCTGGTGTACGTCTCGGCCTTTCCCGAAGCAGCCGTGCAGTGGAGAAGTGGGGCAGTCCACCATGCAACAGGGGTCTGTGCAACGTTGGGGATAAATACACACGCACTCATTCAGAAGTAGAACGTATATGTAGGAAGGGTCGATGCGGTGATGACGGAGCGGGGAAAAAAAACAAAGAATGTTACGAAAGTAGTTAAGGATTAGAAAAGGATGTGCAACACTTACGTGCATAAGACGCGGTATCGAGAGATTTCCTCACAGCACCTATACACCAGATGCAGCAAGGGGGTATCCATCTTATACCGTCCCGAGTACCTCCGACAACGTGCAATCTGAAGTGATGCACAGCTGAGCCGCGCGTAGTGGTAAGAGCGAGGACAATGAGGGAGAACAAACCACAGGATGCGTGCACCCTGCACAACACGCACCCATCGCCTCCTGCTTGATTCTCGTTCTTCATCTTTAAGTGTGCACCTCGTCGCTCGAGCCTGGGCGATGCGGTGGGTGGCAAGTATAGTAAAACGAAGGGAACGTCGACACCACCGCCCATAAGACGAAAAGAATAAAAACAAAACAATCAAACCGACATCAGCTCATGAGCGATAAACCGAGGAGAAATAGCGGCACCCTCACGTGGATGTGAGACGGCCTAAATCGGTCTCGGACAAGCACCATCCATGTGTTTGTGCACGCCGAGAACCCGCTTCGAATAGTACACGGTGTCTACGCGCCTCTCTATGTGCAAGTCACTTCACAGGTAATAGCTCCTCTTCTCCCTCGACAGGTCCATTCTCTGCTATACAACGCGAGCTAAACTCCGCACGCCCAGTCTCGTCACAGACCCTCATCGCGTGCTGTCAACCATCGCTGTAGTCAGGCGTTGCAGCAATGCGCGGACTCAGTCATCGGTGCACAGCCCCTCCTCCCCACCTTCACCCTCTGCCCTCCAACTCTGCACGCCCACCCGTCCCGCCTCGCAGGCCGCCTCACAGCCGCTCCCACACCAGTGGGCAGTGCGAGGGCCGGGGGTGGGATACACGCTCGAGTCACGCCGACGCTGTGCCCATCACATGGATGGCACAAGCATGGGCACTGGCGCAGGTCGGTCCGACGCAGCGCCATCCAGGCCCACACCGCCGACATCAGCAGTGATGCATCGCTCGGGCCCTCGCCCACGTCGTAGGCACCCGACCCTGTCACCACCAGAGTTGGTTCGGCATTTGCCAGGGCTAGGGGAGCTGCCGGGCTTCCTAAGAGAGTATATATTGAAGCCTGAAGATGCAAAACACTGAGGGGTGTGTGCCCACGTCATCAGAGGCTCACATATATGCCACTATGCAAGCCTTCGATGGACGAGAGGAAAAGAGGACGTCAAACTTCTCCTCTCACTCCTCGCCACACGGCTACCACCACGGTCTCAGCGGAAGTCCGTATCCGGTGGCCGGCACACGTATCAGGCGTCCCCCGGGGGTCTCCAATCGGTGAGGTACTCTTTCAGATTACAATGCATCTGTAAACTGCGCGAAAGTTCCCGTGTGACGCGATTAATCAGAGGAGCGGAGTGACAGAGATCGTCACGCCGCGGTTCTTCAACGATGCTCATGAGAAGCCATTCCACAGGCTATGAGCAGCCATCTGCACAAAGTTCGCTGGACGCGTTTTACACCTCAAAAATGACGAGAAGTCGACATGTGAGCCACAATGCTCTCTCAACGTGGCGCGTCACACGTGGTCATAGGTTGCACTGTGAGGTGCGCCTCTCCTCACCTCGCTGCCGATATGCACACCACCGTCTCGGAACGGCGTGAAGACCGGGGGCGGAATAACCGGCTGACGAGACGACGGCATGGCTGGGAAGCTAGTGGAATCAGCAGCCTCAGCCGCTGTGTCGCCAGGTACGTGCTGGGCGAGACGACTGAATGCGTTCGTACGGCCCTCACCGCAAAAATTAGATGCGTCATGTGGAAAGCCTGTAAATGGTGACGGCGCCGCCGAAGTGGCGCTGCTGTTCGCCGCATCATATGCCATGGGCAACGGCTTCCCCAAAGAGGGACTGCCGATGGATGGAACGCCGCTCACAAGGCCATGCCGCTTAGCTGGCGAGTCACATCCACCGTTCGTGGATGTCGGCGGTATAGGAAACGCTACTGCAGCCGGTGCCCCACTCGCGTAGGCAGTAGAAGAGACTGCTGCAGGAAACCCCTGCTCTCCGTAGGGCAAAGTAGCGCCGACAGAGCCCCTTCGCGGGTCACCGTTGATGTTACCAAACTCGTTGGAGTGTCTAGTGGCTGACAAGTTGACCTCGCCTTTGCGGACAAACAAGTGACTATGCGAATGGTCGCAGCCGTGGTCGTGGTGGCCGTTGTCGCTGTCGTGCCCATTGCCATGACTGTGTCCGTGTTCGTGACCTTGGAGACCTCCATGGCTGTGAACGTGCACGCCGTGGCTGTGCCCATGTGCACCCATCAGCGGTTCACCCCACGACAGCTGGGTGCTGCGCCCGAGATAGTTCGCACCGTTGGCGGGAAAGCACTCCACATAAACATACGTCGCAAGCTCAGCCAGCTGCGTGCGTACTGCTTGCGACACGCTGCACGCATCAGAGGCAGACATGAGTTGTAAACGAATGAGCAGCATACTCTCCGACACATTCAGGTTCCACCACACGGTCGACTGCACCTGCAGCACACCGTCCAGCATCCTAATGTTGCGCACGCATCGTTCCAAGTTGCGCAACCGCCTCGGGTCGGTCACACACTTGTTCATGAGCAAGTCGAGCATGTCGCGTCCATTCTGATATCCGACGTAGGCGTAATAGACGGCCAGGCACAGCGCCCCGGCCACGTCAGGTAGGCTGCTGTCTGTTGCGACCATCAACAGGCTGGTGACGACGCACGTGATGGGGCACAGCAGGTAAACGACAGTTTGCGTACAATTGCGGCGCATAGTGCGTTGTGCGCCACAAGAGGGGGTGTGTGCCACCGGTGATCCCCCAGGCGGCTGAGACTGAGCCAATGCGCTCGAGGGGCTGTGGAACTCCTCAAAGAAACCTCCACCTACCATCCCACGCCTGCCGCTGCACGCAGAAGCACAGAGCGAATGAAGAAGGTCCTCGCTGTGCGCGCCGGCCATGCCGCGGTGCCCCGTCACGCGATCGGTGAGGCAGACATCACGGAGGAAGACCAACTGTGATAGGAGCTGCACGCCACCGAGGGCGAGAAGGAAAAAGGGGTTCGAGTGGTGCCCGTGAGTGCCGCGGTGCAGAGACTCCACCACGGTTGTCACACAACCAAATACTAGAAAGACAGTGCTGCCGAGACGCACGACGACGCTGAGACGATACAATCCAAAACCGAAGGGGTAGCTCTGCTGAGTGCCAGCGCGGCTGCACAGAGACTGGGTCACGGTGGCAGCCGTGAGCGAAGCAGCTGTGTTCAGCAGCACAAGAGCCTGCACGGAGACGATAAGAAAGGAGGTGGAGATCATGAAAAATATGCTTATGCCCCATAGTCCGAAAAATGTGATAGCGGCCTGTTGCCATCGGCGAACCCCCTTGTCTCGCGAGGGAGTGAACAACAACGTGCGGACCTCTTGCAGCATTGCTGGAGGAAGAGAGATGGAGCGAGGGAGAGAAAGGGGCGGTGAACTGAAACGGCGAGGCCGCGAATCGGCCACACCGCGGAGAGAGGCGCTAAGACAATAGAGAGGCGAGCACGAAAGGATTGAGGAGGACGGGAAGAGAGAAAGCAATGCGGGAAGTGAGTCCGCTGAGAAATGTGTTAACAGAAACAGTCGCAACAAGAGTCGGAGGGTAGGGGCGTCGATGAGTGGAAGAGGTGGGAGGTTGACGTTTAAAGAAAGTAGAAAGTACACAGAGATGGCTGAAAACAAAAGAGTGAAGGAGAGCAACGATCAACCGTGTGTCTGCGTGTATGCGTGCGTGTGTACGCAAGGTGGAAGCTGAGGCGCGCTTCACGACGATTCTGTGAACTAGGTGTATGGTCAGAAGAGAACGAGGAGGAAAAGAGGAGGATACAGCATTGAATTCGCTGCGGGCTCGCTTGCAGACGCAAGGCGGTCGCTCTGCTGCATCACGTATTGACTACCTTCAAGTACGATTTCATGCAGCGAGTATGGGAGACGCCATAATCTCTCTCCCCGGTACTTTCCAGCTGCCTTCGTGACGCGCAGATGTGAGAGCGACTTCTTTTCCCTTGCGAGCCACATCTTCGCTATGGGTCATACGGAGTTGCAAGCAGTCCTCTCCAGCCCAAGTCCAGTGATAGTCCTCCTCAAGGAGAGTTCCACCGCTATTTCCAATGCCCCACAGTTTGGTATCATCTGCCTCGAGAGGCGGTTCTCGATTTGAGGTAGTGAGCAGAGTAATCACGCGAATGCGTAGTAGCCCCTTGTCTACCGTGTCGAGAAGTTCGGCCTGCCTAGCTGGCGGGGACGCAACCACGATGCTGTCAATACATGGTATGACACTGAGCAAAAAATCGATAGCAGTCCACACCCGTGTAATCGACTGCGTCACCGCCACGCCCCGCCTTCCCCTTGTTGGAGTTGTGCGCAGTCGGCAGTATTCACCCCTCCTCTCCGGAGCATGCACATCGCTCTCCTATTCCCAGGTACGAGGACAGCGCCATAACACGCATCGAAATCCAACGCGCAAACGCCATTTGCGCTTGTTCACGGTACGCCCCGCTTTCTGTCCGGCTCGGGTGGGTCAGGGTGGGCACAACACTCCTCGGGACAAGCAGCGTTCGAGTTCAACTCAGGTATGCATCGGTGTCCGCCTTTCTTTTCCTCGACCGCAAACGTATGCACGCCGTGCGCATCACACCCAAAGAAATTACTTGCGCATAACTTCATCCTTGTGCGTGGGTTCCAGCTGGCCCATCGGCATGGCTCTAGTGGGGTATGCGCTTGCCTTCCTGGAGTTTTCTGACGGCGCGTGCAGCTCGCAGAGCGGCCAAGGTCTATCGCAGCATGGGGCGCTAAGCGCAGTTGCGGAATGTTTTGGTGTCATCATGCCGCGCTTCCATCCTCACAATTCTCTCTTCCTCGAACAGCCTTGTCATTTTTTGGGGGGTCGCAGAGAGCATTCCCCTGCTCGTGGCGGCACCGATGGGGCTTCCCCCCCCCATTTTCACACATAAGGCACAGCAACTCCGTTTCACTAATTGCGGCGTCCTGCACCCCCCCCCCGGGGCGCTGGCTCGTAGCTCCCCTCTTCCCGTGGAGCACTGCGGCAACGATATCCCGCATGGTCACGTCCTTCACCGTAAGATGGAAGTCGATAATCCAGGCACCGCCGCAGCGTTACGCAGGACCTGTCCTGCGCGTCGGCTAGCCCGCTGGCAGTGCGCTGTCTGCCATGCGCCTTGCGGCGCCTCTTCTCCCTGGGGCAAGTCCGCACCGCTGCCCCAACTGCTGCATCGCTTCGCGCAAAAGCCACCTTCATGCCAGAGGCATGAAAGCACGTTCGCCACCCACACGGTTTGCCCTTAATCTCTGAATAGCCCCGCCGTGCTCTTCTCTCGGAGCCGCAGTGGATGCAACGGCAACAACACAGAGAAAAGCACACATACATATACATACACATGCACATCCGCGGAGGCAACGAAGACAAAAGGGGCGCCAACGCATGTGCGGAAGTCACCCACCCTTCTCTATTTTTTTAATCCTCCACCACTCGTACGGAATGCACAGGATATTCCATCTCGGGTGGGCAAACAACCCCGTTATGCACAAGCGTCAGCCGCATCCCAGGTGCACTGCCGTCCTCTGCTGCTCATCCTCTTCCACAGCGACGCCAGAAACTTGCTATTCCCCTTCCTGTGGTACGTCTATGACAGCAAGCGCCATGCCGCACTGCAAAGAATCAGTCAGTCCCGCCCGCGTTTCGCTGCCGTTGACATGAGCGGCAGAAGATGGGCCATCCCCGCCGCTTCCATGGCTCCGCGGATGTCCTGCACGTTCAGCGTGGTGCGTGCGGATCCGGTGGCCTTGCGGCTGGCGTCACCCAGGCAGGCAAGATAAAGAACTGAGATTGTGGCGCACTTCTGCAGCGCTATGCGGGCATCGCGCGACAAGGATATGCCCTCTGGCAGGGCCCCATGCACGACTCGGTTCACCTGGCCAGCTGCTAGGCTGCGCGCCTTCACCGACGCACCAGTGCCGGCGGATTTTGAGTTTGCCCTGCGAGGGTGTCCGCTGTCGCTCGTGTGCACGACATTCGTCGCGGCCGCAGTGCCCGAAGACCCCATCCACGCAACACTCTCGTCTTCGTGTGCCTGAGAGAAAGTTGCCCCACCGCTTCCGTCTGAGAGACGTTGGCTTGCCTGAAGCTCCTCCGAGTTCATTGCTTCGAACGCGTTTCCGGGCTGGAAGTGCAGCGGACCGAGAGAGTGCTCGAGCGCCAGCCAGCGCAGCTTTGGTGGATATCTCTGTGTCCTTCTTCGCCAACGGCGCAAGGGGCGTGGCAGGGGCTGAGGGAGCAGCCAACGATTGCAAGGCGAGAAAAGAGAGGGAAGGCGGCAGGAAGAGAAAGGGCAGGCTGGAAAAGGAGCCGTGCCACACACGCGACAGCACACATCCGTTAAAGGTGAGCATACGTCCTTCAACTGTAGCGCCAGCCACAGTGGTTGGCACCACGGTGGACGGAATACTGGGGACTAGGATGGAGTAGTTGCACGCGTGTGTTGCACCACGGCCGTCACGTCTTACTAGCAGTGATGGATGTATGTGAAACGGACAGCAAGCGCACGACGCGAGTGCCGCAAACGCGCTTGCCCCTCTCACTGTGGCCTTCACTGATCCTCCCGCCAACTGATTGGCTTTGTCGCCCATGATCATGCAAGAGAGAGAGCCGCAGTTGGCCACCCCTTCAGGCGCTATTCCCTCTGAAGCCACGCGACTGCCGCTGTCGCTGTGTGGGAATCATGCCTATTCGCGTTATGGCTTTGGTTGGTTTCTGCGAATGTTGAAAACATGACCGACGCCCTCGAGGAAGTAATGAAGACGATGCAGACACGCAGCGATGTATGTACACAACATGCACGACGATGCACAACAACAACAAAACGGAAGAAGACAAAGGCACAGAGCATGAGAGAGCTAAAAAAAAAGGATGCGCACACAATCGCAGAAATACAAGCAGAGCATAGAGTCATCACCAACCTGATTGGTCGCGTCTCTTCACGCGTGCCGTTTTTTTTTCTTTCCCCTCCCATTGCAGAGGCGTCGTTTCGCTGTCTTGTGTCTGTGTTGGTTGAGACCATTTCACCCCTGCGCTCCGTCCCATTCAATATAACACACACACACACAGACCCGCTCTCTCTCCCCCAAGGACACACCCGTGACACTGATAGGCGCCACGGGTCCCCTAAAGACATCCGCACGGAAACAGTTGTTCCGGTGAGTCGGCGCAGCGTCACCGCGGAATGGCTGAGGCGGGAAGAGAAAACAAGAAAGCGTGAAAGACGACGACGGACGCAAGAGCGGCAAAACGTTCTGTGCACCAAATGAAAAAGGGGGTTGATAAACATTGCGCGACTTGCGAAAAGGGAGGAGGCAACAGGAGGTGGACTGGGGGAGGGTGGGGATGCTAGAAGAGAGAAAACGTGGTGGTAACACCACTTGGTGCATTATTGAATCCGGTGAAACTCGTCAGCACATAACGACACTTTTAAAGGGCACACACATACACACGCACACCCACACACAAAAAAAAGAGAGAAGAACGGCCGAGGTCACAAGCATCATGCATCAAGCGAACGTGACACGTGTTTTCCATAAAGAAAACACACAGAACTGCAACGAGACAGCTACAGAGAGTTCTAGCAGAGTAACAAAGAGAGGGGGAGGCGCAAAAATAAAAAGAAAAGGAAACACACGCGCCTCTGAATGCATATAGTTGCGTGTGTCTGTGTGTGTGTGTGTGTGTAGGTCTGTGTGGGTGTGTGCCCGTCTGTCCGCATGCGTCTGATGCTGTGGATCGCGTGATTTCGACGGACAAAAAAAAAGACTTCCAAGGTCTATGACTGAGCAGTGGAGGACGAGGAGTAGATGACGGAAAAAACAAGAAACTGCGTCTGGATGGTCGAACATAGTACACAGGAAATAAATATAAAAGCCGTAAGCGAAGATTAAACTAAAAACAAAAGAGACGGATGAGCAGACCGCATCGGCCCACGCACATTTTTCTTGGGCGTGCTTTGATATTTGATATTTGATATATATATATATATGAGAAAGATACCACATTGGGCTACTCTTCGTTCGAGGTGATAGAGCGCCTCGCGAACGCATACAAACATGGACACATACACACACGCACCGAGAGAGAGAAGGGGAGCATCAATACCAGAAAGACTAACGAGCAGAACAACAACAGCGATGGTGGTGAAGAAAATGGAAGAAAGACAACAAGACGAGGAAGAGAAGCAGTAAAAAAAAGAAAACAAATGGGGAACATGAAGCGAACGCAGAGAAGCCAAAACAGACCACTCGGGAGAGTCCGAAGTAAAAGCGCAAAAAAACAAAATGAGAGGAGCACGAGGAGGGAAGGACAAAGACGCCCGCACGCACCAGAGCAACAACGACGAAAAAGGGGAGCGGATGCGGCCAAATTCACGAGAGAGGAGATACACCACGGAAAGGCAAAGGGGAAAAAAACAAAGAAATACGTCTATCTGACTGTGTGTGTGCGTGTGTGTGGATGGGTGTGCCTGTGGGGGGAGGGCGTCCACCTCTGTCTACCTCTCTGTCTCGGCTCAGCACCTAAGAAAGATACACACATACAGACATACATACAACGCTTGAGTTGCCCTTGTTCTGCTGCAGCATCATTGGCTCTCGTCCTGTCTGCTTCTGTGTGTGTACGTGTGCGTCGAGGAGCAGACGAAACAAAGAGAAGCGCGAGCAGGACACGACGCACGCAAGGAGACCCCGAGCCGTAACCTTTAAAAAAAAAACATAGAAATGAGCAAGAAACGAGCAACCCAGCCAAGCACATGCACACGCGCGCGCGAGAGTATCGAGGGGCAGCACGCGCTATTTTACCGTTGAGCTTATGTGCAGGTCCGCTGACATGAGTGCCGCTCTCTCTTTGACATGGCCACTGGCTTCTACACAAGACCAGTTTAAACGCCACGGAGCCTGGGTTATCACCGGCCCCGGATCTCGCCGCGCGAGGCAGCTGTCAAGACGCCGCTGCAGCAATGCGCGGACTCAGTCATCGGTGCACAGCCCCTCCTCCCCACCTTCACCCTCTGCCCTCCAACTCTGCACGCCCACCCGTCCCGCCTCGCAGGCCGCCTCACAGCCGCTCCCACACCAGTGGGCAGTGCGAGGGCCGGGGGTGGGATACACGCTCGAGTCACGCCGACGCTGTGCCCATCACATGGATGGCACAAGCGTGGGCACTGGCGCAGGTCGGTCCGACGCAGCGCCATCCAGGCCCACACCGCCGACATCAGCAGTGATGCATCGCTCGGGCCCTCCCCCACGTCGTAGGCACCCGACCCTGTCACCACCAGAGCTGGTTCGGCATTTGCCAGGGCTAGGGGAGCTGCCGGGCTTCCTCAGAGAGCGAGGCGAGGAGGGGGGAGTGTGTACTGCACCCTGAGATTCGGCGCACGGAGATGTCCCCATATCAGCAGGGACAGAAAGCACTAGGAGGAAGCAAGCCAAAAAAAAAATGAATACCCGCCATACCTGTTCTGCACTCAGTCTGCTGATGCATTTCCGCATCACAGTTTGTTTCACATGTCAAAGTCGCGAAAGGAGTTGCTCTTAGAAGAGCCGCGAAAGTTTCCGTTGCAGACGGCGGTCAGCCGTGCCTCGCCCAGTCGACAGCCCTGCTCAACGTGGTCCGACAATATAAGTTGAGCGGCAAAGAAGTACTTGACGTCGACAGCGCAGTACTGCACGAGAACGTCCGTGAGAGGGCGCTCCTCCCACCGGTCAAAGCTGCCGCCACAGAGCGGATTAAAGAGGCGACGACCGGCGTTCTTGATACCTGTGTCCTCGTCAGTAAAGAGTCCCAAGGCGAGAAAAACGCTTTTCATTCCCGGCAGACGCGGCGACGTCGGGAAGAGCGCGAAGCAGGAGGAGATCTGCAAGTCGCACACGTTCTGCAGGCGCACGCAGTAGAGAAAAAAGAGTGCGTCGCAGTCGGCTCGGCCGTCGAACATCAACTTCATAATGTCACGCGACTCCAGCACACCCTTCAGAGGCGAGCCGGCGCGCAGTGCCTCTGGGCCAAGCATCACCACGTCAATAATGTATACCGTGGAGTAGGTGGCAAGAGTAATGATGCAGATAGACCCCATCCGCCCAAGCGAGCGTCCCTCAAGATCAAGGGCAATCGTAAGAGTGTCATCCCAGTATGCCTCCTCCGCGTTGTTATCGTCGACGCTATACACGCGCTCCCACCGCCGTTGCTCGCGTCGCATGCGCAGCATCTCCGCCTCTCGCAGAATCTCGCGGCAGACATGATGAAGATGGTCCAAATGTTCAATGCACTCAACGTCTTGCGGGACGTAGCCGCGATAGCGGATGCCGCGGCTGTCACCGTACTCTGGCCCAGCAGTGTAGCCCAGCGACTTACGGGTGCTATACTCGCACTCGCCGCCTCCCAAGCCCATCAGATCGGGGTGAGGTGGCGGCGCGATGATTTGCTGAGGGGCTGATACGTGCGCTGCCGAAAAAACGGACGGCGCCGATGGGTAGAGCCCACGTGGCGGAGTCGGTGGACTACGGCTGTCGCACGCTACCAAATGGGGTCTGCCGCCACAGCCGTCCCCCATGCCAGCTGATAAGCCGCTCTGCTCTGCACCGCTAGAAGCGCCCGCCGATGTTCCGTTCGCGCCGGTCACTCCATCCATCGAGCGATCTTCTACGCAAGTACCGTAGCTGTATCCGTCCTCCATGAGCCCCGAAACCTTCCAGCCCCTCAAGGTTCCCATACCAGCGGGAGAGCAAGTCGAGCTGCTGGTGTGTCCATGGCACCGCGGCGGGCTGCTCGCAGCTTGCCAGTGAGTGTCGAAGGCATTGCCACTTGCCTGGGAACCGACTTCAGTGTGGTGTGGACTAGAGATGTTGAGTGGGTGTTGGGAACTCCTCAGTGACGCAGGGCTGTTACCGACATGTAACTGCGGGAGAAGCCCCCTTTTCACAGAGCTACAGCCCTCGCAGTTGCGTAATGACGACGTTTCCAGCGACGAACGGCGCTCCACCGGCACGTAGTCGCACGGGGAGGCGTACGTCTGCTGCGGTGTTGAAAAGAGCGAGCTGACGGAGGCATTGTCGATGGTCGTCCACTTCTCTCGGTGTAAGGGGTCGCATTGTGAGTGCAGACCCGCAGGCGGCAGTGGCGGCCTCGAACCGTTCCTGGAGAAGGAAGCAACGGAGAAAGCCGGCGGTGGGGCAGCTACGGCAGAAAGCGCCGATGCGTCCTCAGGCCTGGAGGATGAAAAGCCAAGCGACGGTGCGAACTTCGAGGCGGACGCAAGCGCACCCACCGGTCCGCCCACTGCCGCTGTCTCTGCCACTGCCGAGGTTGTTTCAAAAAAGTCAATTGGATATGGCGGCGCCAGTCTCCTCTTTGCCAACTTGGTGCTGAGTGAAGAAATCGGTGTCAATGCCAGGTCTGCTGAGTCTCTGACTACCTTGACCCTGACGTCGAGGGCGCCGACCGCGGCAGTGGAGGCGATGGAAAAGTCCTCGAGGAATTCGCAAGGCGTCGGCGGCGTCGGGATTCGCAGATCACACGAGACGCATTCATTGCTACCGCTGCTAATACTGCAACTACCGCCCTTGACGATTGGGCTGGGCGCTCTAGCTCTCAGCGTTGACACAGTCGTGGCTGTCGTCGTTTGACCGTACGCCTCGGTGATGCTACTGCTGCTGCATAGGCTCACTGATGTGTGGGTGTTAACCTCGTCCATGTCCTTCGCGCCAACTTCTTCAACCGAGAGGGCAGACTTGCCCACCTCGATAGCCGGCGGCATCATGCGTGCCTCGTTCCGGGAAGTATTGTCGTAGCGTCGCCTTAGAGAGCTGAGTCTAGTCAAAAGACCATAGACGGAGGAAAAAAAAACAAAATGGAAACGGAAACGGAAAACAAAAAGCTGCCGGACGGTGCTCTGCTGCTCGCCGTGACCGCTCTGCTTGACGGCCTCAAGTGCCTTTTGTCTCCCTCCTCGCCTTCTGCAAAAGCTGCCCTTTTCACCTGTGTCGTCGCGAATTCAGTACGAGCGCGATGAGAAACACGGGGTGGGTGCGTCTGCAGGATAAGCTGTCTATGATGCTCTGCTTGGGTTGTGCGAACAGTGCCTGCTCTTCCCCCGCCGTCTCTTGCGACCAATTAAATGTAAGAGCGCGGCAATGCACACGCGCGTGCAGACGCCTACCACTCCTCCTGCTGTGCGAACAAGTGGCCTCGCTCGACGAAAGCGGGAGGCTTCGCAAGCTTGAGGCAGGAACGCAAAACCGTGAGGGAGAGGACGGATGGGCAGCCAAGCAGGGCAAAAAAGAAAAGAAGGAGAAGGACAAGGAGAAGGAGAAGGAGGGCGCGAACGAAAGAGAGTCGGGTGGAGGCAGGTGAAGGATAAGAGACGTCACGAAAGCGTACAGGGAAGCGAGAACGGCTCAATATGAGACACACGAACACTCCCGCACAACACCAAGAAAAACATCAAAGAGATCGGGGGAGAGCAAACGGAAAAGGGAACAAGACAAAAAAGGGGGAGGGGAGCAACACCGCACGCACGTACCGAACAAAGAACAGAAAAAAGGAGGAGGAGGAGGAGGAGGAGGAGGGGGGGGGGGGCGAAGACCGAAAAGAAACAAGAAATTACAGCAGATCGATCTGCAGCCCTGTAAGCACGTGCGCTCACCTGTGTGTGTGTGTGTGTGTGTGCCTTTTTTTGCAGAAGGAGTTGTTGTGCGTGGGGAAGGAAAAGCGTGAAGTCGAATGATATCGATGACAAGGGAAGACGAAGAGAAGGCTGCCACCTTGCAGGTCCGCGAGACGGTGCCAAGGGCAACGAAGAGGCGACAACAACAGAGGAAAGGAGAAACACAGATAATGCTATAATCAACACGGCAACGGTGTGCGTAAGCGTAGGAAAAGCAAGTAGAAAAGAGAGAGGGACAACGCGCCGAAAGGAGGAAGAAGGAAAAAAAGGGCGGGAAGTGACAGGAGATCCGCGCACGCATGCAACATACACGCAGAGAGAAAAAAAGAAGGGGTCACCGTGTCGCCCTCCCACTCGACGTCCACAGCGATACAACAGGCGCCCCTGGTGAAAGGAAGAAACAGGAAAAACAGCAAAGCAGAGAAGAGAAAAGGCGCAGTGGAAGCGGGGGAGGGGGAAAATTAAAGGGGTGAAGCGAGTACAAGAGCCGACAAGTGAGACAACGAAAAGAAGAGGCGAAAGAACGGAGAAGAGGAGGACGATGCAGGTGAAGGCAGTCACGTGGCAAGCATAAAACACCAAAGGCGTGACGGCAAGGGGCTCTCTCGCGCTCAAAGTGCGAGAGAACGAAAAACAAAAGACAATCACGAGCAACACAAGGACAAACAAAAGAGGGGGAGGAGGGGTGGCGAAAGGGAAACGTTTTCGCGTTCTCAAAGAGAATGAGAGAATGATACGGTGTGTTCATGTACGTGCACGTTCCCGGTGTGCATATGCTTCCGTCTGAGTAAAGTAGGGAGAGGAGAGGAGGGAAGGGGTGGGGCAGACTTTTGTGGAGCGTGTCGAGACACCGGCAGAGGCACGAACCGTTGAAATGAGCGGAATGGAGCACGAGAAACAGAGGGGGAGAGAGAAGGGGGAGAGACGGCGTTGCAGCAGGGCAAATATATAAATATGAATATATGATATGAGCGAAGCTATGATGAACCCAAACGAAGCGACTTGTCTGCGACTGCGCTATTGCTTGCGAGGGAAGCGGAGAGGAGGCGCTCGTGAATGCGCGGGGTGGCGATGGGGCGCCACCAAGGGTATCCTTTTCGTTTCCCGACGTTTGTTTTTGGTAGCGCTGCCTCTGCTCGCTTCCCCTGCCTCTCTCACCGTCACAGACGAACGCGCGCACTGAATCGGACGGTTTGAAAGGTTGACGCACGAGAAGATATGGACGCCAAAAGACAGACAGGGAGAGAGATACAGCACCACCCCTAAACAAGCAAAAAAACGCTGCTGATGATCGAAGAGGGCATGCCACAGCAGAGACCAAAACGATGCATAAATATATATATACATACATGAATATGTGCGTGTGTGTTTGGGTGTGTGAATAAGATGTGGGGCGGGAAGAAAAAAAAAAGAAAGCAGTAAGGTAACGTCAGAGCACACACACACACACCGAGGGAGGGAAAAGGGGAGGGAGAAGGGGACAAAAAAAGAGAAGAGGGGGTTGTGATCAGCAAGAGAGTCGTCGCGCAGGCACGCAACGAGGAGGGAGAGAGAGAGCGACACACGTACGGCGACAGACGACGCAGAAGCTCGCGTCTTTCCGCGCTTGCGGCAGTCAAGTTGCGGCACTTACATTCGCATCACATGAACGTCAGAATGGAGTGTGGGGTGGGAGACGATAGGAAGGAGGAGCCGACACGCTTCAAGGACATTTGGAACCACAGGTAGACGCCTTGGCCCGCCCCTCTACTCCCCCCGCTCGCATCGCTGTCAGCCCTGTTACTAACGAAGGGGGCGTGGCCATCGCACGAAATTCATGCACTTAAGCGGAAGCAACGACTGCCGGCCCGTTTTCCCCCTCCCAGCCTCCGTCGACAACACGCTTGTGCTGCTTCAAATCAGAGAGCTCTTCCAGGGGCATTTGCACGGTTTGTTTTGTTTCCGGGTATCTGTGGACCTCATGCACGAGCACCAAGACGCCTCGATCTCTTCCCTTTACCCCCTCACAACGTTACAGAGTGAACATCCCCGCAGCGCAGGATCACTACCTTGACCAGCCGCCTTCTGAGGACACTGCACGCGCGTGCGCTCACTCAGATCGTGAGCAGGGTTGCAGCGTGACGGTGAACTCGATTTTGTCTCGCACCTGCGCAGCCACATCAAGGCCTGTGCGCACAGCGTTTCCATTGACCCGCAAAACACGCCAACCCACAACATCGGCAAAAACACCGGCACGGTTCGATGTGCCAAGCAGGTTCTGCCCCTCCTGCTGCTGCGCTAGTGCACGAGCAAAGGGAGACTCCAGCAGATCCCCTTCGACTTCACCACTGCCATCAGCCACTGCTGCTGGTCTAGCCACCTTCATCTGCACACGCAGGATTCGCGCGGCGCCGTCGACAACCAATCCGAGGGGAGTGCGCTCAGAGTCTCGCTGCACTACCAGGTCACACACCTGCGGCTCCCCAATGCACCTGTGTTCCGTTGCATCCACCCGAGCGGCCTCCTCGGCGGACCTGGGCGAAGGCGCCCCTGACCGTGCGCGCTGCAGCTCACGGTACTGCTGCTGTGTCTTGACTACATTGATAAAGAGACCCTTCTGGTGCGTGTCGTGCATCGTTCGCTCCATCCTGTCCAGCGTGCGCACAACACCGCTGGCCCACCGCGGCGCGCCCTCCATCTGTGCCGGTAGTCGAGGGAACTCCTCGTGCAGCTGCATCGCCCACACATGCGCCCATCCGTAATTGTTGCGGCGGTGCACCTCCAGCTGTGGGGAGCATCTGGCGTTGTCAAGAAGCCAGCCTCGGAAGGAGGACTTCGTCGGCGTCGGCACTGACGCAGAAGGGTCGTCGCTGATTCCACGAAAATCGATTGCGTCATGCGGGGCCGACTCCAGCAGGATGCTCCGGTACTCGCGCAGAATGCCGCTCAAGACGTGCAAGCGCTTCACAAGGTACCCGTGCACACGAGAAAAAGTGCACGTGATGTCGCCGACATGCACTTTCGGGTATTCGCGTGTTCCATCACTAGACTCCACTTCGCCGTCAGGTTTCTCCTCGGTATCACCGCGAGTGCTGAGGCCGCGTTCGGAATCGATGTACCGAAACAGCTGCGGGTATTGGTCAAACAGAAAAACCATCTCCTGCACCTGAGCCAAAGGCATCCACAGCAGTGTTGGCTGCTTGCGGTGCGCCTGCACCACAGATAACGTCGACGTGACGTGGCGCTGACGCAGAGTTGAGTCTTCGAGGAGCTTCGTCTTGCCCTGCAGCTCTCCGCTGAAGTGGTGGAGACGGTTTGTCGCGCGCAGGTGCTGCAGCTGGCGTGCCGTGTCGTGCTGCAGCTGGAACAGCACCTCCTTCGTGTACTCCAACGCTGTGGCGCCAGTGAGAACATGAGAGACGGAAGGGCACGGCATCCCACCCACGACACCGTCGGAGGCCAGCGCGACGTCGAGTGCTGTCCGCTCGCTCTCGGTGCCACGGTCAGAGGACACTGCGGCGTGGCGTCCCGTTCCTCCCGGACAGTGGTAGAGGTAGTAGGCAAAAAAGAAGGCGCCATCCATGGCGATGGCCGACGTGGTGCCGCAGACCTGCCACTCTTCCCTCCAAGGCTTTCGCGGTGGCAGTGCACCCTGAACGGCGTCCAACGAGTGCGGCATCAATGGCGCCACCTGAGACTCCCCGAAACGGACGCCGAAAGGGGCCGCTAGCTCACGCAGCCATACCAGCACACCAAGGCACGCGGCATACACTCGGCGGCACTCCTCCTCGGAAGCCCGGTCCGTGTACGCGGCGTCCGTGTAGTGCGCGAAAAGATATTGCATACGAGGAACAGCAAAGAACGTGCGGGAAACAGCGTTCACGAGCGCCGCCGCCAGAGGTGAGGCGCTGCTGCTGTCGCGGGTGTTGGTGCTGGGGGCGGGAGACAAGGAGCCTCGCTGCGGCCACGATGGTCGATTTGGAGGGCTCAAAGATCCGCTGTCCTCCCTTGACAGCGGCTTCTCTGCAACCCCGGAGCACACCTCTGTGATGGCGCAGTAGAGCAGCTCCGTTGCGGCGACACGCAGGCCGCCGCATAATCGGTAAACTCGAGCCCAAGATGCGTCAGCCGCGGCAGTCTCGCTTGGCTTCACTTTCGTTGTGGCGCCACCAGATGCACCGCGGCGTCGAAGACGCTGTACGTGACGCGACTCGATCCACTTCGCAATTGGGGTGGCCGGGGTGGGAGGCGCGCGTGGCTCGATACCGAGATGAAGCGCAGCAAAGAGGGTCGCCTCCAGCTGCATGTCCAGGCCAACGCGAAGAAGGCGACTGTAAAAGGGCACATACCACGAGAGATCCGGCGACACAGAGAATGCCGTTGCGCTCGACGAAGGCAATGCGGCCGTTTCAAAGGCACTGCGGGCGGCAAAGACAGGAAGGGCGCCCCTGCACTCCATCAAGAGGGAGTTGTAGCTGCACAGGAGAGCTGTGATGTGCTGTGGCATCTGGTTCCAGTAAGGCGTAGAAGAAGACGCGGATGCAGCCGTGCCAGCAGCGGTCTTCCACCACGTTGCCAAACTGACATTCAGCGCCGTATGCACGGTGCGATGTTGCAGCTGGCTTACCTCCGCGGGTGAGAGGACTCGCCGTGGCTTGATCTCCCCCCACAACATCTCCACGTCCTTTGCCAGCTGCACCCTCTCGTCCCCCGTGAGATACAGCAACGGGGTCGCGCCACCTTCCAGCTGTGCGCCCGCCCTTTCCGCGTTCGCGCTCGGGGCCGCGTCTCTGCAAGCAGCATTCACTGCGGCACTGTCCACTGCAATCGCATGCCGCAGGACGGAAACGTAATAGACGAGTATCATGCTTTTCAGCGCCGGCACACACCCCGCCAACGACGACGCAGGGCTCCGTACACGCATCCGCATCTGCAGTTTCTTTGCCTGGCCTGCGACAAGCGAGAAGGAGGAAGTGCCGTAGAAGTGCCCCAGCTGCGACCCAGGAGTTTCCCGCGTCCTCGCCGCCGCCGAAGACCATCGAGAGCACAGCATACTTACCTGGAGACACAGGTGCTGCAACTGATCTGACACGCCCTCGGCACGGAAGTCGTCTACACTCGCTGTCGCTGCTCCGTCTGCTGGCGACGGCTTGCCGGCGTTGTACGCGCACTCCTCCGCAGACTTCATCAACGAGAACACGGCAAGCAAAAGCAGGTCGAGTCGAGCGCCGGTCGCATGTGACACAGGAAATGATGGCTGGGACACAAGCGCCAGCTCTTCTGTGAGCCTGTGCAGGAGTTGGGTAAGAAGGTGGCTGTAAGCACCGACCCTCTCGTAACGCCACGCCGCCGCCGCCTGCGGAGTCTCCTGGTCACCTTCGTTCTGCCCGCGCACGCTGCGCTCCGTCTGTTCAGGTGGAACAGTCTTGGATTCCTGCCCCAGTGCCGCGGCGATTCTGTGAAAGGTAAGCAAACTCGCCTCGAACGCCGAAGCCATGATTGCCAGAGCATGAAGGGTGACCACGGTGGCACCTGCAAGGGTCTCCTCCGTCGAAAACCGAACCGGCGCAACAGACAGGTCCTTCATATAATGGCCCAGCCGTGAATCAGAGAGCAGCGCCGTTAGTACCTCCGCAGCTTCATGCGAAGAAGGCGTCTGCGGCTGCACCCTCCTAGACGGGGACTTCACAGAGACATGAAGACGCACAAGATCGTGCGCAAGGTCCGGGAAGCGCGACGGCGCCAGCGTGAGCAGCGCTGAGGCCAGCCTGTCCATAGCAGGAGTTTTACGCTCCTCGCTATGGCTCTCCCCGGCAGTGTTTGTGGCGGACGCCGAAGCAGCGTTACGGCTTCGCAGATCGGATGGCGAGGCATGTCGGCCGCCTTGGCCGCGTTGATGTGAGGTGGTGACAGGATTTTGGCGTCGCTGCCGGAAGCGAAGGGACTGCTCCACTGAGGTGGTCTTACGCGGCCTCCCCTTAGCGGCTTCTGTACCAGCAAACACGTTCGCCAGGTGTCGCACCTTGGCAGCATCATACTGCAACGTACGCTCCACCCACCGCGCCGACGACGATACTGATCCACGTATAGCCGCGGTGTCAGAATCGCGTGCCAGCGCTGCATCCTTTTGTGACGTCGGGCTTGCTTGGGTTTTTCCAGCTGCAGCTGTCGTACGCTTCACGTCACCTTGGCGGGCGCATGCGCTTGACTTCCTCTTCCTAGCTCCGTCAGCTGAGATGGCTACAGTGCTGGCGCGGCGCGCCGTGCGTTGCAGTGCTGGTCGCAGCGCTCTGCCATGGACCGTGCAGCCGCGTGCAAGCGCCTGCATCTCTCTTTTGCGAGAAATGCGATAAGGTCGACGTTCGACAGGGGCCCATGCGAGCCAAGGCGTAGACGGAGGAAGAATGCATCAAGTAAATGAAAGGCAACGAGGATAGCGGAGCCAAGAGAGTTGCCACAAGGGGATGCGGTGCGGAGAGACGGGAGCACACACACACACACAGACGCGCACTTTGAAAGTAGCGCGCGCGTGCTTGTGAGCGCATTCCGGAAGGTCACCTTCACCGCTGGAGGTCTTGCACATCCATCCAGCTCTCATGCACAAAGAGGGCCTGAGAGTCAGTGAATGATGAAGTCGGAAGGGTAGGAGGGAGAAGAGGTAACATATGCCCCTACCCCCTCACCGAAAGTCACCGTTGTCTTGAGACTGCGACGTGCATGTTCGGTATCTTCAGCTCCGGTCACACCGAGGCCATCACACGTGCGCCGTAACTAAAACTGGAGGCATTTTTCGTGTAGCGCTGCCAGGGTAAGAAATCGCCGCATTCGCCAACGCGCACGGCGACAGCGATAAGCAGCGATGCACCGAGGCAGACACACAGAAAGTGGAGAGGGCGGCATCGCCACGGGACACTCCGATCAGGGGTCCCGCCGGTAAACAAAGAGAGAAACAGCGAAAAGTGGCGCCGCAGGTCTGCATAGCGAAAAGAAGGCGGTGGGTCTCTTGAACCGAGTCATAGAATGTATCTATCTATCAATCACTTGCATCAATCTTGCGCTGCCGTGGCGGGAAAGTAGAGCACACGGGGATCGGTGCGCAGAGGGCGGAGGTGTACGTGTGCGGGAGGGTAGGGAATAGGACGACGCTGATGAGGGACCGAGAGAGACAGCGAGTACTCCGCACAAACGGGCAGTTACGGGTAGCTCCAGTCATTCGTGACAGCGGTGGCGACAAGCCTGAATGAATACCACGGAGAGAGGCGCACGGCTGGCCTGCCACGAGACTGGTGAAGAGACAGAGGAAACAAGGAAGACTTATCACCCCCCCCCCATTCTTCCGCGGCCTGTGGTGGCATCGCTTCTTGCTCTACTCCGCCGTGGGTACAACCCTCACGGGAACGTAGGCGACGCTGTCTCACGACCTGATGCGTCGTCGCTGCAGTCCGTCAAGTGCCTGTCGTCGCAGCAGCGCTAAAGCAGATACGGTGCGCACCTCCGTGTAGTGTCCCCTCACCCGAACCATCGGCGAAGCCAACGAGCTCGCGCTGCTGTCTTTGTCATCGATCTGCACGCCAGCAAGGAGCGCGGCGCCGCTCCGCTTCGCCTCTTGCTCGCGCCGGATCTCCTCCTGCGCAGACCCGCTGCTTCCAAGACACCGAGAGAAGTTGATATGTCGATTCCGCTCATACCACAGTCCGTGATAGGTGATTGGTGCCGGCTCTGCCGTCGGCGACGCAGCAGACAAAGACGGAGGTCCCAACTCATCCTTCAAGCGATCCAATAGCTGCGGTGACGGCACCGTGTACAAATTCTGGAGTCGAGTCTGGAGAGGAACAGCACCCATCGCCTGCGTGCTGGATGCATAGTAGTCCACCCACGTGGTGGTTCGCGCGTCGGTTGCGGCAAGTGTTGGGTCGAGCTGCAGAGAACCAGCGTGCCCAACGGAGGCGCCGGTGACGTCAGCACCCCCTTCCGCATGCGCGGTGTTTAAGCTTGATTCGGCTGCCGGCGTGCATGTCGGCGAGTGCGGTGATGAAGTAGAAATCGTGCCCTTTGATGTGAGTGACACACTGCAGAATGGAAACTGCTCTAGCACCACATCTTGGCAGCCACTAGCCTGCTGCTCCGCAGATTCGCCGAGCGCACTCGCGGAGGGGGCACCGCCCTGGCCCTCCACGTCAGCAGCTGAAGGGCGATGCAGTAGATCTTGCCCCGGTGCTGTGAGACCCCTAGCTTGCTTGCTTGGCGCACAGCTGGCACCGCAGCGGTCGTTCTCGATGTCTTGTTGCCCTGCTTCCTGTCCCTCGTCGTGTACAATGGAGACGCGCGCTGTTTGAGCCCCTGCGCTGATCTCCGGATTCGTGACGCTGCTCCCCAAAATAAGCCGAGAGATGAAGAGAGAGACAGCACTGCCTTGGTCTGAGAGAGGTCCGTTGGTGCTGTCGGTCAATCTACTCCCTTGTGCCGAGCCCGCCTCGCAGGCGGTAAAAGGCCACAAAACCTCCTCGCTGCAGATGATGCCGTGCAGCAGTGGCACAGGCGATTCAACGACAGCGCAGGAAAGCAACGAGCCGGCTCCAGCACCACCGGTGACGGGGAACGTATTGGTGGTGGTCGCCGTTGTGACCGTGGCTGCGGTGGCGGCCTTCAGTGAATCTGCCTGGGCGTTCTCAAGCTCCGCAGTTACACCCCGATGTGTTGAGCTGAAGTGATTTGGTGACGGGGAGTCTACCCCAGCAGATAGCACGAAGGGCGATGCCATGAGGGGCGAGACAGTCGGGCCTGGAGTCAAAAGCGGCATCTTCGCTGGCGACAGTTCGAGATCACCCTTTCCTACTGAAGCGCCATCCATTCGTGTCACCGACCAGGCCACAAAGACGCGACTGACAGGATCCGCTGCCTTGGCGGCGGAATCCACAGCGGATGCGGACCTTAAAGGCACCCATACTGCGCCAACCGTGCGATGTGGACCGCCAATGAGAAGAGGGTCCGACGAGCTCGCCTCAACATGCTCGCTACCGCCTGCGCGATCGACCGCCACAAGCGAGATCGAAACTAGCTCGAGGCTCGGTCCATTGCGCACCTCGAACGTAGACGGTGCAGCAGTGCAGCGAATTATCGCATCGCGCCGGGTGCAGTGAAGTACGAGCTTGTGTCGACGCTCGTCCCCGGTATCGGTAAGCGCTTCCGCCGGGACGACGCTAACCACCTCCAGGTTGTACTGATAGTCGTGCATGATGGCTGGTGCGTGGAAAGAGGGGTAGAGAGAGACGAGAAGAATGGAGACCCAGGCGCTCTGATCCTCCGTGGATCATCTCCGGCCCTTTTTGGATCTTTGTCTGCGCGTGTTACCCTCCCACGCACTCTACCTCTGCAGTGTGAATGTGCCTCCGTGCGAGGCCACGGACAGAAGGCAAAGAACCGGAATATGCAAGGTGTGCGATGGGCGGTGATGATGGTAGCAACAGGGCTGCGAGAGTATCTATAGATGGCTCTGAGAGTTTCGCTCGTACGCGGGTGATATGGAGACAACACCACCGCACTGCAAAGATTGCTGTTTTTTGAGAGACTTAGAGAGTGTGAAGGATAAGAAGGGGTAGTTCGCTCAATGGCGAGGTCCAACATGCACCTCAGAGAGCCCATAGAACAGCGAAGCACACGCTCGCGACGCGTCAGGGTAGCCGTCACACCAGGGCGAGAAAAGATAAAGAGTCGAGGAGAGAAGCACCTGCACAGTATTCACACAGTGGTGTGCTTAGGCAACGTGCCGCCTGCCTCCCGCCTATGTGACTGCGCGAGTGCTCATTCCAGAGAGCACGACTGGTGAGGGCCGCAGTATCTCTCTCCCTCATCACGCACCGCAGTTCAACATCCCCCCACCCCACCCACACACCCACACGCACACAGACACACACCTGGTCTCTGGGATGCCTTGTTATGTTTATTGGTTTCCTTTCTTGCTTTCTTTTTTCGGCTCTCGTGGTTTGTGTCTTGTGTCTTCTAACGAGCAATCGCGGAGGTGAAGGAAATGATAGAGGAAACAACAACAACAAAAAAGAGAGGAGAGGGGAGGAAACGCCCGCCATCCCGACAGCGGGAGGGGGTGAAGGTGGGAGGTGAGAGGGGGCGGTGTAAGAAGAAGCGTACATAGGCAAGCAAACATGAAATACCCCGGCCTCCCCGGCCTCGCCGAGACAGCGAGAGAGGCAATGTGGAAGAGAACAATCAAACAAGCACACGAGAGCCGAGCCTGTCCCAGAAAGGGGACATACAATTTACATGAAGAGTAAAAACATCCGGTAAAACAAAAGGCAGGGTCCAGGCACACTCCTTCGCACATAGGTGGAGGCGGGTGGATGGAAAGACACAACCAGTACAGTATACATACATGCCACACCGACACGCAGACAGCGGAGGTGGGGAGTGGGGGAGGGAGGCAGTGGGTTGGTTGGGGTAGCAATGCGACAGACCCAACAGCAAACAGAAAACCGAAAGAGCGCTGGTGAGGATAAACCTCAACAGGAGGGTGAAGAGGGCAGAGGGGGTAGACGTTGCGGCTGCGTCACACGCGCATCCCAATCGATCACTTCATGAGACACATGGGAGAAGATAATTTAACAAAAAAGAAGAGAGCAAGGACACACAAGAGACACACCCTTACAGAGCACTCCTTACCCTGCCTCGGTCAGGTCACCACCGCTCCTCATTCTTTCTCTCGCTCTCCTCCAAACAAGCCCCCGCTTACTTTGACTTGGGGAGGGGGGGTTGTCCAACTTTTTTTCCATGCTGAGGAGACTAGGCGAAAAGGCCACCAATGAACACCTCTGTATTGGTGTAGACAACACGCGGCTGCGACGGCGGCGTCGGCTTGAGCTTGGGGGTGCACTGGGGAGGGGCAACGTCGGCAACATCTTCCGGCTTTCATGTGGTCTCTTCGGCCGCGCAGCTGATGGGTAAGTGCTCCTCCACCTCATAAGCCTAGAGCACGCGCTAGTTGGCTTCATTCGGCTCCGGTGTTACCTCCATCTCTGTGGCCGACGACGACTCTTCGTGAGCGCGCTGGACTAAAGGATCCGCCCCCGACGGCGATGTGTCCACCTCCAATTCCTCGCCCTCCGCCTCCGCCCCAGGCACCTCCAATTCCTCGAGCTCCGCCTCCGGCTCAGGCACCTCCAATTCCTCGTCCTCCGCCTCCGGCCCAGGCACCTCGGATTCCTCGAGCTCCGCCTCCGGCTCAGCCACCTCGGATTCCTCGCCCTCCGCCTCCGGCTCAGGCACCTCGGATTCCTCGCGCTCCGCCTCCGGCTCAGGCACCTCGGATTCCTCGCGCTCCGTCTCTGGCCCAGGCACCTCGGATTCCTCGCCCTCCGCCCCCGGCTCAGGCACCTCGGATTCCTCGCGCTCCGCCTCCGCCCCAGGCACCTCGGATTCCTCGAGCTCCGCCTCCGGCTCAGGCACCTCCAATTCCTCGTCCTCCGCCTCCGGCCCAGGCACCTCGGATTCCTCGAGCTCCGCCTCCGGCTCAGGCACCTCGGATTCCTCGCGCTCCGCCTCCGGCTCAGGCACCTCGGATTCCTCGCGCTCCGTCTCTGGCCCAGGCACCTCGGATTCCTCGCCCTCCGCCCCCGGCTCAGGCACCTCGGATTCCTCGCGCTCCGCCTCCGCCCCAGGCACCTCGGATTCCTCGAGCTCCGCCTCCGGCTCAGGCACCTCCAATTCCTCGTCCTCCGCCTCCGGCCCAGGCACCTCGGATTCCTCGAGCTCCGCCTCCGGCTCAGCCACCTCGGATTCCTCGCCCTCCGCCTCCGGCTCAGGCACCTCGGATTCCTCGCGCTCCGCCTCCGGCTCAGGCACCTCGGATTCCTCGCGCTCCGTCTCTGGCCCAGGCACCTCGGATTCCTCGCCCTCCGCCCCCGGCTCAGGCACCTCGGATTCCTCGCGCTCCGCCTCCGGCTCAGGCACCTCGGATTCCTCGTGCTCCGTCTCTGGCCCAGGCACCTCCGAGCAGCCGAGCTCCGCCTCGAACACCATCGTCGAGTCTGTGGCAACGTGCGGCATGTCGTCCACTGGCGGTGGCGCTGCATTGTACGAGTCGTCGCCGCCGTCCATACTGCCTTCCGCCTCCTGCGTTTCTCCTTCCACACTGTTCTCAATCTCGCCCCGATGTTCATCAAAGCCGAGTTCGCTGGCCATGCCGACGAGATCAAAGGCAGGTATCCAGGAGAAGCGCGACCTCGTCGCTGCCGTCCGCTTTGGCGCCTCCTCCAGTTGAGTGACGCAGAGCGCACGCAAGCACGGCTGCGAGGAGTTGAAATGCAGCGCCAGTGCAGGAACATGATAAAACAAAATGCCAAAGTCTTCGCGGCAGCACCGCAAGATAAGCGGGAAGAGCGTGTTGCGCTCCTCCTCTTCCAGCTCGTAGCGCCCCAGGACCTCGCGGTGGTTTAGCGAAAAAAGTTGAACATCGTACATGTCGTACAGATACTGATACGCAGATCTCCACGAGGCCTCCTCCTCCTCCATCAGCCCCGCACGCACCTTTTCCTCCACCTCCTCAAAAGTCAAGTCCTTCGCCTGCTCGATCGCGGAGTCCGTTTGCCCGTAGCGCGCAATCACGACGTTGCGGTAATAGTCGGCCGGCACAGCACGGAAGAAGCTCTGCTTGGCGGCAATAAAGCTCTCGTCCTCCTCGTGCTGCAGTCGCTGCCGAGACAAGCTTTCGCTCCTGATCGCATCGTTCACCATGTTGAGGAAGAACCACGCACGGCCACACGCTTCCTCGATGTGCTCGCGGAGGCGGCGCTCGACACCGTAGTGCCACTGCCGCAACTCCCGCTCCTCTTGACACAGCGCCGCGAAGGCAGCGTGTGGAAAACCGTGAAGTGGGCGTGTGATAGACGGCTCGACCTTCCGCGGCGGCGCCGCCTGGAACCAGACGGCCGTCTGCTTCTTGTAGAGTGCCACCTCGAATCGGTTTCGGTTAGCCAGTGCACCCCTCCCAAGCGCCTTTTTGTCGGCGATCATAACCGCCGCAACGTGAAGCACATCCTGGAATGTCACCTGGCACTTCTCCTCCAACGCCTTGCGTTCGCCGACCTCGCGCCGTTGCAAATCAAGCAGCAACTCCGTATGGGTCGGCACGCGCGCGACAAGCTCCGCGTAGCGCTCCGCAAAGCTCTGACCAATAAGTGCCATCGCTGAGGGTTTGTATGTCGTTTCTTACGGTTTGGGTAGAACACACACGCGCGCGCGAAAGAAAAAAAAAACGAGACAAAGTACGCGCGTGTACGAGTAGAATGCAAGGCAGCCCTCTACACTACGAGGTTGCACAATGAGCGGGGCGGCTGCTAAAAATGGGGAACGCGTGTGCAAGTACCCGGTACGATGCCCTGAGAGCGGCAGAGAGAGGGGCGGGTATGAGAGAGGAAGAGGAGTAAAGAGGTGCGCATACCGACTCCAGAGATGCGACAGCGATGTCGTCCACGAGGGTGGGTAAATGCAGTTACCTGACTCTCAGCGTGTGCAGACGAGGAAAGTGGCTATGGAATGTAAAAGCTCAGAAGACATGAGAAAGGCAGAGAGGGAGAGGGGGTAGAGGCCATTTCGGAGACCGAGAGACTGTGCAGCGCGGAGATGCAACGGGCAGAAAACCAGGCCTATCCGTGAAACGGGTAACAGATCTGCGACGGTGAAAAGTCTAGCAGTCCTGCCGCTGGCCCTTCTGCATTCAGGAGATAGGAAATAATACTGCAAAACGAAAAGCAGACGCATCCTGCTTAGGTGCAGCCAGAAATAACAGCGCTCTTCTCTTTCGTTTTCTTCTTGATGTCGGCGGCACGCTCTCCTTTACGCGCGTCTTCCACCTCACGCCTACGGTCATCAACATATTTATATATATATATATATATTGTTTTTATTTATATATACATACATGCAGATATTTCCTGCCCTCGTTAATGTGCGGCCGGATAGAGAAGGGCCAAAGAACAAGGTAATTTGTGGGCCTGCGTGGGGCTCTATCCTCATTTTCTAGCCTGTTATGGACGACGTCACAAACGTGTTGGACATCGCCAGGTAGGAGACACCAGCCTGTGTAGTCCGCTCTTACAGAGTTGCTGCTTATCGTGTCGATGCCTTCCACGAAAGCACAAGTCCCTGCCTTTCCTTATTCATCATGCCTCTCACCCAGTGGTGGGCATGATGGGGGGAGGGACTGACTCGAACTCGCAGAGAAGTTGGTACACAAAAAAAAACTAGCACGTTCCCCAACATCAGGAGGGAGGAGAGGAAAGAGAGTCACCACGTCGCACACACGCAGATACGGCCCGCACATCACGACCGGGAGGCTGCCCTCATCAAACAAAAAAAAGAAACACAAGTAGCAGGGACCCTCCCTCCCCCACCCAGTACAAGAAGGCAAAATACTTTTTTGCAATGAGAAGGAAAAAGAAAAGAAACAGCGTCAAACTTCAGGACTGACGTGGGCGAGAAAACAAAAAAATCTGAAGCGAAACAAACAATCGAAGAGGAGGAGAGCGAGGGTGTGTACGTACTGCCTCACCCGAACCGCGGGAGTCCACAAAAAAAAAGAAAAAAATCGACGCCCCGGGCACCACTCCCCGTGCAAACACCACTGCATGTGGATGTTTTGTGCTTTCCTTTTTTTGGTTGTTGTTGTTGCTTCTTGCTGAGTCCTGCTGCGCGCTGCTGTCGTTACGCTGGGGCGGAGCTGATCTCGCGTTTACGCTTGCGTGAGAAGAGGAGGCAAGAAGTAAGAGATTTGTCCTCAGGTCCTCCTTCTTCGGCACACCAATGCCGCTGCACCTGCGTATCCCGAGAGCGATCAGCGAGGCCTCAGTCTCACAGGAAATGGAGCGAAGAAACACATACTCACACACACGAGCAACGTGGACGTTGTGTGACACGATAAAAGGCACGGCAATGACGTCAAACCGTAACCGAAACGAACGAAAACAACAATGAAAATGATCATAATAAGACAGGGGCGGGTCGGTACCAAAACTTCCATCCAAAACGGAGTTCAGCGGAACAACAGCAACAATGCCAAGTGCGTCCACCCCACACACACACATACACACAGACACCCACCCACACACCACTTTCCCTGTTCACTCTTGCTTCGTTTGGTGTTTTGTTTTTTTCTTCCGCTGCACCGTCTCTCGTGGCATGGTGTGGTCGCCGTCGAGCCTTCTTTGTTTCACTGCTCCCCATCGAACCCTTCTGTGTGCCGCAGCGGCCAGCTCCCTCCAAAGTTAGGCTGTAGGGAAGCTCACGCAGAGGCAACTGTGAAAGAAACATTCCGCCAGCGTCCAAAGATCACAACGGGCAGGAAAGGGGGAGGCAATCTTTTTTTTTCCAGCGTGTGTCCACTTCTCCGCCACCGTGCATGCACCACGCGCCGCACTATCCCAGGCCTGCCCAAAGCCCTCATCACGTGCTGTCAATAATCGCGATAGTCAGGCGTTGCAGCAATCCACCGACTCAGTCGTCGGTGCACAGCCCCTCCTCCCCACCTTCACCCTCTGCCCTCCAACTCTGCACGCCCACCCGTCCCGCCTCGCAGGCCGCCTCACAGCCGCTCCCACACCAGTGGGCAGTGCGAGGGCCGGGGGTGGGATACACGCTCGAGTCACGCCGACGCTGTGCCCATCACATGGATGGCACAAGCATGGGCACTGGCGCAGGTCGGTCCGACGCAGCGCCATCCAGGCCCACACCGCCGACATCAGCAGTGATGCATCGCTCGGGCCCTCGCCCACGTCGTAGGCACCCGACCCTGTCACCACCAGAGTTGGTTCGGCATTTGCCAGGGCTAGGGGAGCTGCCGGGCTTCCTCAGAGAGCGAGGCGAGGAGGGGGGAGTGTGTACTGCACCCTGAGATTCGGCGCACGGAGATGTCCCCCTGTAATCCGGCAGAAAGAGAGAAACAACCACACAACCGAGTGTATTTTCAAAGGCATTACTGCGGAGTCCGGGCGCATGCTCCTCGTCCGCCTAGGAGCTCACGCATGGCCATGCGTCCCCGGTCTATGACGCACAGCCCTTCACGGTGCGCCGCATGGAGGGCGGTAAAATGAGCTCTGACATGCGGAAGTTGTGGTGGTCCAGGAGCGGTCGGCGCACGTCCCAGTCAGCAGCCAGCAGCATCTTGCTGAACTCCTCCCCACGGAGATGCCACAGTTCTTGCTCACCGTGGCATGTGCGCACAAAGTGGCGCAGCTCCTCCTCTGTGTCTGCGTGCTGCAACACAGCCGTGTACATGATGAGATACGCCGCAATGAGCTGCTTGGCGGTGCACTTCTGATGTACCAACAGCACCAGGCGGCGACTGCCGAACTTCTCCTCCATATCGAGATCCTCCTGTGAGCGGCGCCGCCAGCTGGCTTTCCGGAACAAGCGGGGCCACGGCGGGAACTCGTGGCGCTGCCAGCACTCCCTCAGTGTCAGCGGCAGCGGGGATGGCTTCCACATAGCAAGCATGAACATGTGGTCGTTGTTCACGTACAGCACATCCTCCTCCAGTGTGTCGGACCTAATCAGCAGTTTGTTCACTGGCGGGCTAACGTACACGAGCTGCGTAGCCACATCCATGGCAATGCCAGCCTTCTTCAGTGCATGGGTCGGCAACATGCGCACGCCAAGCAAATTCGATATCTCCTGTGGCGTCATGACGCGGCGTTTTTCCAGGATGAAGGCGCGAAGCAGCAGCTTCATTGTGTCGAAGTTCAGCAAGCGAAACGTGATAGGCATCATGGACATGGAGGAGAGAAACATGTTCATCACACAGCAGGCGGCAACCGTGATGAGCTGCACCGTGAAACTCGCTATGTAGGTGCAGTACAGGATACCGAGCGCTGTCGCCACCGTGTAGGATACCATGCCGAAAGAGTTGAACTTCTTCGTCAGCTCGGCGAGGTTATTGTTGATGGCGTAATGCTGGAGTGCCGAGGCGCGCGTCACAAAGTACATGAGAGCCGAGGACTGCTTCACGGTCGACGTGATGATGGCGGCAGCGAGGAGGTGGTTCGGCAGCACAGACGGAATGAGCATGTCCGATATAACCATCAAGTTGCTCATGAACACGCTCACGACGAACCAAAACTTGGGCCGGTTCTCGTAGGAGACAACTTTGTTCGCCATGTAGGCCGCGAACAGGGCAGGGACGAGGTCCTTCAGCATCCACAGCTGCGGCGAGGAACCGAGGAAGAAGCCGCTCAGTAGCGACTGATACCCGATCGAGGAAGCGAAGTTGGATACAAAGGAGCTTGTCAGGGACAGGTAGAAAAACCGCTGAAACCCTGCGGCGGTCGTTTCCGGAAAGCCCTTCGGCATGCCAAAAAGCCGAATTCGATTTGATACCGTTTCGCGGTGCTGCACCGACGGGGCGAGCACCGTGTCTGTGCCAGGGATCACGCACCATCGGTAGTCCGTCATGCCCTGCGAGAAGCTCACCATGACGGCATCACTGGTTTCCTTCACATTCAGAGCATTCGCACCGGACGCCGTGCCGGTGCGATTCGAGAAAGACGGTGGCACTGGTAAACCTGTTGCCACTGACGAGGTCACCTTCGACTCCGCCACGCGGACGCTATTCTCGGTGCTGATGCCGTTAGCCACACTACCGGCGCATTGCGTCTCCGGGAGAGTAGCTGTCATTCGCATATGTGAGCATGTCGCCCACACCGCTAAAGGCCTCTGACCAGAAGGCACCGACCATGGCCTCAGCAGCGACGAGGTTGTGCCTACGTTGAGTACTGTCTCCACTCGCCCGTGGCGCAGGTTTGGGACAGCAAGTCGCCGACGAGGGGCGGCTGCGCGAGTGCAAACGGCGCCAAGTCTTTCCATGATCCCCCGTGTCTGGACTTAGCCTACGGTCGCGTGACTCGTTTTTTCTTTGTTCGTTTATCGCTTTGCCCCGTTGTGCCGCTCGATGTCTCCACCCACACCGCCGCCACCACCACCTCGTTCTGATACGTCTCGAGAGCGCCGGTGTGAGAGACTCGGTAAGGTGAAAAACAAAACACAAAGGGAGAAAGTAAAACGAAGAAATCAGCTGATAAAGTAACGGCGGAAGGGACGTATACGGGGACACGGCGGGCACAGACCGGAAACAAAGCAAAAGGCCAGCAGCGACGTCGCTGCGTGGTGGCCCCAAGAGAGCCAGCGGCGGTGGTAAGAGGAGAGCGCACGCACGCACGCACACACACAGACACACACAGACATACATGCAGACAAGGCACAAGAAGACGGCAGGCCGATCGAAGAACAAAGAGGAAATAGGGATGGAAGTGGACAGAGGCAGAGACACATGTATACAGTCTTCCGACTGATGCCAGGTACGCAGGGCGACAAAGCCGCGCACAAGAGCCACAGCCCAACAAACCACAAAGAAAGCACAAGCTTTCAGTGACATGCGTCAGGTTTTCTGTCACAGGGGCATGAGCCCGTGCAACGGCAGATGTAAGCGTATACTATGCTTGTGTTACCACCGCGGGCATGTTCGTAGTCAGCAGAACCATTCACCAGTGCGGGGCGCACCGGCAAGACGAGCAGAAAAAACTTCGTTCTTGTCGTCAACTTGCACACTCTCTTCCATAGTACAATCGCTATACTATGCTCTAGCACACCTGTCACCGGCCTCGCATCGCGCCGCGCGAGGCAGCCGTCAAGACGCCGCTGCAGCAATGCGCGGACTCAGTCGTCGGTGCACAGCCCCTCCTCCCCACCTTCACCTTCTGCCCTCCAACTCTGCACGCCCACCCGTCCCGCCTCGCAGGCCGCCTCACAGCCGCTCCCACACCAGTGGGCAGTGCGAGGGCCGGGGGTGGGATACACGCTCGAGTCACGCCGACGCTGTGCCCATCACATGGATGGCACAAGCATGGGCACTGGCGCAGGTCGGTCCGACGCAGCGCCATCCAGGCCCACACCGCCGACATCAGCAGTGATGCATCGCTCGGGCCCTCGCCCACGTCGTAGGCACCCGACCCTGTCACCACCAGAGTTGGTTCGGCATTTGCCAGGGCTAGGGGAGCTGCCGGGCTTCCTCAGAGAGCGAGGCGAGGAGGGGGGAGTGTGTACTGCACCCTGAGATTCGGCGCACGGAGATGTCCCCCTGTCATCTGGCAGAAGGAGGGCGAGGCGGAAACGAAAAGAAGCGGAGGGAAAACGCATACTGAGGAGGTGATGTGGCAACTTCGGAAACAACCAACACACGCAAGAGACCCACAGCAGCAGACGTGTGTGCTTGCTGCATGTATACGCGCAGTCGAAAAAATAGGGAAAAAAGCAGAACCAGGCCAGCGAAGACGCACGCGGCCATCGCCACGGCCACAGTTGCGGAGTCAACAGCAGATTCAAAAAAAAACGTCACCAAAAAAAAACGGGCAGGCGAGAAAGAAAGGGAAGACTCAAAGCTGATAAATTAGGGCGGTGGTTGCACAAACGGCAATAGCAGAAGAAAGGAGCAGTTGGTGAAGACTTGAACATAATCGAACGATGGGCCGGGTACGACTTGCCCACATACGCGAAGAGCCGTTGCAGACGAGCCAAGGGAGTAATCAGGTGCGTCAGCGAAGCGGCAGAGGAAAACCTTTATACGATATTCGTGCCAAGACCGCTGCATGCGATGGTCTTCCTTTTTCACTGAGTTTCGTGTAGTAGGGAATGTTCTGCCTCCGCTCCGTGGGGAAAGAAACACACGGGCTCTTTGTTGGCCGCGTCACTGGTTTGAGTGGCCGCGAGAGCCTCCATGCGCGTCTGTGCGGGGGCACGGTAGGAAAGAGCAAGAGAGAATGGCGCTGTTGTTTTCGCCCTTTTCAAGCGCTGTTTTTTTTTCATGCACATTAGGGAGACACACTTCGTTGGTTGGGCGGGGGGTTCCTGCATTGGCATCGCTGTCTATTTATGTTTTCTATTTTCCTTTGCTCCACTGTCCATGCGCACGCTGCCAGCGACTCAAGACGGGCATGTAAAAGAGCGATCCGGAGAAGGAAAGTGGTTCCAGTTGAAGGGATAGTGGAGAGTGGTGTGTGCATGTCTGCGTCTGTGCGTGTACACGCTGCTTGACGAACAGAGCACAAAAGGAAAGCCTTCATTTCCCAGTTCATGGGTTCGTCAACCGCCACCTGCCATCCGTGATCGACAAGAGCAGTGGCACAGACGCACATAGATACGAGACAGACGGGCAACCGAGCAGCCCTATACTGCTCAGCGACACTGGAAACTGTCAACGCCGCTCCCCAGGCTCTGCACTGTTGCTGGGGGGGGGGGCAACAACTCGTGTAAGAGGATAGGGCGTGGCGCAGGACACCTAGTCAAAGCTAGTCGCCCCCACACATCCCCCAGGAGGACCCAGCACCTGCACCCGCAGGACACCGGAAGTGGTTCGTTCGTTTTTTTCTTTTTGCTTGCTCCGATTCCTGGTTCGCTTCACATACGTAAAACACACACACAGAGAAATACAGGTGGTCCCCGTCCGTTCTCTATTCCCTGCGTACTACCACCCCAGGTAGCAAGTCGTTGCGGTACGGATGTGTTGTGGTGCGCCCTGTTTGCAATGCCTACCACGACAGGCAGGCACAGCTAGAGAGCGCCACATCAGAGAGGCAGGGAGGCACGTACATAGTAAAGACAAAAACGCGAAAAAAATCGGGAGGAACAGGAGAGGAGGCATAAACATAAGCGCTACAGAAGATGAGGTCAGTCACCATGTGACGGCTCCGCATCTTCTGTGCGGGTACTATGGACATCAAGTCAGGTCTCAAGGAGTGCGAAAAGCAGGATAAATACATATATATATTTATTTATATATATATATATATATGTATAGCGACATCATGAGAAAACGTACACAGATACGTTCGCAGAGATTGAGAGGTAAGAAGGTCGGGGGAGGAGGACGCTGTCAACACTTAGAGAGCGTCGCAGAAGGCGGCAAGCCGTGCAACACGACCGCCTCGTGAATCGTGAGAACGGACGCACGGAAACGGCAAAAGAACAAAGAGCAATGAGGAAGTTCATGACAGGCTTGCAGTGGCGAGAGACGCAGTCGACTGACACCGGATCTCGAGAGATACGACAGACACCGATCCTCGCTGGACTGTTACCACTAGTGTCGTCTCCGTTTTCGTCTCACACCGGTCATTCTTCGTCACCACCAATGTCTTCCCTCCCCATCGACGTCTCTTGTCTGGACTCTCCCCCTCCTCGTCTCCTCATCCACACATTCGCTCATACTCTCACACAGACACGCACACCCGAACACGCGCGCGCGAGAGCCAAAGACCAGGAAAGGAAAAGCGTTCGGAAGCCTAACCATTAAAACTGGAAACAGGAAGAAGAGCCAAAAGCTTTACGCACTTGCGCAGATAAGGCAGGCCTCCCGCGCCCCCTCTTGTGCACACGACACAGCGATTACACTCACACCCACCTGAGCCTGAGAACGCGCAACACGGGCAGCATCATCCTTTCCACGAAGGCAGCGCTGCAAGGGCAGGACGAAGCCTGCACACACGAATAAAAGAAGCGAGAGAGCAGGTCGAGCAGTACGCGCAGAAACCGACACACACAATTGTTTCGGTGGCGAGGTGAGCACGACAGGGAAGGGGGCGAGAGATTTCTCTCCTGAGGTGCGGCGTCATCATCACGGAGCGGCGAGGCGGACAGACTACCGATGCGGCCATCAGAACGAGACAACCACAGATCGATGAAGGGGAGAGGACCGTACAAACGCTAGGCGCGGAGCACGTCCTCCATCGCGCATACCGGATGCCAGGAAGCGGGCTCACGGATGGGAAGGGGCGGAGGCCAATGCATTCAGCGACACGCATAGAAATGTAACACACGTGAACGCCGACTGTTGAAGCCTACACGTGGTGATGGACGCCTTGCCTGGCATCCGGCGAACATCAAAAGTTCAACCAGTCTGGGCCGTCATCGTTGTTGTCCGCCGCAGGCGCGGAAGGAGACGCGGCTGCGTACGCCGGGGCTTGGCCGCCGGCGCCGAAGAGTACATCATCCAGCTCCATGTCCCCATGAGCCGATGCAGCGGCCGCCGGCGCTGCCTGTTCGCCATCGCTACCCAGTTCTTCCTCCGCTATATCCTCCTCGACGCTGTCGGCAGCGTCGTGCTTGTACGAGGGTGACGGCGCCATATCCACTTGCGTAGGCGCGACGTCCATATCGCCGCCGTCCTCCCCGGCATCCAACCACGGCGGCGGGTCATCCTGTGCTGTTGCTGTCGACTGAGTACGTTCTTGATGCCGTACGTCGGCTTGCGACACCGCAGGCGCTCCGCTTTCCTCGAGGAACTCGTTTCCTGCCGTAGCAGTGTCATGAGAGCTGCAGTGCGAGTACGCAACTTCGTTATAGGCCCTTTCCGCCCCAGAATGAGCGTTTAGCCACGCGCTGACATCGATTTCGCCGTCCACGGTGTTTGAACCTGCCTCCGTTGACACCCCATTGACCGAGCACGGGCGGGCCGGCTCCTGTACAACAGCCGCTGCTGAGGTGCCCTCCTGCTGCGCCGCCGCAGGGAGTTCGTTTTGAGACGCCTCGGCTTTCGGCGACGCAGCCGCAGACCCCGGGCTCCCAGCCGAACTCGCTGCATCGCCGATGGACGACCTCCGCGAGGCCGAGGTCTGGGCAGGCCCACCTTGAATGGACTCCAGCTCGCGACGAATCTCTGAAATGCGCTTCTCAAGATACTCACGCTCGGCGTCCTCAGGCCGCGTGTAGTGCTGTTGGCTGTGGCAAACTTGTGAGGACCCACGGGACTTCCTCGAGCGCGAGCCAGATCCGCCGCGGGTCTTCTTGCCCTCTTGCCGCATCTGCCGCAGCTGTCTGCGAACCTCGTGGACGCGTTCCTTCTTGGCTTCATTAAGCATACGTAGCTGATACACATTCGCGTGGCTTTCCCCCGACACCCACTGGCGACGCTTTTCCAGCTCCCACTTCAGCTCCTTCACCCGCTTCGCTGCAGCATCACGCAAGCGCTGCGCACTGTCGGCGTCACGCAGGGCATGCTCGCGTCGACGCTGCGTGAGCGCGTTCTGAGAGCGAATCTCCTCTAGCAGTCGTCGATCGCCAAGGCCACCTTCGAACATTGTGTCGTTCATCAAAAGCAGCTTCTCGTTGCAGCGCACCTCCAGGTGTGCGTCGCGGTGGTCCTCAGTCAGGACCGCAATGTCCTGCTTGGCGATCTCGATATATTGCTTGTACCTGGTGGCCTTTTTGTAGCGACTCACGAGCTCCTTCAACTCGTCGCGGCGCTTGAGGAGCTCGCGCTGCTCCAGCCGCAGCACCTGCAGCGTGCGGTGCGCCATGAGCGACACCTGCACAAAACGCGCGGTGCACTCGCGGTGACGCCGGAATGTGCTATCGACAGTCGAGGTCAGCGTGCTCTTGTGGGACGCACCAGGACCACCAATGGTGCGATTTCCGTTGAAGGTGCCGCCGCGTTTGCTCTGTGAGAAGCTGGCTTGGTAATGCTCGCGACTGCGCTGGAAGAGCTCTTCGCGCATGCTGGCATTCTCCTCCTGCATCCTCAGAAGCTCTTCGGCAGTTTCCGGAACGTCGGGCCGCTGAAGGCGACTGTGCCCGGTCACCGACGCATTGGTGGAGGCATACTCGTGCTGAGAGTCGCCTGGGTAGCCAGCCTCGCGCACACACGCGCCGCCAGGGCTCTTCTGGTCGACGGAAACGCGGCCGCTGCGCGAGTGGGGTTTGCTCATGTGTCCGTCAGCGAGCCGCTGCTGGCCTTCGTACACACGGTCAGCCGGCAGGACAGAGCTGTCATCGCCATACGCGGTGTTCTTCTCGGCGAGCCTGGCCTCCTCAGAGGTCGGGGCGTCATTTGCCAAGTGGCCAGATGCACTGTGGTCGGAGCTGCGCGGGAGTGGCGATGAAGACGACGATGAGGTCGACGAAGCAGCGGGCGAGGCGCCCTTGGAGGCGGCTTCCAGGTGCACCGGTGGCTTCCCCAGGCTGTGGAGCACAGAGGAGTTGCGAGAACTGTGTGAGCTCGGTGGGTTGCCTGAGCTGGAGGTGGGCGTGGTTGCGGTGCTCGGCGCGCCCCTCGGCGCGCCCTCACCGCTGACTGCAGAGTCTGCCGACGCCGCCCGCTCATCACGACTGGCGGTCTCTTTCATGTGCGCTGAGCGGTGCGAGGTGCTTGAGCTGTCGCTCTCGAAGTCGTCCTGAAAGGAGTCGTCCGAATAGCGGTCGTCGCCGTCGACATCGATTGACTCGACAGCGGTCGTCATTGTGTGCCGGAAGGGGGGAGCGGAGAGTGCCGAGCCAACAGAGTTGAGTTTCGATGCTGCTTTATTGCTGCTTTCCGTGGCGGTGCGTATACATGTGCACAGGGAGGGAGAGAGAGAGATGTCCCACGTAGTCCACACGAGTTCGTCGAAACCGGACCCACGACACAAAACACGAACGAGCAAGAGAAGAGAAAAGGGAGACAAGCAAAGAACACACAGATGCGTAACTATATACAGATAGATGCAGATATATAAATCTTTATCTACGTGTGCACAACGACCATGTACAAGTAGGGTGTGCGGAAGCCGTACCACAGACAGGAACCACCACAACCACACACGCACACAGTTGGATCGTGACGAATTTGCTGTAGAAGCAGTGGTGGGGAGGGAGGGAGGGAGGGTTATGCCATATGGCGGGCGGTATTCGCGGCGGTGAAGGTGGTGCGCAAGACA
Source organism: Leishmania mexicana MHOM/GT/2001/U1103 (assembly GCF_000234665.1). NCBI lineage: Eukaryota > Euglenozoa > Kinetoplastea > Trypanosomatida > Trypanosomatidae > Leishmania > Leishmania mexicana. Next base: position 751,028 of record NC_018335.1, read on the forward strand.
TAAAGAAAAACAACGTAAGCGCATGCAGCGGAGGAGAGAAGGTGAGAGGGTGAGGAGAGGAACGAAACCGTCAAGAGTGCCGCACGCGCACCAGCGAGCGACCGGGACGCGAATAAAGACCGAGTTGCAGCGGCAGAGCGTGCACGTGAACAGAAGAGGAGGCTCGAGGATAGTGGATGAACAACCACAAAAAAAACGGTCGCCACAGACCTGCTGCGGACGAATCCTGGGAAGCACAAGGGCAACGTCTGGCCTCATATCGCCTACGTGCGAGAGCAACGAGAGCGAATCGAGAGGTGTACCGACACGCACGAAGATCGGTAAAGCTCTCTCTCTTCCAATGGAAGTATACATCACTCTTTTTTTTTTCGTCCTTTGCTCAGGTATCCGCTTGAAAAAGGGGAGAAGAACTAAGCGTACAAAATTGGGCTACGATACATGCATCACTGCGAACACCACGAAATAGGAGAGCGCGCGGACAGCGCGCGACAGCAGCGCCTAGCATACACGGACACAGGTGCGCGCAGAAAGTGAATAGAGGCACACAAAAGACGCACTGAATGAACGCAGAGTGAACAACGAAACGGTAGAAAAATGACGGCCATGCGCCATGTGAGCGATGCACCTACCCATGCACACAGAGGCACCCTTGCACGGCCCCATTAGAGCTCTACATGGCCACTCCATGAGCTGCTCCTCCTCTCATTGAAGCTCGTCTCTGGGGAGAGTCTCCACTGACCAAAGCACCCGGTGCCGTCTAGGAGACCGAAGGTATGCGCACCACAGCCACCACTGCCGGTGCGCAAGTCGACAGATTTCATGGGTAAAACTCATACACACGCACACATATATATATATATCGATGCGAAGAGCCGCGGCGGGGGGAGAGAGAAGCTGTGACGACCGTGCGAGCGCATCAGCTACATTGACACAAGAAGACAGAGCATGAGCAGAGACACGAGCAGCGCTAGTTGGCATCCAAGATACGACCAATCTCTGCTTTCTGTTCCGCTGTCAAGAAGCTTGGGAACTTCGTGGTGAACTCGATGATGAGGTCTCCGCGTGTGGCATCACCGCCGCCGTAGCTCGGCAGACCTTCCCCTGTGATGCGCGCGCGGTAGGCGGGGTCGACAATTTCGTCAATCAGGATGGACAGTTCACGACCCTCCATCGTGCTCACCGTCACGGTGGTGCCGCAGAGGGCGTCGCGCAGAGAGATGTCTACCTTTGTGACCAGGTCGTCGCCCTCCCGACGAAACTGCGTATGCGGCATGACGTCCACCACGACGACAACATCACCACGCGCGTACCCAGGGCAGGTGTTGCCGCGGCCTTCGACAAGGAAATGATCACCCGTCCTCGCACCCTTCTCTACACGCACCTCGTAAGACTCTTCCGTTGTAGTCACAGCAGCATCGAGTGTTGGCGCGCCAGCATGCGTCGCATTCCATGTGGCTTGGCGCATGGCGCCATAAAATACGTCCTCGAGTGTCACCGGCAGCTTCACCTCGATCGCGGGGCACTTGGGCGGGTTTGGCGGCATGCCGGCGATGACGCTAAAGAAGTTGTGCTGGTTGTTCTTCACCGCATCCACATTGCCGATCACCTGGAACGGGTTGTCGACGCCGAAGAAGCGGGTGAAGACGGCGTTGGGATCGATGAAGTCGAGGTCGATACCGCCCGGCACCCCCTGTTGGCCAGTGCCACCGTGGCGGATGCCCTCCTCACCGTAGATGTCATAGATGGCGCGCTTCTTAGGATCAGAGAGCACAGTGTACGCCTGCGCGGCGATCATGAAATTGCGCTGCAGCGCCTCTTGGTCAGTGCTGTCAGGGTGGCACTGTGGGCTGTAGGCGAGCGCGTAGCGGCGATAGGCCTTCGCCACATCGTCATCACCCGACTGCCGGTCCAAGCCCAGAAACTGGTAGTAGTCGATCATCTTGGAGCACACGAGGCAGAGCGGCAGAGCGATACGTATAACGGTTGCTTCTTTTGTCTGTTGTTGAGCGTGCTTTGCTGCAGTGCTGTGTTGGATATCGCTGTGCTACTTTTGATAGTCAGCCCGTGTCAGCGCTGACTGATGCGTTCTGCGGCAATGACGCAGCGTCACGCATGCAGCATTAATCGAGTGCAGAGGGAAGGAGGCGGAGGCGGAGGGGTGCGGTAGCGGCGGTAGAGAAAACGATGAGAACAGGAACGTACAAACAGCATCTTCATAGGGAGCAGCAAGGACACCCTGATAAAAGAAAGGAACAACAACTCGAGGTGCAGCATGACGCATGGCGCTCACAGGCAGTCGCAGCGTGCAACGCGGCGATGGGGCCCGCGCAGATAGCCTTGTCCTATATAACAGTCCAAACGGTACCGAAAACCGCATTGCTGAGGCGACGACGCGTCATGGGAGATATCCAGAGTTGGCGCGCATCTGTGCTTTACCAAACGTTTCCATCTCTGTTATTTTTTGTTTTTGCTTCTTCCTTTCCGGGAATCGCCCGTGCGTGCGGGGTGAGGTGTGCGACACATGTCCGGCACGCCAAAACGTGCAAGAGCGCAAACCCTATCTGTTCATCGGCGCATGTCAACAGATATGTATAAAATGGTGTTCGTATCACTGGGAGGGCGCCCGTGTTTTCTTGGCCGTCAGGCAGCCAAAGAGCGGCAAAGGACAGTAACCGAAAAAAAAAGGTGGGGAGCCGTCGAGCGCCGCTGCTGTAGCTGACTTTCTTTCTGCTTCCTTGGTCGTTGTGTACCGCGCTCCGCAAGCTCATCCCGAAGAGAAGAGACACAGCTCGAGCCACCATATGCACACACCCCACACATACGCCGTCCGCTATGTACGTGCGGGCGTGCCGTGGATACGCCTCGCGCAGAGAAGCGAACACATACGGAAAACCGAAGGCGCAACGAAGCACAAAGGAAAGAGAGGGATGCACGTAAGATGCTCACGGCGAACCGCCCCCCCCCCACCCACCCCAACACCGAATAAAAAAAGGACGAACAAGGAAGGGGATGCGGCATCCACAAACAGCGAGGGAAGGAGAGGGGGGCGAAACCGAGAGACAGACAGACAGACGGAGAGAGAAGGAACGGCAACCAAAGCACGCGCACACGTACACACGCACATGCGCACACAAAAGGAACAAAAAAAAGCGAACAGAAAAAGGGGAGAAAAACGCCGGTACGTCGCGCGCACACGAGGAAAGGCCGAATGGTAAGGACAACAGAGATTGGTAGTTGGGAAGAGGTCGAACGAAAAAAAGAAAAGAAAAGACGACAGAAGCTGAGCAGTGGACAACAAGAGGAGAGACGAGATTCAAGGCAGTCGTGCGCGCGTGCGCAGAGGTGCTTGCGCGAAAGGCAGCGCTGGCATACACCCAACTGTCGGCGAGGAATCGACCAGACAAACCTCCGCGCGGACGCGCCTATGTAGAGGAAGCGCCAGAAGACACCGCGCCCACACACACGAGAACAAAATACGTCGAAAAGGGAAGAAAAGCACACCACAGGAAGCGTATGAAACCCAAGGAATATATATATATATATATACGAAGGAGCGGAAGGAGCGCAACTTCTTGTTGCTCACCACCTCCTGTCACGTCGAGGCGATACCAAACGCGAACGTGAGAGGCAGAGAGACGTGGCACCTTTTTTTTCTCGTTGTTTGAAGCAGTGGCCAAATGAAAGCAGGGGAAGGGGAGCGGCATGCGATAAGCAGACGCACGCGCGCAGCAATGGAAGCAAACGGATACGGAAAGAGGCGTGTACGTGTGCGGGAGAAAGACGCTAACACACCAAACAGCCGGCAATAGCAACGGTTAAACATATTTAGTCCCGATCGCGATGAAAACATCAAAGGACCGGAAGCGGGTGGCAGAGAAGGGGACGCACCTGAGGCGGCGGGAGGAGTTCGCGTGGGTGAGTGGGTGAGCGGGGTCGCCTCTTGCCTCTCCTCTGCACTTGCTGGCGTGTACGTGCACTGCCCTCCACTATCCAACAACAATGAAGAAGAAGCTCGAAAGCGAAGAAGCACGAAGAAAAAAAAACATGAACGTACCACGACCCTCAAGACAGAGAACGATGTAGCGCATGCGGCATGCACGCGCACGCGCAGTCGACGCTGGTGCGCAAATGGCGCATCCCACGACTGCAAGCAAGACATGTATGCGAACACGGGGGGTTAAGGAAGAAAAAAAAACTTAGGAGAGGAGAGGAGCACTAGATAAAAAAAAGCGAACACACACATACGAAGATAGACGTGAGAAGGCCGCGACTCTGCAGACAATACACACATATATACGAGTGCAACGCGGCCACGCCTTTTCGGTAGCTCATTTTTCTCAAAGGCAGCCCACTCCTTTGCCCGCCATAGAGAGAGAAAGGGGGTAGAGATGCAAGTAAGTGTTAAGAGGGGCAAGGAAGGCAGAAAGGCGAGCAAGGGGATCTCCCTATGTAACCTACGTTCAACATGCGGCAGAGCAATCTCTCTTTTCGTCCCCCTACCCCTACCCCACCACAGCCTCCGTGCCCGCCTGCTTCGTGCGTGCATCACGGCGTTCTGCAGTGTACAGACAGAGGAGCACTGCAAGAGCACAGGAATTTTTTTTAAAAATCGATCAATGAAAATTCAAGAATGAGAACGGGAAGGGACAAAAAGAAAGCACCACACGTACAGGGACAACCAGACACACAGAACCACACAGGGAGAGAGACCAGGGTCGAGTTGAGGTGCAGTTGTAGCCCCACCTCCTGCACGCATACCACAACTCGTCCGTGCCTGTCGTCCATCACTACGTCCGGTGCGAAATGACCCAGCAATGAGCAATACAGGCTGCTCTTCTGCAGCGCCGCTCAGTAGCACGCCACCAAAAGACTGGCGGGCAGCAGCAGACTCAGCTGACGCGAATTTTCAGGAAGCGGCCTGGGCTTATCGGCAGAGGTGGACACGCTCGCCTATCGGTCCTTCCTTCTCGGTGCCAGCGCGCTCGTCTTCTGCCCAGCGCCAACGGAGGAGCAACTAAACGTCGTGCTGTTGGGCCGAAATTTCGAGCCCAAGTCTCTGCGCCTCGACGGCCTGGAGGACGCACTCGATCTTGCACGCTGCCGGATTTCGGGTGGAATCATCGAACCCTGATGCAAGCCGGAGGGCCGCTGCTTACGCGCTGTACCACCTTCGTACTTGGGCGTGTGAATGGGCTTCGTCTCGCGCTTCCGCTGCAGAGGTGTGCTCACGCCTGAAGCGCGACGTCTGCTTGTAGCTACGGCGTGTGGCGAATGTGTTCTTGCCGCCACCGGCTTAGCTTTATCAGCGGCACTGGCTCGCGCTGGGATGTCACCAACGGGCCTTCCGCCGCAAAAACGCAGCAGTGCCATGTAGAGGGCCTCACGCTGCACAATCTGATTCACAGAGTGACCGTAGGACGCCATAACGGCCTCGGGGTGGCGCAGGAAGCCGACTGCCAGAGACTGCAGCGCGGTAACAAAATCGCACTGCCACTGCGGACTAGTGATCTCAGCGCGGTGGGCCGAGACGAACCGACGGAACTGCTCCAAGTCTTGGACGGCCTCGCCGTCGTGCATCAGGGCTTGGAGAATCACCACACCATTGCGCACCAGCTCGTCACAGTCCGTGACACCCTTGTCGGCCAGCGAGCAAAGATGCACCATCTGCATCGCCTCCCGCTCTGCGAAGCTGACGAAGGCCTCGCCAATGATACGCCGGAGAGCATGGTCAGCTGCGAGCACCTTCTCCTGGAAGCTCATTACGGGACGGATACTGGCACGATACTGCAAGGCGTGCGACGCCTTGCGTACGCGGATCGCTTCAGAGACGCCGAGAAGCAGCACCTCTAGTCGCGTGCGAATCCGCTCGAGCGACACCTGGCTGGAGTGCATCAGCACCGTCTCCTCGTCCATGGTCCACAGCAACGACAGACCATCAGGATCAGCGTACGGCGCGTCGTCCACTGTCCTTTCTGGATCGTGAGACTCCTCGTCCTCCTCGGCATCGCCTCCGCAGGCCGCGTACAAGGTTTGCGGTTGACCTGCAGCGTCTGCCTCGCTCCAATCAGACGGCGACGCGTCGTCCACCTCGCCGTACATCAACTGTGTCTCAAGCCGCTCTGTAGCATGCCCCGACTCCTGTTTGATCTCGCCCTTGTTCAGATGTGCGCACTCGTTGGCGTTTGATTGGTTCTCCGCCGGCACAATGCAGCCCTTCGGGTTGTGTTGCTCCATGATGTCGGCCTGTACGATGGCGTTGATATCGACGATTGGGTGGGAGACGCACCTGCACGGCTTCGTTTCTTTTGTTGTTGTTGTTTGTGGCAGTAGATAATGGCACTACACCTCCGGAGATGGAGAATCACGGAACAGCACACGAAAAAAAAAGGATCTACACAACTGCATACGCGCCCAGACACACAAACTCACATAGAGAGAGACAGCTACAGCACAGAACAGGGGGAGGGTGCGCACAGCCGTTGGGCAATCGTACGGATTCGTGTCCCTCAGTATGCGTCTCTACTGGCAACGCCTTCTGCGTGTCGCGAGACAATGAGTTGAAGAGCAAGCAACAAAAGAAAGAGTGAGCGTGGGTCCTCGTGGGAAGGTCAAACAGGGGGAGGAGCAGGAGGAAGAGAAGAGGGGGGCGAATCGGTTTGAAATACTCGAGTAAAAAAAAATAAAGGAGAAACGCAGAAGGGAAGCACTGAGGTGCGTGGCAGTGAAGGGCTGACGAGTGAGCAAGGGGGATTGTGGAACGGGGGTGGGGTTGGAGTAGGTGTGCCGCGCCCTTCATGACACGGAATTGCGAAGGGGATAACAGGAAGAAGGGAGCGAGTGTGGCGGATGGCAGACCCTGCATGGGAGAGGGCGGTAAGAACCATAAAAGGAGGAGGGGATAGCTGCAAGGCAAACGGTGCTTCGTACCGTCGCAAACGGAAGCTGGTAAGTTTTTTTGTCTTGGTGAAACACCGCCAGAGTGATTACCTCACCCACCCACCCCTGCCGCCACGTATGTGCTCGTGCAAGCTCCCCCTACCCCTCCCCCTCAAGTCACGCGAGCTCGATGTGCGGGATTCGCCCATTCTCTTTTTCGCTGAAGCCGACGTGACAAGGAAGCAACCAACGACGATCTCTGACCAGATCGAAAACGTCACACCCTCTTTCGCACCCGTCCCGGAGACGAGTAAGAAAAGTGGGGGAGGCAAGCAGCAGGACTTCCTCTACACACACGAAGTCAACGCTCGGCAACGCCGTCCACCTCGGACGCAGCTCCTTAAAACTGTTTGTTTATCAAATACGTCCATTCAATGCCACCACACATGAGTCGAACCCCATACTAGACCGTTGGCATGTCACAGGCCCCGCATCGCCTGGTGCGAAGCAGCGTGAGGCACACGTGCTACAGCAATGCGCCGACTCAGACATCTCAGCACGGTCTCTGCCCTCAAACTCTACCAATCCGCCTCGCAGCCGCTCCTCCATCATGCCCAGCCGCCACCCCTGGTGCGTCCACCAGGGTTGCAATCAGCCTCCCCGCAGCACTAGGCAGTGAGATGGTCGGAAGTGACATACGCTCGAGTCACGCGGACGCTCTGCCAATCACATGGATGGCGCAAGCGTGTTTAGCATCGCAGGGCTCTCCAGCGCAGCGTCATCCGCGACCTAACCGCCGACGTCAGCAGCGATGCATCACTCTGGCCTTCCCATGCCGCAGGTTCCTGACCCTGTCATGACCAGAAGCGGTTCGACATTTTACAGAGATAGGAAGGGGAAGGGGTGGGGGCTGCCTGGCTTCCTCGCGGAGTCGGCACTGTACCCTGAATACCACACTTCGATGTCGCCCACCATCAAGGCTCTTTGACACAAAGAAGTGAGGGGAGCATGTGTTGTCCTGTCATTTCCTACTCGCAACGCACCATACGCCGGGCAAGAGAAGCCCCTACGGTGCGAGCGAACTTTCCGTGCCGAAGAGATGCAGCGGCCACACCTTTTTCCTGCCTTTTCGTTTATGTTGCCCCTGCTGCCCCGCAGCAGTTGAAAGAAGTATCGTTAGGCACAGTACTCATGCGCACAAGGCGCACGGCCGCGCGGTGAGGAAGACACAGAGAAGAATAAGAAGAAAAGGGAGAGAGCCACCGCGGAACAACGACACGTGAATGGATGCTTACAAACACGCGTACATGATGAATTAAAAAATGAAAAAGGAGCGTACTGAGACAGACACACACGCACACGCACCTACGGTGCCGTCCTGCCTACAGTCACAAGAAATATATGGCCTTTCGCTTTAAAGCATTTCTTTCTTTCTTTTTCACGCGCCCTCCAACGATCCCTCTCCCAGTATATGCGAAGGTCAGCCCAAGTGCGATGCGCGACAGCAACACCAGCACGTGAAGGGCCACATGCTCGCGAACGTCCTCTAGAGACCTGGCCGGAGATGGATCTACAACCCGAGATATATATAAAGGAGAGGCTATTAATGAGTAACAGTAGCCACAAAAAACCGTGCCATCAACTCGTGTAGCAATCAGCTCCAGAGACGCAGGGAAAGCGCACATGCACAAGCGCACGAGCTCACCCACGTCCTTACCTACCGTATTCCAGTGTGTGCATGCGCGCGTGCGTGTCCGTGCCATCGTGTGACACGACTGTTCCTCTCCCGATGCTCAACGGCAAAGACGAAACAAAAAGAGGCAAGATAAAAAAAGAAAGCAATAATATTAGTCAATATCGACCATCATCCCCCATCGGTGGACTCATTGACGTGCACTCACGGAGCCTTCCCATCCAAACAAACTGGCGCAGAGGGAGGCTCCGCCTGAGCCTTCGCCTGCCGCGCATGTAGCTCAATGCGGTCCGGGTGCTTCTCGCGCACCTCCGTGATGGCATTCCATACGTGCCGCGACAGTTCCTCAGCCGATTTGAAGTTTCCGGCATCGATTGGATTTCCAAAGGAAAAGTAAGCGTCCGCGGCGTCCATCAGCGCCGACCCGCGCGGCCATAGCTTCTCCGTCCCACTCAATGCCAATGGTACGATTGTGGCTCCCTCGTCGACAGCGAGAGAGAAGAATCCCAGGCGGAACGGGTTCAGTGGGCCGTCGGGTTTCTTGCTTCGAACGCCCTCCGGGAAGACACACAGCATGCGGCCACGGCGCAGACGCATTCGCGCCTTTTCCATCATTGGGCCGACCGTGCCTTCCACCGTCGCAAAGCTTGACCCCTTGTCACGGAAGTACACGGGTAGGTCGCCGGCGTTGTACATCGCCCACCCACCAAACGGTACACGGAACAGTCCGGCCTTCGCGATCCACGTGCCATCACGCGGCAGTAAGGAGCGGATGGACACAAACGGGTCGGCACTGCTGAGGTGGTTCAGCATGACGATCACCTTCTTGCTCTTCACCTCCGGAAACTTGTTGAGGACATGAATGCACCAGAACGGGTTCAGCAGGTCCATGCCGACAAAGCTGACCTTGCGAAAAATGTGGCCGCAGATGTCCTGGCGGAACTCAGTTGTCGTGAAGGGGAAGGAGACCACGATGAAGATGACCTGTGCCACCCAGGTGATAACCCACTGCAGCACCAGGGACAGGAGGAGGTACAGCGTGCACAAAAATCGGAGGAACTGACCAGGGTGTCTCCGTTCCGCCATGGTGCCGTGTAGCTCTGATCGATCTGGGAGGCGAAATCTGTGCACAAGGACCAATAAATAAATGTAGACGCGCTGAACAGCAGGCCAAAGCCAAAGTATTGTCAAAGGCGGCACGCTATCCAGTGGGGGGGCGGGGGAGGGGGGAAGAGGGAGATGAACAGAGAATGGTCAGACGACAAAAGAAGGACGGAGGCAACTCATTGACTTGGCAACGTCGTCGTCTCTCACTCCACTCCTTCGTTGTTTTTCTTGTTTTTTGATTCGACGGGTTTGCAAGCGTGAGACTCTTCTCTACGTGAAAGTCGAACAAGTCTCAGGGTGGGGGACAGAGGTGGCGATCGCGGTGGTAGTGGAGGTGGTTTGCGGACGGTAACATACGCCCACCTACGCACAAACTAGGGAAGAGAAACTGAGCGTGGCTGTGCGTAGATGCGGATGTACATGTATGTATGTGTGCTATAGAGAATTCGACAGCCAAAAAAAAAAACGGCTCTGTAGAGGTTCTGCCGTTATGAGCTACAGTGAAGATTTCGTGTGATGGGATAATCAGCAAAGCGAACACACATGCACGCACGCACAGAGTAATGCACCAGCTAAAGCAGGAGGACAATCAGCGCGCAAGAAAAAGAAGGAAGAGTAGATCTATAGGCGTGGGTATATGTACCTCATAAAAGAAGAAACATTGACGGTGAAAGGGAGAGACACAGGTACAGGTTACAGGGCGAGAGCGGGTAACAGGATAGGGATGCGCTGGAGTCAGGCGAAGGATCTATTCACGCAGGACGAAACACGCAGCCGCCACGAGGGGAAGGGGGGAGACACCAGATAAGAAAGCCAAGGACACGTGGCAGTGAGGCAACTTGCCGCCCCTTCTGCAGTACCCACTGGAGTACTCTCCAGTCGGCTCGGGAGTGGCACAGCAATCGCGCTTTCGCATGCACCTAGCTTCGCTGTTCTGTCTGATATTGTCTTTTTGGGGAAAAGGAGGGAAGGTTAACGTGCCCACTCGCTGTCAGCGAGCATGCACCACACGCCGCACTATCCCAGGCCTGTCAAAACCCCTCATCGCGTGCTGTCAATCATCGAGATAGTCAGGCGTTGCAGCAATGCGCCGACTCAGTCATCTCTGAACGCACCCTGCTTCAAAGTCCATCAACCAACTCCTTGCGGGTCGCTTCAGAAAAACAACGTTCAGGGCCTTACCGCCGACATCAGCAGCGATACATCACTCAGGCTTTCCCCTAAGTTCTAGCTGCCTGACCCTGTCACCACCAGAAACGGTTCGACATTGACGGATAGAAAGGCTTCCTAGCCTCCCCTTCCTCCCCACACATAGAGTGGGGGAGGATGTGCCAGACCACGGATGCCAGGCGAAGATGTCAGCCTGTCATCAGGAGCATACGCAACGAAGTAGAAATAAATATATATATATAAAGCAAAAAAAGGGAGGTCGTGAAGCCGCACAGTAGTGGGGAAAGACGCGATTTCACGCACTCGTGCGCCGCAAGAACGCGTATGTAAGCAGTGCCCAGCCAAAGGGGGGTTCGACAGCAAAAGAAAACGAGGCAGCGTGCCTTCCTTGCGCTCCTCCTTATAGTTCGCTCAGTGCCTCCCCAGAGTCTCGCAAGGCGTCATCGGCGTCGCCGCATCTTGCCAAGATCTGACGCAGGCTGCGACCATGCTTAGCCGCTGCTTGAACAGCGGCAGCGTATTCAGATGTGAGATGTGCAGGCTGCGGCACTGAAGTCACAACCGTCGACAGGCGCCTATGTCGCATAGTCGATCTTGACATCAATGGCCTCAAATGTGCGCCGGACGAGAGAGGTGAGCGCGTGCCGGTACGCAGGTAGCGCTTTGTCCCGCTGTACCGCCGCCCACCTTCGTTCTCGAGGAGGCTTTCTGCTTCCGACGCGTCGTGGAGGCCGTCACCGGCGTGGAAGACACCCGAGTCCGTTGTACTGATGTCGAGCTCGTGGTCGATGAAAGTGACAATCGAGCTGTTCGGGGAGCGGAACGAGAACTCGCGCGAGCCAACGCCAGCTAAGGTCAAAGCCGCTACCTCCTCCAGCATCGAACCTGAAACGCTCGTGGGCGCTCTCAAGCACGACGCACGTGGCCCAGAGCTGGACGCGAGATTCGCGCCATGCGGGGGCTGGGTAGAAAAAGACTCGTCATAAAGGCGTGCCGTGGGGCATGCAAAAGTTAAAGCAGCTACGCTCACCACTGCAGACCGAGGCCGGCTCACTTCCTCCTCCGGTGATGAGCTGGGCACCAGCGCCTTATGCCCGCTTGCCACCTTATGCAGCGCTGGAGCCGAGTGGCACCGTATCAACCCCGCGCCGTGCAACTGATTGAGCTGCGATGGAACGGCCGACATGAGCGACGAGGATGAAAACGAAAGCACGTCTTTCGACGCTACACCCTGCCATGTGTCGGCGGGTGATGACGCCACACAGCCCTTCTGCAAAGTTGAGTGGGATGTTCCGATGGACGAGAGAAGTATCGGCGCAGACGATGGATGCGGCAAAACAGCTGCCTGCTTCACTGCATTTTTATGCGCTTCCTTTGATGGAAGCCGTGGCGGTACGCCCGGTGCGCCACTGCGAAAGGCTTCCGGAAAGAGTGGGTAGCCAAGGTCTGGCCACATCCTCATGCTATCGTGGTCGTTGTGGTGTGCCGCCGCGGTGCCAGTGATATCGGGCCGCCAAGACAAGGCAGGGTACAAGGAGACCGAATCCTTGGTAAAGCTAGATGGGGTGGCGATCACGGATGCTTCCTCTCTTTGTGTGTTTCGCCGCGCTCCAGCCATGATTGACTCTGGCCGGAGACAGGAGGCTAAGTTGCTGGTGGGACATGTATCCGGGTCGAGCTGGTCGTGTAGCGATGTCAAGGGCTCATGGCAGGTTCGCGGGCTGTTCGTCTCACTTTGTGCATCGGGATTAGGCTGCCATTCCATTGTGTCTAACGGCAATGTGCCTTTCAGCGGCTGCCTTGCGGAGGAGCCTGAAGGTGGCGGCTGCATATTGCCGGATGAAGAGGAGAAGGTCCCAGCTGGGCAATAATCGTTGCAGTAGTAATGGTCGCGCAAGAGGAAGGTACCTATCCAGCGTTTGTGCGTGATGCGCGAGTCCTCGCCCAAGATCTCGTTGACGGGGTGTTGAAGTACGTTGCCAAGACAAGCCCTGAGACCGCGGCTTGTCTGCTACCCTTTTATTGCGCCCACCCACCCCCTCCTTCTCGTGCACCTGCGGCTCACAGAAACACACACAAAAACGAGCGATGCGCCAATGCGCCTGAAGGTGAAATGCCGGAGCTGCACGCCCACAAAAAAAATCACAAGAGGAGGAAAGCAGTGGTTGTGGCAGCAGCGACTGTGTTCGCGACAGCGCATGAAAACTGTGTGAGGGAAAACCCCAGCAAACAACAAGAGCGACGCAGCACCAGAGACGAATCAAAGTGCGCGTCTGTGTGTCTGTGTGTGTGTGTGTGTGGGAGGCGACAAGTGCACACTCCGCAGCGGAAGGAAAGTGTGCTGTGGGAAGGCCAGAGAGAACACTGATAGAGCAGGCCTCATCGCAAACATTCAATGGGTGTGGGAAAAGAGAGGCGAGAGCAAGGCGTACAAGGCGAGGGCGGACAGACAGGTAAAAAGTCGGCTAGACAGTGGTAGAAAGGACCAGAAACAGATCACGGTTTCTTGTGCATTCAATGGCCTGCCCTGCTCACCTCGAACCCCTCTGCGGAAGGCACCCATACGTCTCGCACAAGCAAAAAGCCGGAGGGTGCTTAATACAACACGATCCATCTCCTTTCTTCCCTTTCGTTTGTCTATCGCAGTTCGGCTCAGCTCGAGGCACCACAGCGTGCCTGGGCGCTGTTCGAAGATACGCATGAACCGAAGCACGTCGCAGTCACGCCTACCAAAAAAAAATACACCGCATTTACTTTTTCGGCTGTTGTTCAATGTGTGCTCATGTCGCTAAAATACCTCCATGAGCTAAGCGCCACCCTACCCCCTGGCCCGTCACCCACCCCGCATCGCCTGGTGCGAAGCAGCGTGAGGCACACGTGCTGCAGCAACGCGCCGACTCAGCCATCTCAGCACGGCCTCTGCCTCGAGCTCTACCCACCACCGCAGCCTCGCAGGTCGCCTCGCAGGCCGCTCCCCCATCATGCCGGTCGCCACACGGTGCGTCCGCCATCGGGGGGCGACACTCAGGCTCCCCACGCTAGTGGCCACCTAGGGACGGCTGTGAGATGCCTTCGAGTCACGCTGACACTCTGCCTAATCATACAGATGGCACAGCCGTGCCCGCTGTCACGGCTCGCTCTGACGCAACACTATCTGGGAGCTCATCACCGACATCAGCAGTGATACACCGCTCCGACCTCTCATTCGTCCAAGGTTTTTGGTAACATAAGCGCCACAAGTGGTTCCACATTTAACAGTCATGGGGATAAAGGTGAGAGCTGCTCGCCCGTCCATTCATAGAGAGTGAGGCGTTTATTGCACCCTGCGACGCCACCTACTACGGTGTTTCTCCTCATCGGTGTAGAGCAGGGCATGAATGCCGCTTGCTGTCCACATATCCGCTCTGCCACGAGCAAGTCTGCAAACGCATGCACGCCTATACAGCCACGGCGCACCGGCCTCTGCTGCACTGCGGCTCAACCCGGGTCCTCCCGTGGATGAGCCGTCCTGCCGTTGTATCGGGGGCATGCGTCTTGCGGTTTTTTTACTGGTCATTGCCCCTTCCTTCTGAGCATATGTGCGGCGCGATCGGCGCCAGAGGGGCATGGGTGCACGCACCGCACACCTTGACCCAGGAAGGCCGCGTCCAGTCTCCTGCTCGAGGGCGGAAGCCGTGGTGGCTGCTATGCGGCGAGTAGGGAGTGTTCCAGGTGCGCGCCGGGTGAACTCAGGGGGGAAGCTAGCCAGCCTCGGGTCAGGGCCCTCTGAGATCCAGCACACCCTGCCATGTGCCACGCCTACCCCACTGAGTCGCGTAAAGCCGCTCTCCCCCCATCAGGCTCTGTGGCGATTCACCACATTGGAGCCTGGGGGACTCGGTGGTGCAACCCCGTGAGGTTCTCCTCACGCTTCCGGCATCCGTGCCGCATCAGTTTACCCGGCCGGATGCAGGAGATGCCGCACGTTTTGCGCCCAGGCGTTTTGGGGCTCATCGGTGTGGATCCCCTCGCGCCTTCTCCGCCCATCACCCGTGCTCCTCTCCCCTCTGCACGCCTTGCTTCGATGCGACGCACCATGCCGTCTGTGCCTGGCAGCGTCGGCACACAGTGCTCGCGCTACCGGATCCTGGGGCCTGTTTCAGAACGCCGCTGCTGCGCGGGTCAGTCGCTGTCCCCACCCCCCACTTCCCTCGCTGCCACAGGAGGAGGGGAGGGGGGCATGGCGGCACGGCTTGCCCGCACGTGCCGCGACAGCTGGGACGCCGCTATGGGTCTGTGGCAACGTGGAACACTCCACCCTCTCCTGAGTCCGCACGCCCTGCGCAGGTGCGGGCATGTCAAGCGGAGGGGGGCCCGTGCATAAAGCATGTGTCTGCGCGCAGAGAGATTATGGCTTGCCCGTCCGAAGGGGGGCACAGGGGGACACCGCAACGCCAGCGCAGCAGTAGACAGCACATCACCTGCAACCCCACGCCGTCGCTGCCAGTCACCCGCCACTGCAGCAACCCAAAGTGCGGACAGGTGCTCGTGCGCAGCTGGGCGAGGAGGGTCGCCTGTCGTCTCGTGAGCTCAGCATCCGCGCTCTTGTGGTGTCGGACGGACGCCGCCCAGTAGCCGCTCTTGTCGCGGCGTGCTGCATCGCGTAGCGCGGTTTCGGTGGGCGTCGGCCTGGCGTCTGAGACCGGTGGCCAGGTCCGGAGTCCATGCAGTTGGCGTCGGCGCCTCCGGCACTGCCTATTTTTGTGAGCTTGTTCGGCCTGCCCTTGTGTTCCCGTCCGCAATGACCAAAGACAGTCTGAGCTCGGAGGCGCACGCGACGGGCCACAGCAGCGCCAGCACATGTGCCCAGGTCCGTCGCACGCCGCCATCCTCCACAATTGGAGGGCCCGTGTCGAGCGCCGTGAGGGCGGGAGAGCGAGTCCGCAACAACGGCAACCACACATGCTTCTCTGTGCTGTAGCTGGCCAAGTTAACCCCGCAGCAGGCCAGGCGCCAGCACCACTGCTCCACACTCGGCGCGGTCGCGGCACGCAAAGGCGCCGCAGCTCCTTGTCAGTCGACCTGTGCGTGCATTATCACGATAGCGCATCGCAGTCGCTCCTGACTTGGTATCTGTCGGTGCTGCACCCTCTGTCCGCTGCCGGTAGCAGAGCTGTGCAACGCGGGAGAGTCGCTGCCTGCCCCCCCCACCCGCTGGCTTTTTCTTCGTCTGGAGGACCCACCCGCGCCCACTGGAGAGACAAAAAGCGGATGCTGACATGGGCCTCTGCTGAGCACTTACCTTGTCCAAATTGTCAGAACGAGCCCGTGTTGCCCAGACTGGTGCACGATGCAGACCATCGTCGTCGTGCTCTCGACAATCTACGGCGTCGCATTTAATGGGAAGCGGCATGACGCCACCGGAGAAATGCAACACTGCGCTGGCCTTGAAGAGGCCCTTCGACTGCCTCCTCACTCCGGTGCGGCTCTCACCCGTGCTCATCCTCTGCAGTGCAAGCTCCCGGTACGAGCGGACGACGGACCCCGTGGCCCTGATGTGTTTCATCACGAGCAGCAGCATGAGACGGAGTGAGCGGTAGGAAGAGAGCACGCACTCGCACTGCAGCAGGGTACCAAGGTGCCCCTATCACGTGTGCACGCGCCACCGAGAATTGTGGAGACGGGCGGCGGAAGCGGACAGAAGAACCAAGCACCCAAATGAAGCGAGCACGCCCTTGCACGTCTTCTCTCACGGCGGACACCACGGTATACGCCGTCGCACCGGAATGTCAGCGGCGCGCAGCTTCGCAGCCACTGGTCACTGCCCGAGCTGTTGGCAGACACGCACGGTCTTGCGCTGTCGACCCACACGCGGGACTGCTGTCCATCCACCGCGTGGTCACGTCGTGTCGTGCGCGCAAGAACGAAAAAAGAGGTAAAAAAAATGGCGCATGTATGGAGGCTCTCCGCGCTTGACCTCTTCGTCAGGGATGGTTGCCCGTTCGCCTTCTCATCCTCTCGCGCAACACAATGATACCGAATATGCTCTCACTCTGCTCGTCAGTCTTGTCACGCGCTCCTCCCCTCCGAGCGAGGGAGAGAGAGAGAGAGAGGCTGCAGGTATCCTCAAGGATGTAGGTGTACGTGTGTGCGTGGATAGCGAAGCGTGCTCCGGAGCAGGGAGGGGACACGGATGATTCGCCGGCAGCAATATGCAAGCGACCGCGACGAGGTGCAGTGAGGAAGGAGACAAAAGGAGAAGCGGGAGAAGGAGCGAGTACACGAGAGACCAGGCGGCAAACTCCCTCCTGACCGTCTGCAGAGGACTGCCGTGACAGAAGGCGGGTGCGCGGGTCTCTGCATTTATATATATATATATATGGCCGAGCAAGTGCCACAGGCTCGACGGACAGGTGACACACCGGTGCCTCCCCCTCTTCCTCTCCCCTCCCTCCCCCAACACGATTGCGCACACACATACACACCAGCCCATAGCAGCGTCACTCATGACGGGCTCGTGGGGAGAGCCTCTCTCAAAACGCAGGAGCGCGTCGACGTGATGCGATGCACCAGAATGGTGCCCCTACCTCCGCATGTATTCCTTCATGTGACATCTACGCGACTGCACACGTGCTTGTAGGCTTACTCGATATTAAGTCATCACCTTCCCCAGTGGATTGCCAGTATGTGTGCGTGCGCGGAGAGTCAGAGGCGCGAGTGGGATGAAGAGTGCGAGGTAGAGAACTAGATCAAGGCTGATGGGCCGCTGAGACGCGTCACAGCGGAAGGTGTGTGTCTGAGCTCTCCCCTTGACCTGGCACCGCCCGACACACACACAAATACGCACCCGCGTCATCATGGGCGCGTCTGCCCCATCCGCCCCCACGCGCTCACGCCGCCTCCTCCGTGCCGTCTGCGGCGGCGCATTCAGATCCCCTCCTGTCTTCGTCCTCTTCGCTGACACAAGCGTCAGTACCCCCATCAGAGCCTTCGTCCTCCTCAGCCTTGTCGCTCTCTTCGTCGTCTTCAGAGCATGAAGGTTGCTGCCATTCGCGGCGGTTCTTTAGACGTCCTCGGCGCTCATTCAGCGGGCGAGCATCCGACAGGTCTATCGCATCCAAGTCGAGGCCACGCCGGGCCTCACTCTCCTGCAGCTCCGCCTCTACGTACTTGTCCTGAAAGGCAGATATCTCCGCCGAGTTGGCGCACTTCTGGTAGCCAGCCAGTAACTCACGATTCACGTCAAAAAAGCTCGCTCCCCAGGAGAAGTACGCCATGATGCTTCGGGCGTCGTCCATCAGGCCCACAATCGCCAGTGCCGCCGCCAGAGCCTCGGCGCAGTTCAGCTTCGACGGTCGGCCGTAATTCACAGGGTTAGCTGCCAGCAGCAGTGGCAAAAGCCGTGGAGCAGACATGCGCATTTTTCGCCACGGCACGGCATCCAGCTCCTTCCACGAGCAGTCCACAACGGCGGCCCCGCTCTGCAGCACAATGCCGCGATCGGCGGGACTCACGATCTCGGTCGCGCTTGGGGTCAGCACCACGCCGTGGAATGGCTCGCTGAGGCGCAGGAGGCGCAGCGCATTCAGGCGAAACAACTTCTTTCCGGAACAGGCATTGGGATCGCACTGCTCAAAGTCCCACATGGCAAGCGGCACGCTGCACGGATGCGCTGGTGGCTCGTTGCTGTGGAGCCCGCTCGTCGAGCATACACCGCCCGAGCCGCCCCCTCGTCCTCGGCCACGGCCACGGCCACTGCGTGTGCGCACATCACCCCTGCCCATTGCTCGCATAGAACAGAGCCGTTTCGTTGCTGCTGCTGCTGTTTGTCCCAATTTCGTTCGCGGAAGAGCAGCGTGGTTGCAGAGGGCCACCACAGGAGCGCCTCACCTCGTTTCGAGAATCGATGGAGCACACGCGCACCGCTGAGGGCCCTTTTCTGTCCGTCTCGACCTCCTCCGCTACGTAATGCACACCAAACCTCAGCGTCAATGAAAAGGCGCTTATCTTCCGTTGCTGAGGATATATTTATGGAGGATGGGCACACAGTGCGGCGAACGCCGTACGGTAAAACCGGCGTGAGGAGAAGAGAGGGGACAGCAATGAGGTCGGGAGACCATCCTGCGCTTGAGTCGGAAATGCCGCCACCGCCTACGGCACCCACATAACGCGAGGAGGAAGACGCAGCAGCAGCGAAACCACAGGCTGTGGAAGCGGTTCCTCTCATGGTGACTCTTACCAGCCTCACTAGTAGTAGACAATATATGCACGCGCGAGTTGCCGTTCCTGTCACGAAGCTCCATGCAGACTGATCGCGCCCTTCACCCCCTGCGGAAAGGGGGGAGGGGCGAAGGACCGTGAATGGAGGTGCTCCCGGGAGAGAAACTCGTTGCAGACGTCCTTGCCATCACGTCGTTGCCTCTCAGTGTACTTTATTCGTCGCTTATCCATACAAGGCGGTATACTTACACAAACACGCATACACAAACGGTGAAGAAAACAACAACGCACACACCCCATTAGCGTTGCACGTCGGGCAGCACACGCTGCACATACCCGGGCGAAATGGTGCGTCAGTAGTTGCGGCGTTTGAGCGTCTTCTTCGCGGTTTTGGCAAGTGCCGACGCGTCGCACGGAGCGGCATCGCTCGCCCGCGCCGTCGCCGCGGATGTTTTCACCAACTCGGCGAATGAATCCGTGGAAAAGGAATAGCGCTTTGCTGGGACTGTCTCAGCGGCAGCAACGCTCTTTGCTGCTGTTGTCGGGGTCACGTGCATGTGCGGCGCTGCCCCCTCTTCGTTCATCGTACCCACCGCTATGGAGGCGTCAGCCTCGATGCGACGCTTCTTAGGTGCACCAGCCTCCGCCCTGTCGCGTGTCTCGCCTGTTACCTCCTCGTTGCCCGTCTCGCGGCTGCGCTTGTGCGCACGGCGCTTCTGCAGGTAGGTCTCCCGCTCCTTCTCCAGGTTGCGCAGGTGGGCGACATAGTTTTGTCGCTTCACACGGTGTTTCTTGGGCATTCGAGAACACAAGAGAAGCTAGAAGGGCAGGCGCACGAGTTCTGTGTTGGTGGGTGGGGGCAGCAGAACAGCGGTGGAAGGAGAGAGAGACTCTCTTAAGCGGGCAAGGAACGCTGGCGCTGCGGCACAACAGCCTCTGCTCGGGATACGCGAGGAGTCTGTGTCGCTTCGTTGGCGTGTCAGAGATAGAGAGGAAGAGGGGAGGAGGGGGGTTTTGCACAAAGGTGTGGGTGAGGCACGCGGTAGAGAGACGTGAAGGAAGACAAAGTTATCGGCTGCACATCCAGCCGCGACAGTGCACCCCGCTGTGCCGGCAACAGCTCCGCGTGCGCACTCTCGTGCTCCCTCCAGATAGAGCAGAGCAAGAAAAAACAACAACCCTCATCCATTATCGAAAGCAGGGTCTCTTGTGCGCAGCGCAGCCTCTGCGTAACGAGTGCGGGGACGACTCTCATCGAGACTACTGCTTCCCTTTCGCAGCAGGCCGCACACGTCTCTGATCCGTCGCAGGAGAGCAGGGATTCACCAGCGTGCCCCTCATGTGTCTTCCTTCGCTCCGTGCTCTTGACATTGAAGTGGTGGCGAGAGCAACACGGCCGCACACGCAGAGAGATCCAAGTACACATACACAAACATCGGAGCAAGAAAGGGCAAAGGGCAAGCAAGCTGCCTGTCCAAGCAACAAAGCTGTACATGACATCCATCCAAGCGAGATCACGCAGAGGGGGGTGCCGTGGTCAAAAACCAGACCACCGCTCATTCTCATGTACATCCAACCTCTCTCACACCCCCTCGCTCACATGTGCGCCTAAGCACACACAGAGACACGGAAATGACTACGTTCACCGTACTCACATAACAAGGAGACCCACAGAACAGCAAACTCAAAAAGGGTACCCATGCACAATCCCCCCCCTCCCTCCCACCCGCCACCTACACAAACACCCTACACACAGATGGACGTTCCACGCGCTTCTCAACACCCGGCCTTTCGCATACCTACAACTACATAAAGAACTCAGCACCATCCTCGTCCGAGTCGATGTTATCGAGTGAGCCGTTCAGCGCACCAGCAGCCCGCTCCGCCTTGCGCCGCGACTTCTCGTCCACGGTCTTCGAGACAAAGGAACGCGGACGGAACGGCTTGCCGATCTTGTGGATGATGGGTGCCTGCGACCGCTCCAGCGCGCGTCGGATCCGTTCCTCCTGCTCATCCGCTTGGCTAGCCAGGTGAATGATTCGCGCCTGACGACGACGCTGCTTGTCACTCTGCTTCATCACGGCCTTCATCAGGGCCAGCTCGACATGGTTTGTCGGGTCGATCAGGTATCGGTGATACTCCTCCAATTTGTTCTCAATAATGGTCAGCATCTCTACCGGACCCATGGAGGCGTCGTGGTGCTGCTGATGCGACCCCGCATCAGCCGTGCCGCCCGCAGTCGTCGCGCCGGCGGAGCTGTTCCTCGGCCGGCGCGCCGAACTCGAAGGACGCTGCAAATCATAGGATGGGTCGCCGGTGGCTACCTTCATCCTACCCACCTGCATCGTTGACGACTGAATAGGCTTGGGACCGCGCTGCATGGAGGCGGGACCCAATCGGCCATGACTCGCGTTGCCAGCCACTTTGGTGCCTTCAACGCTCTTGCGGAGATTAGGGTTCTGCGCTGTGAACTTGAGTTGCTGATCGCCAGTGCGGAGCAGGTGAAAAATGTGCTCGATCGACTCCTCAACCTTCTTTTTGAGCTCCTCCGGGGACAACTTGGAGGCTGAGGCGACACCGGCAGTGTCCCATGCGCCGCCAATGGACGATGCGCCTGCTCTGGCCCGTTTGGACGTCGACGCAGTCGATGCAGCTGGCGCGTTTGCCTGCAGATTTCCGTGCGGCTCGAGCGCCATCATCCGTTCGTCTACCGCCTGTAACTTCTTCTGGGCCTCCGCTACGTTGCTCGTCAGCGCCTCCAGCTGCGCCGTTCGCTGGTTAACCATGGCGTTCATCTCCTCTCGCTCCTGCATGTACCCCATCTCGACGCCCTCTAGCTCCTCTTCCAGCTCGTGGCAGTTTTGAATCAAGAACAAGTTGCCCTCCTCTACGTTGATGAACACCTCCAGAAGATCATCGGCAGAGGTAAAGCACAGCGGCAACCGATTTTCTTCGTAGTTTTGGTGCAGCTCGTCTTTCACATCCGCCAGCGTCATGGAACCGACCTCCGCGTGGATGCTTGCTGTAGCGGCCGCGATGGCGGCGCGGGCCTCTTCCTCAACGGAGGCGTAGAGATGCTCTAGTTGCTCCTCGAGCGGCACCACCTTCGGCTCCTCCACCTCGACGACCGGGGTGGCATTGGCGTGCTGCCTCCCCTTCCGTTGTGCAGCTGCCGAGATAGACGGTCGCTTCCTTTTCTCAGACGATGCCCCATCCCGTTCCCTCGCCAGCACTGCCTGCTGCACCGCCTCCAATCGTGCCGCCTCCTGTGCAGTCAGGGAAGCTGACCGCACCTGATACGCCTCCTCGGCGTCCAGGAGAATCTTCTCGGTCGCGTCCTCGATACGCAGACTGCTCAGTGTGTCGTAAAACCACTGCGGCTTTGCCAGAATTTCGAGAAAGTCCTTGTATGCAACGCAGTTCTCGATTCGCACCCGTGTCTTGCGCATCTCCGCCTCGGCGTGGCTGATGAGGGCTGAGAGCTTCTTAATCTCGATCGTCTTGGCATGCTTGCTGCGCGCTTCGTCGTCCGCTCGCCGCACCGCAGCGTCCTGCTCGAGGTTGCTGAACTTCAAAAAGTTGTTGAACTTCTCACGCGTGTTCGACAACTGCTCTTGCTGCTGGTGCAGTCGCTTCTCAGCGCGGTGGATTTTCTCCTCCAGCTTGCGAATTTCAGCCTTCTTGGTCATCAGGGACATGCGCACGAGGCCGACCTCGCGCTTCTGCTGAACAAATTCACTCGTCGTGAGCGTGTCGTGCACGTCGACAGCGTACCCAGCACTACCGCCCAACGCCGCCACCCTCGCGAGCGCGCCACTCATCACCATGCCGTCCGAAACGCTCGTCGTCGATGCGCCTGGGCGAAACGTACGACCGCAACGTGGAGCAAGCGCAACAAGGTCGTCAGCCATGGCCGCATCATCTCTGCGCACCTCCTGCAGCAACTCCTTGGAGATGTGTGAGCTCTCCGCGTGGACGCCGCCGCCGGGCGGCTCATTGAAAGGGTTTACGTGAGCGTGCAGGTCCATCTTTGTCCGGCCCTGGCAGGCGTACAGAAAGACTATGGAGAAAGAGAGAGGCAGACGCAGGTTAGAAAGGAGCGAGCAAAACGGCGACGATACAGCGCAGGATGTGTGTGAGTGTGTGTGTGTGTGTGTCACCAAAGTGTTGAGCCAGTGTCGTTTCGCTGCTCACGCAAGAACGCAGCTCTTTGTCTACACAGTTCGAGATTCTCTCCTCTCTCTCTCAAGCGAAGTTGTTGTGCGGTGTCTAAGAGCGACAAGCCTGTTTTCGGGGGAGGGGGGGGAGGCAACGTGCTTGTGCTGCTAAGCACTCCAGTACGTGTATCGCGTGTATTAGGCAAGGGAAGGCGGCGAGTGCGCATGCGAACGGGTTGGAGAAAAGTGCAATGTGTAAGAGCGAGGAGCTGTACAGAGGAGTTCACCCAAGGAGTCGCAGCAGCAGCGGCAGCAACGCCTACAACGCAGCCCCCCTCCAGCATGAGGGGCAAGGTTCATTCATACAGAGCTCCGTGCCGTTTCAACAGAGTCGCTAACACGGTCCTTGCCGCTGTCCGCTTCACCGAGATGGAAGTAGATGCAGTCACCCCGCCGTTAAAAAGAGGCCTCGAAGACATCCACAATAATGCGCGCCAAGTGGCGTGGGGTGGGGGGAAGCAACGGAAGAGTGTGTCTAGATGCGTAGTGGGCCGGGTGGAGTGAAATCTACCTGAAAGCCAGCGACGCCAAGGCCGCATCGAACGCGACCGCACGGTGATTCCCATTTCACTATCCGCATCGCTCTCCCTTCTCCACCAGCTAGGCAATCATCGCAGTATGTCCAGTGCCTCCGTCCATCCCGCCGGAGGGTTTGGTGCGATGCAACCACAAATCAACTCTGTGTTCGTTTTCCCCGTATTCATCTTCGCTTCTTATTGAGTCCTGTCAGCGACTCACCAGTGCACGTCAGACGAGGAGGAGGAAAGAGAAATGATGATGATGGTGGCGGTCAACGCAATAAAAACAGCGCAACACCAGCCGCAGCAGCAAAGCGTCCCTGCTGCTCCACTCTTGCCTTCTCTATCGAGCGGCCCTCTCCATCTGCCCCTCCCCGCCCCACCCCCACCCCCTTCTCTCGCGTTCTCGGCCTGCGTGCTTATACTATATCGACTATCGTGGTCATGACCCCGAGCTGGAGAGAGAGAAAGAGAGACAAGCCTCGCAGGAGAAGGGAGACAGCAACAGAAGGGACAAGACAACAAGCACGCGACATGACACAGTGGAGAGGACGGTAGAATCGATGATAAAACAAAATCCAACAACCAGGACGCACAAGCACACACACACACCAGAAGAGGAGCATCGTGACATGCGGACGCTTTACAGAAGCGGCTTCTGTGAGCGCGTATTTCTGTCTTTAAGTGTGCTTGTATTTCGGGGTGTGAGGAATTGGGGGGGGGGGGGGCACAACCAATGCTTGCACATGAAAGATGGAGCTCCAAGGATCACAGGTGAATACGGTCACACAGAACCGAGGGAGATTGAATCGGGGGCAGGCTCACGCACACCGATCGCGATCCACACACGCGCACACGTGCACACAAAGCAGAAGCTAGCGATCAAGCGAGTGAGAAAAAGAGCAACAACGAAAAAAAAGAAAAAGCGCAGACGAGGTAGAGAAGCCACTCGGCAACTTCGCTGTCGTTGCGCTGAGAAATGATGAGCGCGTTCCATTGAGGGGCAGAGGTGTCTTAACAAGGCGCTCGTCGGACACCCGGAACTGCGTAGCCATCTGGCAACGGAGGAGGTGGCGGGTTCTTGCCGCGATGTGCGCCATCGTCTGCCGCGCCAGGGTGCGGCCCGTCCCCCGATCCGCGACGTGGGATGCCGTTTGGCGGCATCTGACAGTGTGAGGGATGCTGCAATGGTTGCTGAGAGTCGCGCTGCTGCTGCTGCTGCTTGCGCACCTCGTAATCGGCGGAGTCGAAGAACTTCTGCTGCTGCGGCGCCTGCATCTGTCGCAAACGCGGGTCACGCTTCTTGGGCATGTTCACCCCCGGAGGCACCTGATCCGCCATTTTCTGGCGCTTGATCTCGGCCACGGAAAGGGAAAAACGAGAAGACAAGATGGAGAGAACAGAGAGGGGGTGGCACGGAGGCGGTAATTCGTGTGCGATCGTTGCGAGCTGAAAAACAGAGGAAAATCTGAAGCACACATGCACGTGCAGCTACATGCACACGTACGTCCCTGAGCACTGGTACCGAGAGAAGTCCAGAGAAACGCGAAATGGCAAAGAAAGTATAAGGCGGCAGTGGTGTCGCCGGTAATAGTGAGAGACTCTCGTTGATGTCTAACCGGCGTGTGTGTGTGTGTGTGTGAGAGCTTGATATCTCTGTAAAGGTATGCGCAACGCAGCTGTCGAAGCAGCACAAGCGTGACAATACAAGGAGACGGCCCAAGGAGGGAGAACCTGGAAGGATGGCAGACGGGGAAGGAACATGGAACGGGGTGGGGCGAGACACGAATGCATAACAATAGCAAGCCAACACGATCAGCCCTTGCAGGGATGCACCAAAGCAAAGGTCACATGAATTGCAACGCCACACACACACGCACACACACGTGTATGTATATATATATATTAGATGCGTGTGTGCGCGCGCATGCATGCAGACGTTGCGTTTCTTTTTGTTGTTGTTCGCTTTCCTAGGCCAACCGTCACTGCACAGCAGACTCTGGTGTGAAACTGAACGAGAGAGAAGTGTGTAGCGGAGTAGATGTAGCGGCACATGGAGTGCACACCTCATCCGTACTCCCATCTTCCCCTCCGCCTCTGCCACCCTTTTGTGCTCTTCGGCTTGGTTTGTTGGTTTTTTTTCTGTGTCCTCACGCTTTCTGTTGTGGCGCTGTCTGTCCGTCTTGCCTGTACTATCGCAGGCTGTGATACCCGCGACGTGATGAAGACCATAAGAAGGCAAAAGAATATGTGCAGGTGCTCAGCTCTTGCGACGAGAACGCGCGAAAGGGAGAGAGCGACACACATCAACCGCAGAAACACAAAGAAAATGAGCGATGAGTGCGTTCAGGCAAAGGTGAAATGACGAGTCGGAGTGAGGGGGGAGGAAGATGGTTTGTTGGGAGGAGAGACACATCGTCCTCCGTCGTTGTATACACTACGGGAAACATTAACGGCGTCTTCGCATGTGTGCCCAGTACAGGACGCGGGAGAGAGCCTTCACGGCGGACTGCAGGCTTTGCAAAAGAGAGAGAGGTGAGCGACAGCATGCGCGCATCCCTGCAACATCGCGCGCGCAGTGGTGAACGCAAGCACTGGCCACCGGGTGTCCTTCTCCTCATGTCTGTCGCAGCACAAACACATAAACACACGCGCACACATGCAGAATCACAGAGGCACCTGAAACTCCTTCAAAGATCGCCATCAGTGCGGTCCTCGGCCGCTTCTTTGCCATCCCCACCGACAGGACTGTAAGGCGCCTCCTCTGCAGGGGAGTCAATGGGCTCGCCTGGAGCTGCTGGAGCCGAGCGCGCAAGGGCCGCTGCCGCCTCTGCACTTGTTGGTGCCTCCTCCGCAAAGTCACTCCTGGCAGCGGCCGCAGCCGTTTCCAGCTTCCGCCTCTGGGCAAGCTTGGCCTTCCTCTTTGCTTCGCGGTGCTCATACTGCTCCCATCTTTGCTGGTCCCGGCGGGCGGCGGCCCGCAGCACCTCCGCATCGGCGCACACGTTGGTGATGAGAGGAATTGAACTCACCTCGTCCTCCTCGGTCTCCCCGTCCAGCGCTGTGCGGGGCCTGGTCACTGGAAGCGCCATACCGCACAGGCTGTACTCCGTCTCCTCCAGACTGCGCACAGTCTTGACAAGACGCTCGATCTCTTCCTCAAACTCTTCCACCAGCAGCGCGCACATGGTAGGCATCGCAGACAGGCTCTGCAGTCCCTGTAGCGCATCCGCATCTTTCCGGCTGTACAATCTTGCAATGGGGTATAGGTGCCCATCGAGCTTCTCAGTCCACGCCGCCGGATCGGCGTCGGCCGGGTACACCTCATCCTCACGCAGCGCGTGTCGCACACCGAGACGGGTGTCCCCGAAAACCTGCTGGTGATACAGGCGCACCTTCGACTTTGGATGCAACCGCAGCAAGCGAGCATCGTTCTTGTAGGAGGTGCACATGCTCTCCATCACCTCGGTCACGAGAAGCTCGCTGTTGCGGTATTGGCGCCAACGCAGCTGATTCTTCTTGCTGAGTCGGTGCGAGATGAGGTAGGTGGAGGGGTTCTCTGCCAGCGTCTGGTTAAGGCGCTCAAACAACGTCCGTGCGACGGTGATGCAGGCGGAGCAGTCCAAGTGCTCGTAGCCCGCTCCGTGCAGCGGACGAATGGACTTGCCTTGAGGTGTTATCGCTGCGAGTGTAACCGGTGAGGCAAGAAGCAAGCTCACGAGAAGCGCAGCTACAGCGAGAAGGCAGCATCTCTGGTGCCGTTGCAGCAACGCCAGCAGGAGAGTCGAGTGTGTCCGCATGGAGGCTACACAAAAGTCCCAGCGCTCAGATTCCGCGATGTGCGCACGTGGATGCACGCTCTAGTACGAGTAGGGCTGAGGATGAGAAAGCGAGAAAGAGAGCCGAATCTGCGCGGTGTAATCTCGTGGGTTGTTCCTGCTGCGACGCGACAGCCCCTCTCGTGTCTGTGCGTGTGTGTATGGGCGAGGAAGGAAGGAAAAAGAAAAGGGAAGTCAGCCACGTGTGTGCGTGTGCGCATCTCCGTTTCGTGCGTTTCTTTACATATTTTTAAAGGACAGCGGCAGCACGGCAGATGTGGATGGCGTGGTGAAGAGCGACAGAGAGGGGGAGAGGAGGGGTCAAGGAAGTATGCCCCCGTGAAGAAATGCGGCGATGGCAGCGAACGGCGTAGACCGAGGATCGTCCAAGGCAGACAGGCCTTGAGAACACAGAAGGAAATATATATATATAGAAGGGCGTGAAATCAAAGATGCAGGGCAGACGCCTTTGACGGAAGCCTCGCGACGGCGCGAGACAAGTGCGCCTCTGCGCAAATGAGGGGATTAGCTGACCTGAATGATAGCCATGTGGGGGAGAGGGAGAGCAGCCGGCACCTGGCGGGTGTTTCCGCACTCAACCGTTAACGACGGCAAGCTTGGGCATGCACTGTCTGCACCATGGTCAAATGCACGTCGCCACGGGCACCTCCGTATGCCAACGGGGAGAAGACGCGCGTACATTTGTTTTCTATTGCTGCTGCTCTCGCAAAATTGCATGTGGGATGCAGATTAAAGCCTGCGTGTTGGCTGCCTGCCCACGTGAGCAACGGCGTGCCCTGGACGAACGCCCGCACATGCAACGATGCAAGTCGATGCAGTATACTTCACGCTCACCAGCACATAGAGTGAGTAGATGCACACGTTGAGAGTGAAGGAAGGAAACTCCTTTTACATCGTAGAGTCGACGAGGGAGAAGGCGCCGACAGTGTCACGAGCCAGTGGAAGAAAGCCTTGGATGAAGAGAGGAAGAGACACACATGCACGGAGGGTAGCCCACGCGCAGACAGAGACACACACCAACGCAAACGACGCTGCAGTCGCGCGCATGTCGCTCTGCGGTTTGTCTCCTCATGGTGCCGCTGAGGCCTCCTGAGTATCTGCGTCACCGCACACCGCACCCTCGACAGACTCTTGCTGAAGTCCTTGGCCATCGTGAATGAACATCCACAGGTTTTCTGGCACTGGCGGGCCCCCGCGCCTCTTGGTTGCTAGCACCGTAAGACGTCCACAGCCCACCTCAAACTGCGCGCCAAAATCGTTGTAGAAGACTTCCTGCAGGCTCGCCAGTGGTGCGGCTGTCATATTGTGGCGAATGCGGATCACATCATCCGCCTTGACAGGATGGTCGCGCATGTCCTCCTGGTAGGCGGGGTTCGCGTCCTCGATGCACCACATGGCCGCCGCGCTGCCGCCGTCTGGAGAAAAGTACGTGTGCTGCAGCTTCTGTGTCACCCGCGATGCGCACCCCGGCGTGATAAACTCCGACATCAAGAACAGCGGATCCTCGCAGAGCTCGCGCACCGTCATCAGATAGAATGGCTGGCCATAATGCACCACGTCCGCCTCATCTTCAGGAATAGGGAAGCTATCTGTCTGTGGCATTGCAGCGGGCGTAAGCACCACGGTGCACCGCGACGTCGCCTCCTCCGCCGGGGCGGTGGAGCATTCTACCTGCCACCCCATTGGTGTGGCCTTGCGGTCGTCAAGGTCCACGCTAAGAAAGCCGCACGTGTGAGCGTTTTGGAGCATCAGCGGGACGTAGAAGTGCAAGTACCCGTCCTTTGCGATCGGCGCAATAGCATGAGGGGTGTTGTGGTGCCGAATCTTGGCCATCATATGTGCCACCTCGGCGGAGGCCTCCACGACGCCGCCGCTGCGGCCCTGCATGAGTCGCCGGCGGTCTCGCTCATACGCCTCCTCCTCAAACCAGTTTCCGAGTAGAGCTCGGCGAGGCATGGTTCGTGTACGTCTGCGTGTGTGGGTCCGTGAGCAAGCAAAGAGGTGATGGATGTGATGCAAGCCGAGAAACCGCACCAGGATAGGGAAAGGCAAAGGACCGAGAGGGCGCGTGTGCGCGTTCCTGTGGTTGTCTATTCCTCGGCTTCTGCCAGTTGTTCCACTTTTCTGGGCTGGCGCCTCTCGTTTTCACTTTCGTTTCTAGTCCCCACGTTGAAGGCGACTGCGACTGCGACGGGCGCCGGTGACGAAGACGAACGGAGTGGTGAGGTGAAAACGAGAAAAAAGCGAGGAAGGCTCAGTGGGCAGGGAAACAGACGAGCTGAAGTTGAAGGAGGAGTGCGAGGAGACCACGAGCGACCAGACAGGGCCGCATGGATGCCGAGGAAGACAGAGACAGACGGAGAGAGCGCGCGCGATACAGTCACTGCGCCTTCATCCGTAACGCTTCACCGCTGGCAGTGCATGGCAACAGCGGGAATGAAGACAAGGGGAAGAAGCGCCACCACGAAGCGCTATGCGACCCGGGCTTCTCCTGCTCAGCGGGTGCCCGCAGTACGCGGGCTGCAACGTCACACAGATACGTCGACAAGCTGTGTGGTTTGGCTGTTCTGTGTCTTTGAAAGAGCCCGGCACGCAGCATCCGCGGAGCGGCACGCCCATACACTCAAACCGCGCCATCACGCAACCACACCAAGGGCACACACGCACAGAGCAATGAGGAAGAACGAGAGAGCGATACGCATGGATGGCGCTCTCGTCACGCTGATTCAGGCATTCGCTGCTTCTCTTTTCCCCCTTTTCCGCCTCTGCTTGTGGAGGGGAGAGGGAGGAGGTCACTTCATGTCGCCATCAACACGGCCACAAGGCACGTGCACCATCCACAGCACTAAACCCCCTCCCTCCCTCCCTGACCCTCCTCCCGCAACGAAAGTGTACACACACACACGTACACAAGTACGTGTATATATATATATATGTACAGCTCAAGCTGCAAGGAGCCACGATGGGCACACAGAGAAACAAAGAAACGGAGAAAATGAGAGAGACGTTTTTTTTTCCGTGAGAAGGGCCTGGCGCACCGCCTCGCGTAAGCCCATCCGAGTGCCGAGCAAAGTCGTCCGAGTAACAAAGTGCGACGAGCACAAACGGAGAACGAGAGTGCGCACGGTGCGTAGGAAGCTCAGTCTTCTGACTCCTACTTTGGTGGCTCTCTTCCGCCCGCCTCCTCTTTTTCGGTGCCTTTTGGCGTTCCCAGTCGCCACCCTTCAGCCTTCCCAGATTTTGTTCCTTCACTTAACCTCCTCGCCACCAACCACCACCGCCACCACCATCCCCTTCCCTCCGAAATCTCCGCTGCAGACCATCGAATAAGCGTCGGAGGGCCAAACTAGAAAAACGGGGGCAGCGTGCCCGTGCTCAACTCGAACATGCACCGAGGCTGTTTGCCATTACGCAGATGACCAGCTCACACCATGCGCTTCGTCACGAACATCTGACGCAGATACAAGATGCTTCCGACACCCATGCCGATAATGAATACGCTCTCCAGGATGCAGAAGACCACAACACGCGTGTTGGCGACCTCGGTTGTGGCGCGGTGGTCCCGCTCACGGGTGCGCAGGACCTGCTGCAGCTCCTCGATCTCGCGCAATCCCTGCTGCAGACGCATGATGGAGCGGTGAAGTGAGTCCGACTCCGCCCCTTTCGGCCGCATCACGTCGGCGGCGTTTCCGTTACCCACCATCACAGAGAAGGACACCACCTTCGAGGTCAACGTGCTCATGCGGTTGCTAAAGCAGAAGGCGTACGAGCCGGGTATGCGGGACTTGAAGAGAACACGGTTCTCTGTGTCCCGCTCGGCATTCCAGACGACAGTCTTGTCCGGCGCCATAATCGTACAGTCAATGTCCATGGAACCGCCCATGGTCACCATGTAGTGCAGGAACATCTTCACCCCTACACCAGGAGCTTCCTCGTAGAAGCAGACCTCCCGGCCAGCGGCGACCTGCACAGCAAGGCTACCATCATCGGCACGCGCTGACTGCACCGCTGCACAGCTGCCCAACAAAACCAGAAGAGTGAGAAGTGCGCCGAGGGCGGCGAGTGGCCTTTTCGAAAGCTGGGGTGACATGGAGACGAGCGCCACGCAGTGCGCGAAGATAAGCGAAAATAAAAAAAACGAAAAATGACGACACTACGGCGGCCAACTAGCTCAGAAGAAACGGGGTTTCCTGCGACGTGCACCTACACCTCCCAAAAGTGCCCTGCACCGGTGTGTTTGTATGGGTATGTACACCTGTGCTCGTGTGCGTGTGTGTGGAGGGGGAGGGGGGCAGAAAGGCACACACAGGATGGGTTTTTTTCTTTTTTTATTCTGCTGCTGCTGGTTTTCTTTTGTGTATTCTTCCGTGTACAGTTGAGTGACGGCGAGCACAGACATACATACATGTGCGCCCGCGAAAAAGACATAGAGGAAGACCCAGTCACGACCAGAAGACGGGCATATGTTTGGTGTGCCAAGGAGAGAAGAGGTAAGGGTGAGGAAAGAGGTAGACGCTTTTCTTTAATGATGTTCAACGTGCCCACTTTGCTGTACTACATGAGTCACTCTCCAGTCTACCCCCTGGCCCGTCACCCACCCCGCATCGCCTGGTGCGAAGCAGCGTGAGGCACACGTGCTGCAGCAACGCGCCGACTCAGCCATCTCAGCACGGCCTCTGCCTCGAGCTCTACCCACCACCGCAGCCTCGCAGGTCGCCTCGCAGGCCGCTCCCCCATCATGCCGGTCGCCACACGGTGCGTCCGCCATCGGGGGGCGACACTCAGGCTCCCCACGCTAGTGGCCACCTAGGGACGGCTGGGGGATGCCTTCGAGTCACGCTGACACTCTGCCTAATCATATGGATTAGCGCAAGCGTGTGCACCGCTGCGGCTCGCTCTGTCGCAGCCCCATCCAGAACCTGGCCGCTCACACCAGTCGCGATGCACCGCTCAGGCCTTCCCCCTACGTCGCACGCACTCAACTCTGCCACCAGCAGAGGTGGCTGGGCGTTGGAAGGGGATAGGGGGGCTGCCTGGCGTTTCTCCCACAGCGGGGAATGCACTGGGGCCAGAGATACCACGCATTGAGAGGTGGCCTCCACCCCACCCCACCCTGCCATGCGAGACAGGGGCGCATGCATAGAAGGCAGACAAAAAGGTAGAACGGCCAGAGAGGAGGCCGGGAAGAGAAGACTGGCGTTGAAGACCTCCGCGAAAAGGCGTCACGGTGCACCAGGCGAATACCAACAGAGAAGAACAAAGAGAAAAGGTACGCAAACATTTCCGTGCAACGGGTGTGCAAGCCCGCCTTGACGCCCCCACCCACCTCCACAGCAGAGTTTTTCACGCACACGTACGCACAAAACATTGACTGGTTGCTCGTAACTACATTCGACTACCACCCTCTGTGAGAAGGGCGGCTGATTGCTCCCTTTGGATTGAGCGGTGATGGCCATATCTTCCGGACACGCGCACGTGCAGAGTGGTGCAAGCGAGATCATCATCGCTCCCAAAGTTCGACCACCTATGCGGCAGCAACAGAGCAGAAGAGCTAGGCAAGCGGCACAACCGCGTGTATGTATGTGTGCGTGTGCGTGTGTTTCGTGTGGCAACATCGCTGATGTCTGCAGCCGCATCTACGCAACAGACACAACAAACAAAAAAAAAGAAAAAAGTAACGGAAGACGACACATGTCTAAATTACAAGAGGGAAAAGGGAAGGGAAGGGAGGAGAGAGACACCCCCCCCCACACACACACACGCATCGACAGCCACCAGAGCCAGAACAGCGGCAGCAAAGCAGGACGTCGGCCCAAAGCATGGAATCGCACACGCGCCACAGACGCAAAGGAAAACAGAGACGGGCCCGCACATACACACAGAAAGACAGAACAAGGTACATCCTCGCCATCGCCCCACGCGCGCTTGTCTCAGTCTCGCAATCTCGTCCCTTCATTGGGGAGCCCTCGACGGCACAGAATACACGGGTCCCGCCCACAGGAACAGGCAGCACCAAGGATGAGGAACCGATAAGAAAGCAGCCCACGAGTCCACAGACGAGGCGCCGACCGCAGCGACCGGCTGCAGTCACGAAGGCGCTCACCCAAAGACTCACTCGCTTAGCCAGAGACGCGAGCCCACTAAGGAGGACGACGATCGTGCAACAGCACCTGTGCCTCGCACCACAACCACACGTTCTTTTCGCCAGAGAAGTTGAAGAAAACAACGAAGACAAGAGCAAACGAAAAAAGAAACAAGATACAGAACAGCAGCAGCACACACACACACACTTACTTACCTATCGTCCTCCAAGAAAACAACGAACACGCCGATGGCATGCCGAGCAAGACATGCGCAAGAGCTCACACACGCACCAAGGTAACCGAGCAATCACACCTCAACAGTGAGGACACGGAGCGAACGAGGGGGAGAGGGAGTAGGAAGTTAGGCGGCAGCCAAACCCGAGAAAACATAAAAGAAAGATGAAGAAGGGAGAGCAGCAGAGCAAGCACACCGAGAAACAGGGAAAAACAACAGGACAAACAACTCGTTACACACCGAGACACGACTAACACTACTGCAACACACATCACTCACTCGCGCAGACGCAACTGAGAAAACACCATCACATCAAAGGATAACGAAAAAAAGGAGGCAACCCAAGACATATTGACGAAAATAAGGCCAAGCTAAAATCAAGGAGACGTGCATCCGGCGCGCCCTATCAGGCGCTGGCCTCAGAAGTTTGCGAGCACGTAGAGAGTACGAAATGTCTTTCCTCAACCGCAGCACGCTTCTGGATCTGTGCTGCCACCACCACCACCCCTCCTCCCCTTGAATCACCCGCGTTTTCGCATCCATATGTTTTTTTTTGCATTCTCCCCATCTAGCACGCGCAACCGCTGTTTCTGCTGTTGTGGTTCGCATGCGCATTCTGCAAGTGCGCGTTGCTCGCCTGCGTCCCTGGACGTCCAGAGACGACGGATGCGTCGATCATGCCGAGCTGCACGTTGTCGTATATGAGCGCTGCCGTCTGCAGGAACGCATCGTCGACGTTCTGCGATGTCTTGGCGCTCGTTTCCATAAACATCAGCCCATTGCAGCGCGCAAACGCCTCTCCTTCCTCGCGGCTCACCTGGCGCTTGCTATCGAGGTCGCACTTGTTACCAATCAGCATAATCACAAGTGCCGTGTTCGCGTTTGCCTTAGCATCCTCCAGCCAGCTCTGCAGGTGCGTGAAGGTATCGCGTCGGGTGACGTCGTAGACGAGCAGAGCCCCGCTAGCGCCACGGTAGTAGCTACGGGTGATGCTACGGAAGCTCTCCTGCCCAGCCGTATCCCAAATCTGCAGCTTGACACTCTTGCCTTGGATGGAGATGAGACGCGCCCCGAACTCTACGCCGATGGTCAGGTCGTGTAATGGCTCGAAGCGCTTGTCGGTGAACTGGAGAAGCAGACAGCTCTTGCCAACGCCGCTGTCGCCGATAATGATGTATTTGAACACGTAGTTGCTCTGCGACATGTTGTTTCTGCGGCGAGGTGCCGATGTGGAAAAAAAAAGATACGTGGACGAACTCGCAAGCAGGCGCGCACCGACACACGCGCGATGAGCAGCTGGGGCAGTGGTGGGAAGGAGGTCGCAACTCAAACAGGCAGGTGCAGTTGGCTTGCACACACCGGCGCTGAGAATGGCAAGCGAAGAGAACAATGCAAAGTGGAAACAAAAAGGAGGAGCAGCGGCGCACACCCGCTGTCGATCTCTCTACCGGTGCTCCGGCCGTGCCACGTCACTGCGGTGGCGCGATGGGAGCGTGTATACAACACAGTGGCTGATGCGTGGGTGACAACAGCAAAGAAACAGGCGAACAGAGAGACACAGACGACAGCAACGGATCGCTGGGGGCGCGTCAACTCGCAAAACGGGCAAAGAATCGTCTGGATGGCAGCTTCACGTGTTTTGACGCAGCAGCACAAGCAGAGGTAGTAGAGTTAAGACTTTTATCGGTTGGCTGTTCTTCTTGTTCAAGGGCAAACGAATGGGGGGAATAAGGGGATACCAAACCCATGGAGACGCATGTGTTCATTCACATGGTATGTGTGTGTGTGTGGGGGGGGGTGGGTGAGGGGGTGGATGAATGATCAAAGGTGGAAGTATAATCAGAGGAGAGCCACGAAGCAGAATGCGGAAAGAACACCAGCCTGGGGTGCATGGCAACCTGCAGCACATTGCGACCGGCAGTTTGCGTAGGTATAGAAGTCGTAGAGGATGTCCTATAGGAAAAAGACAAACACGCACGCGAAGGAGTCGCATTCCATCTGTGGCTCCCCATGTAGTGCCCCCACCCCCACCCCCAGACAGACCTGTGCACTTGTGCAGTGCTACGTCAGATCTCCCCAGACCGCGGTACTGCTCAACTTTTTCGGTTTCGCTGCAGGGCCTCATGCTCAGACGCACCTATAGACACGCACATGCATACCAGCACCGTGCAATGGTTCCGAAAGCAGTTCAGAGAGCGAGCACAAGAAAGGGAAACACACACCACACACACACACACAGGGTCTCCCAGCAGGCAGACACGTGGCAAGATGCGGGCACCAACAAGGGAAGAAACGACTGCGCATGATGAGTACGGTGGCACATGGAAGAATGACGAACAAATATATATATACATGAAGCGAGACACCCTCACAAAAGTGGGATACACATCCTCAGCAGCGACCCGTCCGCCTCCGTATGCGTGCGTGCTTCAATGCCTAGTCAGCTGCGGTGGTGGGGCCTCGCTTGCCGCCTTTCATGAGATGGTGAGCGGTTTACTCGCACGGCCCCACCACCACACCCGCGGAGACGAAGGATTCAAGCAAAGAGCACGCGAACGGGGGGAGCGCAAGGCAGACGAAAAGTAAAGAGCCCGTGAGGATAGCGGAGCAACAGCAGCTAGCCAGATAGAGAGAACGGTGGTAACAACGCAACGGTTGCGCGAGAGAACGCCAGAGCGTCACAAACGGGTGAGCGGGGGCCGGGAGGTCTCTCGCCTACGCCCTCCTCTGTCCACCCTTTACGTCCCTCTATCCCTCTGGCCCCTTGCTCGCGTCGATACGCTCACTCATATCATCCTCTCGGCAAAGTGCGCTCGCCAGTCCCCGCCCCCTGGTTCACTTTTGCAATACGGGCTGCCGGCTTGATGCGGGACGTGTCGTGAACGTCGTGAGATACCTGCAGAGTCGCTGGATGCTATGCCGCGTCGCAGCGCATTTCTCCGCATCTTTTGTTACATCAATGCACGATGACGGCGACAGCGATGAGTTCGCCGTTACATCACCGCTGCCGCCGCCGCCGGTATCGCGCCTCCCCTCTGTGCCTTTTGCGTGATCGCGAGGGAAGGCAGACTTTTTAGAGGGTATGCTGCGCACTAAGCTCTGCAGCAGCTGAACGGTGCGCACATCTGCCAGATCTGCCACCGGCTCCCCAACGATACCTGTCGAGCCGGCCACCGACGTTGCCAGGGAGTCCGCCATACGGCTAGCACTGCGCTTTGACTCTGCAGCAGTGCTGCCATGCCTGGCGTAAGTGTGTGATCCCAGCCGCGGAAACATGACTCGACCAGTCGCATCATCCGCGGTGGTGGCCGCATCCATGATCACGTACGAGGATGAGCAGCGGTGAACCGAGTCGAAAGAGATGAAGCTGGCCGGATGCGAGGTCGACGCCCGCGCTGCCTCCGTAGCCAGATCGTCACCTCCGCTTCCCAGGTCGACCGACACCGAGGCGCCGACACGCGAGAAAGAATGCTGCTGCTCTGCTGAACGCTCTCGCAGCTGTTGTTGCTGAGGCTGGTGCTGCATCATCACCTGCTCTGCACGCTGGCATAGGTACTTCTTGCGGGCGTACGGGTTGCACCACGAGCGAGCAACGCGCTGTTCAATGAGTCGCAGCGACGAGGACGTCGGTGGCTGATGAGCGCGCGCATAGATGGAAAGCAACGGCGGAGATGGCGTGCGCGGCGACAAGGTGGTTGGCGGCCGTGACGTGGCATCACTTCTAACTCTGAAACTCTGCGTGCCTCCACGGTGGGAATTCCGCAGTGTGGACGAAAGTCCGGGCGTGATGGCTGTCGTCGCCTCCGAGGAGGATGCTTCCACTGCCGTAGTAGCGATGATGCCAACCTCGACGCATACGGGAAGTGTCGTGGTGTACGGAAATGAAATACTGAGACTGTCATCAGGCACAATCGTCCCAGTCGCATCCATATTAGGCCCCGCGTCCATCAGCGTCGGCTCCAACACTTTCGCGTTAGAGGTGGAGAGGTACACTAGCGCCGCTCCACTGCCGATTCCCTCCACTGAGCTCGACACCTGAGAGGTGCCATCACCGTAGAAAGAGTCCCTGCGGTGAAGCAAGTGCACCTCCCAAAGGTAGCAGCGTCTGCTAATCTCACGAAGACGATGCAGCACCGACACCTTCGCCTCCTCCACTGTCTTCACCTTCTGCTCATGTGCCGTTAGCGACTCTCTCAAGAGGAGCGCCTGCTCGCGCAGACTGTTCACCTCGTACGCGCCGCCATCAAGTAAAGCCGCTTCGCCCAACTGGAAGTGACGGAGATGCCGCTGCGCCGTGTCAAGGCAGCGTTCAGCCTGTGCAATCCACTTCTGCAGCGATTCCAGGTGGGGGCGCAGCACCACTGGATCCGCGCGTGAGCGGAAGGTTATCGCGACACACACTTCGTCCGCAATGTGTGCGATGCAGGCGATGCTGTTGCTGAGGTACTCCAGTGTGACCGCAAATGCGTTCGTGCTGAACATTTGCAAGGGTTCAGGGGGACGGTAGGTCGCGTCCCGTTCAAGCCACGTCGACCCTGGCAGCTCTGTCGCTGTAGTGCCCTTTGTGACGCTTCTACCAACCGTCGGGTGCTGGGCCAGAAAAGATGCATGGTGGACGTCGAGCATCTCCTTCAAGGCTGACCGCAGCTCTTGGATCATCTCCGCCTTCCTTTTCTCCTCCGTTGAAGAGGCAGGGTGCCGGTTGGCATTGTCATCCGTCACTAGGCCGCCAAAGTCCTCGGCCGTGTGCGCCCTAGAGATCCCATCTGCCTCCTCGAGGGAGGTCGAGTCGCTCTGTTGGATCAAGCGCTGCTCCACGGCGGCGGTGGTCTCTTCGCTGAGCTCCAGGATCGCTTGCTGAATCCCGCGCATCTTGATCAGAGTGTCGCTCTTCTCTTGCATCTGTTGCTGTAGTTGTTGTTTAATGTCCAACGCACCCTCGAACGCTAGCCCGATATCGGCATTTGGTAACGGTGCAGGGTTGTTCTTGTCGGGTGATGCCGCGGCAGCATCGACTGGCGACGCTGGATCGGAGGGAAGGCCTGGTATAGATGACGTGCCGCCAGCAGCGTCTACCCCTGTCCTCGACGCTGCCTTCTCGCCCGCCGCTTTTGCGTCATCAAAGCCCGCTGCGCTTCTCTGATTCGCCTGGGCCTGCTGGAACGGTTGCTGCTGCTGCTCAAAAAGTTTCTGCCGGCCACGATACGCCTGCGACAGCACCCGCTGCTCCTCCTCCATCTGTACAACATCCTGCACCTGACGGCGCATGCGCGCGGAGAGAGCGGCCGCCTTCTGCACAATCTTTCGTCTGCTCGTATATCCGGCAAGCAGCACTGTGCCCGTGTACGCCGGAGGCGCCGGGTAGGCGGTGGAGGGCGTCGGCACCAATAACTTGCCAGGCGCTGCCGTGGGGCCAGCAAAGCTGACCGTGGTACCGCCGGCCGCCATTACAGGTGGCGGGACCGTCTTCTTAGTTGCAGTACTACCATGTGTCTTTGCTAGCCGCAGTGGCCCCCTCTGTACATGTGTAGATACTACAGAGTCAGGAGCTACAGAAACTGCGTGTGGCGTTTGAAGCAAGCCATCGCCGTACCGGGGCTGCGTCGACCGCTGACCGGCTGCGTGCTCAGCGGCCAATGGTGCCTTTCGCATTCCTCTTCGCCAAGTTCAGCAACAGCCGGAGAGGTAATGGGAGAACTCCTCACGAAATACTTCGCGCCAACAGCTGTAGGAACGTGTATGCGTTCGTATGAGTACCTTCGTGCCTGAGAGCGCGTGACAGCACAGCCATCACAGATACCCGGAGAGGCTAAGATTGAATGCGGGGTGGTTGCCGAGCAGAGACCGGTAAGAATACAAAAAATAAAAACGAAAGCAGAGACAATTGAGAAGGCCACAGCGAACACCAAGTCATGCAGAGAGACTTGCGCACCACGCACACACATACACTCACGACAGCAAAGGTGAAAGAACGCTGTTCGACCAGAAGCCGTGCGGAGAAGTCAACAACAGGCAACATAAGACAGCCTAACAAGGTCCAGGAAATGCGGTACCGTAATCGTACGCAATGTGCGGCGGTTTCTTTCTTTTTTTCCGTTCACCTAGGTTTGTTTGTCTGTTTCCGCGTGCACGAGCCCATCGTGCCTTGCTGCAAACCTGCGCACTGTACCGCGTTCCCCATGCACACCATGGCTGTCAGGGATAATCATCATAGCAATCAGCAAAAGTCACAGACGAGAAAGTGAGCATCCTCGTCATTGCCGTATCGAGCTTGTACATGGAGTGCCGATGCGCCGAAGATACTCGCACGCACACACACAAACATATATACGCGCGCAAGCGGTATCTCGCTTTCGCCTCCAGCGCGTGTCCGTGTCTCTCCCATAAAACATGAGCTAAGCGCCACCCTACCCCCTGGCCCGTCACCCACCCCGCATCGCCTGGTGCGAAGCAGCGTGAGGCACACGTGCTGCAGCAACGCGCCGACTCAGCCATCTCAGCACGGCCTCTGCCTCGAGCTCTACCCACCACCGCAGCCTCGCAGGTCGCCTCGCAGGCCGCTCCCCCATCATGCCGGTCGCCACACGGTGCGTCCGCCATCGGGGGCGACACTCAGGCTCCCCACGCTAGTGGCCACCTAGGGACGGCTGGGGGATGCCTTCGAGTCACGCTGACACTCTGCCTAATCATATGGATTAGCGCAAGCGTGTGCACCGCTGCGGCTCGCTCTGCCGCAGCCCCATCCAGAACCTGGCCGCTCACACCAGTCGCGATGCACCGCTCAGGCCTTCCCCCTACGTCGCACGCACTCAACTCTGCCACCAGCAGAGGTGGCTGGGCGTTGGAAGGGGATAGGGGGGCTGCCTGGCGTTTCTCCCACAGCGGGGAATGCACTGGGGCCCGAGATACCACGCATTGAGAGGTGTCCATCGCCATGAGGAGCGCACACCGTCGTGAAAAGGCGAACACTCATCAATCGGAGCCCACAGAAAAATAGAAAGGGCTGAATGCGCCGGCCTTGCTGCCACGCACACGCGCAGGGTCACCCCCACCCACCCCCGGCAGAGACCACGGAGCCACCCACTCCGACGACGACACTACCTCCAGCCTTATCTGTTGATCTTTGCAACTTACTTATCCGTGGAGGCGTTCTCGATCTCCTGTTGCTTGTAATACGGATTGAAATGTTTCGGCATCGACGACACGGAAGTCGCCATGGGGGTACCGCTGACCCCGCCTTGGCCGCCGAGTTGATGCTGGCGCAGCCGCTCCGCCTCACGCATCCGCTCCTCCTTCAAGCTATCCACAACGGTGCGCAGCTGGGCGGTGGAGTGACGATTCCATGCAGTGAGGAAGATGATGGCCACTGAGCCCCAAAAGTAAATCTTGCCCGCGGTGAGACGCATTGTTCGCGATGGTGTGATTTCGGCACGCCTATTCGAGCTGAGAAGCGACCAAGGAGATGGCTACGGGGCGGAGGAGCTCGAGCT
Organism: Leishmania mexicana MHOM/GT/2001/U1103; assembly: GCF_000234665.1. Classification (NCBI taxonomy): domain Eukaryota; phylum Euglenozoa; class Kinetoplastea; order Trypanosomatida; family Trypanosomatidae; genus Leishmania; species Leishmania mexicana. The sequence goes on from NC_018335.1 coordinate 792,455, forward strand.
CACTGGCTCCTTAGCAAACCTTGCACTTGCTGTGTCGCCGCGATCGGCGGCACCTGCAATGGCAGACTTTACATGAACGATGCGGTGAGAAATGGTGCCCATGCCGCGCTCACGTCAACGGCGTCGCAAAGCCGTAGCGGGAGGGAGACAGGGGCATAGAGGGAGAGCGAGGAGGAAGCGCGAGAGAGACAACAATACGAGCACAAAGGGAGATCAATGGACACGAAGGAAAATAAGGCATTGGTGTGCAGCGTGCAGACGCCATCATGCTCGAGCTGGACGGGGTACCGACGGAGGAACACCTCTGTCCGCGCGCATCGCCGGCGACTCTAGCGGTGCACTCGCACGAGCGAGGGAAGGGTACACTCCTTTACCAGGAAGCCGAGTAGAAAAAACGCCCTTGTGTAACGCGGGAAAACGGGGGAGTGAATTACCGTTTGCCGGTTGAGCGAAGCGCATGTTTGAAAAAAAAATGCACCGCAACGCGACGACAAGGCGGAGCAGCCGACCCTTGTGTGCCTGTCTGCCTGTGTGTCTGTGTTGCATCCGATTCCTTTATACAAGCCTAAACCGTATCGAGAAGGAGATGCGCAACGGGGCGTCCTCACCGCACCTCTGCTGCGCTCCCCGACAGATTGATAACTTTGTCCGCCACCGCCGCCACACGGTGGTCGTGAGTCGAAATGAGAACCGTCTTGTGATGGGTGTCACGCAGCTCCTTGATGGCCTCCAGCAGCACCTCCACGGCGCTTCGGTCAAGTCCAGTGGTAGGTTCATCTAGGAGGACAAGCGAGTAGTCGTCCGTCCGCGCCAACATTCGAGCCAAGACAATGCGCTGCAGCTGGCCACCGCTGAACTGCGGGTGATCGACACTCTCGATGAAGGTGCTAAACGGGTTGCTCAGGAAGTTTGCGCAGCCACTCTTAACCGCCGCGTCCGTAACGCGGCGCTGCAGCTCTGCGAAAGTCGCTGCGGCAGTGGGCGACTGAGGAACGCCACTCGATGGCATGGTGGGTTTTAACGCACTCACTTCAGTCGTACTAGTGCCAAAGCTGGATAGGTTGGTGAGCAAGATGTTCTCTGCCACTGTGCCGATAAAGATGGCGTGCTGCTGCTCCAACAGCACGGCTCGACGCTGCGTGCGCACCGTGCCTGTGTGAGGCCGCACCAGACCACACAGAAGCCGCAGACAGGTGCTCTTCCCACAGCCGCTGGGACCGTAAAGGACCGTGATACCCCCAACGAGAGCCGTCAAGCTCACCTGCGACACGCCGTTATTGTGCTGACTGCCCATGGCGGTGCTCAGCTCCTGCTCCCACGAGGCGACGGCCTCGCCTGCGCCAGCGGCGCCACCAATCTCACTGAGGAAAGCCGGCACCGCTGGATACGAGAAGCTGACGTGGTCCAAAGCTACGTCTGCTGTGGCGGACTCCTGCACGTCGACCACAGCCGCCTCCGAGGCCGCGGCGCAGCCCTCTCCCGCGGTCACCGCGAGCGGCTCCGAGTACCAGCGCAGCATCGCATCCAGCGTCTTGAGACGCCCGAGTGTGGCGCGCAGCTCGCTCACTGCGGATGAAAGCGACGCGAGCGTGCTTACAAAGGATTGGAAGCACGCAAAGTACAAAATTGTGTGCCGCATGTCGAGCTGGCCCTTCTGCTGGTAGTAGTTCGACAGTCCAAGCGCCACGACCAGGATGAGGCGGGTGAGGGCGGAGCTGACGGCGGTGTAGCCGTGGATGCTGCAGTTGAGACCGTTTGTCAGCCGCCACAACTGCGCCGCTCGGTCTTCCATGCGGTCCAGCACGAAATTGCTGCAACCAAAGACGAGCACGGTCTGACTGCGCTGGAGGATGTTCGCGATGTACGCCTGCACGTTCGCCTCCTCTGCCGTTAGGCGGCTGCCCTGGCGGTGCAACGAGATCCCTTGAAGAAAGAAGAGACACTGAATCCCCACCACACCGACCAGAATGGTCAGGGTGAGTTGGTAGGAGAGGAAGAGCATTACGGCAAAGAAGCCCACAATGTACATCACTTGAGAAAGCACGTTCGTGAGCAGCTCGCCGGTCGTCTCGCTCAAGGCCCGTCCACTGGCGGTGATCAGCTGCGCCAGCTTCACCGCGTTCACGACTGCGACGCGCTCGGGGTGTGGGGTATGCAGGATACGCTGCACGCTATCCTTCGTCAAGGCATTTTGCGCTCCCGATCCCGCGTAGTACGCGGCAAGGTGGGCGAGCAGGGAAGTGAAGTGGTAGCATATGATCGCCACTGACATGAGGAGGCAGCGGCAGAGAATCCCTTCGGCGTAGGGGGATAGCGACACCGCAGGCTCCGCACCATCGCCGACGGCGACGGCACCACGCAGAAAGGTGAAGAACATTGGAAGCAGTGGCTTGAAGATGCGCTCGCTGAGCGGACCAAGGCCTAGGAAGGAGAACTGATCCGCTCCAGCTCCCGCGCCCTCTGCGGGCATCCCAAGTCCCGAAGTCGCCGCTGCTGCCTCCAGTGATGTGGCGCTAGAGCTCACCGCAGTGGGTGAGGCACTGTCTATCGTCTTTGTGATCGTCCTCATACCGTACGATACTATCTCTTCGGCGAGGGCAGGAATCGAAATGCTCAGCAGCGTCGCACAAGTCATGAAGAGGCCGGACGCGAGTATGACACGCTGCTGGCATGTCATGTAGCTGTAGGCAAACCGCAGGAGGTGCAGTGCACCGACAGCCTCACCAGCCGGGGCCGTCGTCGGGGACGCCACCACCCGTGCCGATGGTGACGCTGACTCTGGGTACTTCGCAGAGGACATGGCAAAGGTTCCTGCACAGATAAAGCGGGTGTGGGTGGGGGTGCGTAATTGGATGCCAGCCTGCAGAGAGGGAGCAACAGGATCACGAACAGGGAAAACACAAAATCAAAGGCGGCAAGAGAGTGAGCGGGGAGAGAGTGACGGAAGCGCATGTCCCAGCCCATCAGAGGTGTCTCTTTGGCCAGGCCGGCGCCGGAGCGGTGGCACAAATGCGAGGGAAGAAATGGTCCGCCAAAGCACGGTGAATCCGAATGTTCTTGCTTGCCCACAGATGAGTGTGAACATCAGCGATGCTGGGTAATCGGGGGGGGGGGGGGGCAGTGTGCGCAAGCACAAGAAAAAGGCACACACCAGAAAGCCCCATGACGACGTGCGTTGCTTTTCTTGTTTCTTCGTTGCATGTCGCTGTACCCATTCGCCCTTGAACCGCTTCGTTGTCGCAGAGTCCGCCTATGCAAGACACGCATACGCAGCGTGATGCACTTTCTTCCGGCTAAAAAACGGCGTTGCACAGCTGCTTCATGCGCGAAGCCCTCTTCTCTTGGAAAAAGAACACATAACGCCCGAGTCCCGCGGGAGAGATAGAGACCCAGGCTGACACTTCCTGAGCGAGGAGCGACCACATGGCCACACACCTACCCACACGTGCACATGCGCACACACACGCACGCCAATCAGGGGTCTCAGAAGGTAAATAATGGTATCATGATCACGAGGTGAGTCAATCGCAAATTGCTATGTCAATGTCAATGCATCATGCCCCGTGCATCGTGTGCGCCTTACGCAAGAGACACCAGACATTCAGCCGCACTCCTTTGCAGCTCTAATCTGCCGAAACGGACACAGCGAGGACGTCGAACAGTGTCCGCCCCGCCCCCCTCAGCACCACCACCACTACCCCCGACCTTCAACCCTGGCGCAACCCGGCTCATAAGTCATTATAGCCGTCATCGACTAGTAGGCAATAAAGCAATGCGAAGAGGTCTCAGAGAACCGAAAACCGCTCCTACCGCGGCACATCCTGTCCTATACCTGCTATCTTCGCATCTTTCATCGCAGAAAAGGGGCATTCACAAGAGTCGCTAGAGGCGAAACGTCCGCAGAGGATGCAAGAACCAGAGCACAGGCGTGCACTACCGAGACATGTAAACAGACACATCGTGCGTACTCAGGATATAGCCAGGTGAGTACTTCCCTTTCCTTAGCCAGCGTGCGTGAGAGAGGCGTGAGAGAGAGACGAAGCGAGCGAGTTGCGCTGAGGTCCTTAGCGAGTTTGCATATTCGTCCCAGCCCATTCGGCTGCTGGAGTGTGTGCAGCTGCGCCACTGGCACCGAAGCCATGTCGGCGGGAATAGAGTGCGCTCTCTTGTACAGGAGCACGGATGCGCGTATACGATGTGTTTGCTTGTACCGGCGAGGGTTCGATGTCACCTGCCCTTCGATCTTCCTGTCCCACCGGGTGGAGACGTGAAGGGGAAGATCGGGATGGGAGGCGGGACATACTATGAAGACACAGACCGTAGAAATGACGAGCGAGAAGGCACCATAAGCTCCGCGGGGCCCATGTGCAGCAAAGACGGAAACTGGACGCAGCACTGGCAAGTGGGGGAGGGGGGGGGGCACAAAGTCACGGCCTCCCCTGGACAACCAAAACTCGATCGTCCCTCCCCCCTCCTCGTCGAGCCGCGCCGTCATGTCCGTAGAACAGCGCGCGAAGATAAACATAGCAGAGCAAACACAGGAGGGCAACTACTCATGTTCGTCCCCCACCACCCGACAGGGACCGGCACCCTCACTGGCTGGCCTACGAAGACAGAGGTGGTAGTGATGAGGAGGAGAGAGAGGTAACTTAGGAGCCTTGCCCGCATACCCTTTCCACGGCACGCCTACAATATATAAGGTGCCAGCACCTATTCTAGCACACGTGGCACAAAAGACAGACAGACGCACAAGGAAAAAAAACCAGCAAAGCATACGCGCCAAAGAAGGAAACCAGAGCGCTGCCACACACTCGCGCCATCTCACGAAGGCGCCGCTGAGATGCATAGATGCGTGAAGAAATGACGGAACATGGAGCGCCGACTCAGATCCCGTGTGCGTTCCCATCTACCAGTGCACCTGTACGTGCAAATCCCCATACATCTGCGTGTGCGTGTCTGCGTACCACCCGAAGCAAGGAGACGTGGATGCGTAAGCTGTGGTGCGACACAAAGCGCCGCATACATGGAGAGAGAGATCGCAGCACTCATCAGACGCTCCGTCCGCTTTCACACAAAGAGAAGGAGAGTGAGACACAAGACGTCGCCGGATTACGCAGAGAGGAGGGTAACAAGTCGACAAGCATCAAGGAAAGTCTTTCTCCTCCAGCGCGTGTCCGTGTCTCTCCCATAAAACATGAGCTAAGCGCCACCCTACCCCCTGGCCCGTCACCCACCCCGCATCGCCTGGTGCGAAGCAGCGTGAGGCACACGTGCTGCAGCAACGCGCCGACTCAGCCATCTCAGCACGGCCTCTGCCTCGAGCTCTACCCACCACCGCAGCCTCGCAGGTCGCCTCGCAGGCCGCTCCCCCATCATGCCGGTCGCCACACGGTGCGTCCGCCATCGGGGGGCGACACTCAGGCTCCCCACGCTAGTGGCCACCTAGGGACGGCTGGGGGATGCCTTCGAGTCACGCTGACACTCTGCCTAATCATATGGATTAGCGCAAGCGTGTGCACCGCTGCGGCTCGCTCTGCCGCAGCCCCATCCAGAACCTGGCCGCTCACACCAGTCGCGATGCACCGCTCAGGCCTTCCCCCTACGTCGCACGCACTCAACTCTGCCACCAGCAGAGGTGGCTGGGCGTTGGAAGGGGATAGGGGGGCTGCCTGGCGTTTCTCCCACAGCGGGGAATGCACTGGGGCCCGAGATACCACGCATTGAGAGGTGCCCATCGCCATGGGGGGTCTCACAACAAAAAAAAAACGAAGAGCTAGCAAGCAAAGGGCGGAGAAGGTCGCTCACGAAAGATACCAAGACGATACCGAAAGGAAGAGCAAACAAGATGGGTTTCGGCCAGCAGCCCCGACATGCACACACGCACACGTTGACAAGCACTGCTAGCAAGTTTTCCTTCTTTGAGCGATTCGTGCGGCCTCAACCCCCTCCCCCTTTCGTCCACTTCCTCCTCGGGTGCCTTCAGCCCTTCAGTTTCATGGAGCCAAGCAGATGGCGCTCTGCACGCCTCATCTGCTTTACCCCGTTGTTTTCCGTCTCTGAATCGCGTCTCGCCGTTTTCACCCACTCCCACTTCTTGACCCTTCGGTTGACGTCGAGCAAAGCCGCTTCCCACCACAGCAGCTCTCACACGCACGCTGCCTCTCCCCCCTCACCCTTCGCTACCCCGCCCACACACACATACACGCTTCTCCTTTCGCCAACAATCTTAATCCGCCTGCGTCTGGCACTCCCGCAGGGCGGTGGAGCTGATCGACTCGCCGGTGGGAGATTCCACCTGCGGAATCGTAATGCCAACCATCGGGGCCAAGCCGCCGTTTGCGGCGCGCATCTCATTAATGATGCCGAGCGACTTCGCCGTCTCCGGCGACACCACCAGCGCCTCGACGTCGGGGATGCTCTTTGTGCCTCCACTTATCTCTGAGATGGGTGCCAGCTCCAGCTCCAGGTCCGGCCGCATCTTGTGCAGGAACTGTGCCACGTTCTCCATGCGCAGCTCGATCGATTGCAGTGACTCTGCAAACCTCTTCTGTGTCAAGAGTGACGCATCCGTCACACCGACGCGCAGCTTCTGCATCGCGTTCAGCGCAGCAGTCGAAAGGAGAACCTTGTGACCGGAGTGAAAGTGGTCGAATGTGCCGCCGACAGCGACGTACTTGTAGTGCGGCTGAAACCCCGCCGCATCTCGCATGAAGGCCTTGTCCACCAACTTCCACTCTCGCAGTACTGCCGCCGCATCGTCGTACAGCTCGATGACATCGCTACTGCCGCCCTGCATTCCGTCGAGCTGCTGCTCCTGCTGCTTCGAGCGCGCAGAGGGCGAGGAGGAGGCTGCAGGCGCATAGGTTTTTTCCTTGTTTGTTGTGTCACACGCCACCGCCTCTGCTGTGCCTATGACGGGAACGATACTAATGGAGAGCTGCGGACAGACCTCGAGAGCTGCACTGTACAGGTACACGCTATGTTCGAGGAAGGTGCTGCGGTGCTGATTGTGGATGGCAAGATACACGTCGACGCCGCCGCCGTAGCCGCACTGCAGCTCCGTGCTAGAGCAGCGGTATTTGCTCGACTCTGATGCCGTCGAGGCGCTGTCCGCCGCTGTAGCAGCTTTGGTTGCGATCGGCGTCAGCACCGAGCGAGTCAGGTACGCAACTAGCGACTTCGCATTTGCGTCCTTGCCACGAGAGGTAGAAAGAAGCACCAACGGCGTCATTATGCACAGACTGCGGCAGACGAGTGCGCGCAGGGTCGTGGTCCGCTGCGAGCAAGGTTGCAACAAAACCAGTGCACGCAGCCTCTCCAAGACGCCTGAGAGCGTTGCACGAAAACAACAAGGCGAAACGACTGCGTGCGAGTCTGACGTGATGCTGGCTGTGGGCACTCCAACTTTCAGCTGCTGATGCCGTGAGGCGGCAAGCACGGACGCACAAGCGGGTAAGTCGTGCTGTGCTTTAAGCGCAATAATGGTGCCTGTTTGTGTGCAGGCGACGATCCGCGAGAGGTGATATGCACAGTAGGGTGGTTGCTTTTCATAAGCGGGCGTACGCGTTTTGCTGTGGGCTGGGTCACTTGCTCGCTATCTCCTCTGTCGCCGGCTATGGATGGAGTAGAACAGCGCTACAGAGTTCTCGTGTGATTCTGTGTGTGTGTGTGTGTGTGTGTTACCACGTATTCCTGGCGGCGTCAGGGGTGTTGTCCGACAGGCGGAGTGTCGGCGGCAAAAGTGAACAACAGCCACAAACAGAGAGAGGGAGAGATGGGGAGGAGTAGAAAGCGGAGAGTGCGCACGTTACAAGAACAGAGAAAGACGAGGTGGTCCTTCAAGGAGAACATCGCAGCGTCACAGGAAGCGGTGAAACACCTGCACAAGCCGACGAAACACGGACACCCACTGAGAGACGCTGGGAGGGTAGTTCTCATGGCCTGCACAAGTTCTGCTTTATCGGCTCGCCTTGTCACACTCGGCCCTGCAGTAGCGTCAATGCGACTCCTTATTCTTCCTATGCGAGGCAATAAACCGCATTCACGCCGCACCGCAACTTTGCCCGGGTCCTCCTTGTTGTTCTTCAGCGTGTCCACTCTCTGCCATCGAATGTGAGTCAAACGCCACTCGGCCCGGCCTGTCACAGGCCCATCACGTAGCACATAGCAGCGGTGGACGCGCGCTCGGGTAATATCCTCCGCGTGCTTCTTCAACGCGATCCCGGCGCCTGGAAAACGGCAATCAAGGCAACAAGCGGTGTATCACACACTTTGGACACCACGAACCCGCCGTCCATGCGCCCGTCCATCCGTTTTCACCACCCACGCACAGCGATCCAATGTTGTAGTCCGGTATGGTCGATTCTTGGGCTTCTTTGGCCTTCCAAATGAAAAAAAAAAAACAAAGAATAGGCGAAGCCGCTTCGCAGAGCCCCCTCAGCCCCTCTGCCCCTCTTGTCGGCACGGCGGCACACTTGAGCTCTGCCGTGTTGCCCATTTTGTTGTCCTGTTTTGTTCTGTTTCTTTTTTACTATTATTTGCGCCGCCTTGGGCTTGGGGTATGTTCGGCAGCGTTAATGCGTGCGTGTGAGGGAAGGGGGCGGTCGAGGAGCCACGGGGCGAGTCACGTCCAGAAAGAGGAGGAGGCGCGGTGCATGAAAAGGAAAGAACAACACAAAGCAGCGATTACGCGAGGGGGGAAGCCACACAGGCACACACTCAAACATCACAACCCCACCACGTCATAGGCGCTGCGTCAGCACTACCCAGATCGCAAAGTCCAGAGCTGTAGCAGCGGCAGCCATGAAGGTGCAGAAGCGTGGTGTTTGTCCTGCAAGACAATAATGCGCATACGCGTGTCGTGCAAGAGAACCGCCTGCTCCTTCCAGCACAATATACCCACGCACATCGGTTTTAGTCCCGTATGTGTGAAGTGGTAGCCGCAAGCGCGCCAAACCACAACGGCAGAGCCGCGTGTCAGATCACCACAATCATCGCCGCAGCGGCACGCACGGACACTTACACAAGCGCATGCACATGCTCCCCCTCGCTTTCAAAGCCGTGGTACTACCAGCGTTGTGTACAGCTCCGCCGCCTCCGTGCACTCGTATGCGCTGAAGTGGTGATTCAACGAGGCCATCACATGCACGTGATAGCGGCCACCAAGACCACCGTGCACCGCGTTTCGAAAGAGAAAAAACACGCGCTGGATGCGACTGTGCACCAGCGCCATGGCACACATGACACACGGCTCATGCGTCACGTAGAGGTCCAGCCCGTTTGCCAGATAGGGACGGGAGCTGTTTGCGTGGCGCGCACCCTCACCAGTGACCGCACTGGACGACCCGAGCGCCAGGCTCCCAGAGGCGGTGGACCCCCCGGCCGTGCCACCGGAAGGCTGCATCGTCTGCCGCTGATGCTCTTGCTGTTGCTGTACTGCGGCAAGCTGCTTCAACGCGTACATAACAGGGTGTTCGAGGATCAGGCACGGTTGCTGCGGTGCCCCTGCGCGCTGCCGCTTGCGTGAAACGGTGTGCTCCCCGAAGGGTGTTTCTGCGAAAATACCGCAGTACGGCGCTGCGGCAACAGGGTTGTCCACTCGCATGGATGTGCAGCCAGAACTCGTCGCCACAACACGCCCTGTGGAAGGATCGATCACGACAGCTACAATGTCGAGCAGCCCACTTGGCTCCTTCGCGCCGACGACAGCCCCCTCTTCAGCCAAACTGATTTGTGGCGAGGACGCAGCTTTCGAGGACTCCGTCAACCTCCTGTCCAAAGAAAGCCTGCTTGCGCGCATGCGCTGATCGCGAGCCTCACAGACACGGTGCAGACCACGACAGAGGGGAAAGACGTGCTTCACCATGTTCGCGCACACCTCTGCCGTCCACGCGGCGGACGGCACAGCGTGAGCATGAGGACGGGGTACAGCGAGCGGCCACACACGGTTAGCACTCGCCCATTCCGCCGGATCCGACCTCGGGGCCGTCGCTGGCACAGACATGATTTGAAAAGCAAGCGACCCACAAGGAACAGCAGCAGTATCCGAGGAAGGTGTGGTGTCGTCCCCTACGCGAGAGGAGCTCGACGTTGAAGTATAGCCTTCTGTGCCGTCGTTGCGGTCACAGATCCCGATCGTTTGCTGGCGTATGCCGCATTCTGCGGAGTTTCTGGCGGCCACGGCAGAGGCCGTCTCTACGAATGCATGAAACGGCGCCACTTTTGAGGTTGACGCGAGGTCGCTGGAGAGAAGCCTGAGCACCTGTTCAGCGCTCAGTGACTCCTCTGCTTGAGTCAAAGGCCACAAAAGCTGATGTTTCAAGGCAGCATGGCCGCTGTCGGCAGCACCAGAATTGGCGCCTGTCCCGCCGATCGCGTCAGATGAAGAAGAAGCACTGCTTGTCAAGATGGAAGCCGTGTGCGCCGCACCGCATCTCCCCAGTGGCTGAAGTGCGAGAAGAAGCTCCAAGCTCGAGGGCGGAGTCGCAGGTGGTGAAGATTGGGGCTCCGCAGTTGGCACCAGCGTCACGCAGGGGCGCGGTCGCAGTCGCTTCAAATGCCCACCCTCAGTGTCGTCGAGGGGAAGGTGCAGATTTGCGGCCCGCAGCAGCGTCTGCGCGTGCTTCGGCTCTGAAATAATGAGAACAAGCGCCGGCGTGCAGGCGAACGGCGGCTCCCCTGCCACGATCTCTCGCATGGGTGCGTGCGGCCACAAAGAGGCCTCAAGCGGGCGCTCCGTTCGCGTGTGTTTGTGCGTTAGGAGTGTCCAGGTGCGTCACCTGCCGTGCGCGTTCGTGAATGCGTATGCAGGCAACCAAGAGGTGTGAGAGGGGGTAGATGGAGGCGAGGAAGGAGATGTGCTGCGCGTGTACAGAAGACATGTGCACCACCCCCACACACTTAGAGAAGAGGACATCTCGAGTAGGGCGATGATGGAATGGGGACACGAATTCTCGGCGAACGCGAAACACGTACATGAGGTCCTGTGAACAAAATGATTGGCGATGCTACAATGTGTGCGGAAGCGTGCTGAGGAAGGCGTCGCTGTGGTGAAACCGTGGATGCGGCATGACATGAATTAGCCTTGCCGTATTTGCTTGCCAGTGGTGTGCGCTCGTCGCGCTTATCCTTCTAGATCACGCGCACGCGGCTAGACACAGATGGGCGCGCAAGCAACAAAAAGTGAAGTGCCCGTACTCCCATGAAAGGTCGAAAAATGGCTTCGCATCTCTCAGCCCTTCTGCTCTGCGTCGGTCGAAGGCGGTCAGTAGGGAGAGAGCATGTCAGCGCTTAAGAATGCGTCGTTGCGCACGTGTGAGTGCCCCGCCCTTCATGGCGTTTGAAATCGGGGAAAGTAGCGCAGACGGTATACACTTAAATGTTCGCCCGTGTAGCGCGCCGCCACCTCCGACGCCTCAAGCACGTCGTCCTCATCCCTCACAGTCTCCGTCGTCCCGCTGCAACGCAGATGCTCGCGAAACGCAGCCTGGGCAAGCGCCACCACATCCGTCGCGTTGTTTTCCTTGGTAAGCACCACGTAGCACACACCGCGCCGCGAGAGAACGGAAGGCAGCTGACGCAGGAACCGGTCGAGCACAACGCGTCCTCGCGGCCCGCCGCACCACGCTGTGGTGATCACGTCCCTCTGGGTTATGGCATCCTGCAACTCTTCGAGCGAGGTCGGGACGTACGGGGGGTTGAAGAGGACGACATCGAACAGCGCAGACGCCGAGTTCCCATGAGGCAGCGCGTGTAAGAGATCGCCGTGGAAGCGATGAAGGCAGAAGGTCGAAGCCGACAGCGCAGAAGCTGTCGGGCCGTCGGCTTCCACACGCGGTGATGGCGGCGCAGCCCCCTCGGCGGAGAGCACCACTGGGGCAGCGAGCGAGGTTGGAACGGCACTCTGAAACCTACGCTCATAGAAGTTGGTCAAAACCGTCTCCCTAAAGTACTTGAGAAGGGTTTCCGTCCAGGTGATGGCGGTGGCCTCGAGAGCCAGCGAGTTCACATCTACAGCACAGAACATTGGTCCGCCAACAGTGCTGCGGGTGCCGCTCGTGCGGCAGCAGGGCTCAGGCTTTTCTGCATCAATCTCCTGTGTGGCTGCTGCTGCGACGGACGGCATTAGCAGACACCGGAGATGGGTGATGACGGTGCCGGAGCCGCACCCGACCTCCACACAGCGGTCTGGTTGAATGGAGCGGAGAAACTCAGCATCCTTGTCGAGCGCCTCGAGAAAGAGAAATGTGTCCGCCTCAGGCCCGTAGACGTTGTGGCGAAAGCGCGAATCGCGAACGCAGTGCGTGTACTCTGGGGACGAGTACGCGGCCTCGGTGATAGAGCTCATCCCAGAGCGGATATATATATGTAAAGGAGGGCCTTCGAAAAGACGCAGACGCGCCAGGGGGGTTTTACGGTCTGTTCACGTGCAGCCGTCTCATGCGTTTCGCTTCTCCCTCGCTCGCTCTGAGGCCGCCATCGTGGATCAGTGTACCAAAGAAGCGCCGCAGGGGGGTGTACAGCGCGCACAGAGGATGAAGAAAAAAAAACGGGGAAGACACGGGTGTTGCTGATGGGACAACAAAAAAAGAAAGCGTGCAGCAGAGAGAGGTCATCCGCTGGCCACCTGCAGAGACGCATGCAAGGATGCGCATCACACGAGCGTGCATTCGTTGCTCCGCCTCTTTTTTTTTCGTTTTCATCCATGTTGAAGTAGAGCGAGGAGGGTGACACACACACACGCACGTGGCGCATTCGTAAAACGGAACACGTCGCACCCTACCCTCCTCCCTCGCCCACTCGTTCATGGTCTCTCTCTCTCACCCTGTATCTCGTTCGTGATCAACGGGTTGCTGCACGTCCTCCTTCAGGACCCCGAAGCCCTCACTTACAGCAGCCGGCATAGACCGGCATGGTACGTCATTCACAAACGTTAGTATGCAATCGGGCTTGGGTGGTCGAGTACGTTGATTCGCTTGATGTTGATGCGGTGGTGGTGGTGGTGGTGGTGGTGCGCGTGTAGGCCATACTTGTGTGTGTATGCCATGTTACTCGTGGGTACCTTGCGTCTGTGTGGCAACGATCAGCCTTGGGGGAGGGGAGAGGTCCATAGTTGCTCGTCAGTCTGGCAGGGAAGGAAAACGGCACGGAGACGGCCCCTCTTAGCGATCTCCCTTATCCTTCTCAGACAATGTCTTTGCCTGTCCCAACCCCCGTGCCAGCCCCCGCAGCGGAACGCACCTGAGCACATGAGCACACACACATATGAACATGTTGGCGCACACGTGCCTGTCTAGACATCTATACACTCTACGTTGGTGCAGTGGTGAATGAGAAGAAACAGGTTAAGGTGGCGAGTGGGTATGAGCACGCCATCTCGTGCCAGCGCGTACATCAAAGTGAGCACAACGAAAAAGGATAAAACGCCGCGGCACCCCCGCACAACACGAGAGAGCGCCCAAAAAAGGCGAGAAACTTTCATGAATGACACACACAAAAAAAAACACACACGGCACGAACATCTGAGAGAAGGCGGCCGGAGTATCGCGTTGCCTTCCCTAATGCCCGCGAACTTCCCACCCCCACCCCCATCCCCCTTCTTCTTGGCCCGTCCCCTGCCCTCCCTCCCTCAGCTCAAGTTGGCGTCGGTCGCCTCAAGACGCATGGCGAGGTGCTCCGTCGCAACCGCCAGCTGCCCAAAGGTCGGGATAAAGGCACGCAGGTGCTGGCAACGCTCCACCTCAAAGGAAAGGTAGCTCGTCAGCGTGTCGGCGTCCGCCGCGGAGGCGCAGCGGGGGACGGGTGGCAACAACGCCGGCGTCATTGTTGAAGCGTCACGCGCAGGTGCGGGAAAGGCGGCGGAGCCCGTGGCGGCCGCGCGAGAAGCCGGCTTCTCGGCAATGTGCCGCAGCGAGTCTGCAAGGGCAGCCACAGCCTCTTTGTGTTCTTGAAGAATGAGGGGCGAGAGCTGTGAAAGAGGGTCAAGCAGCTCATTGTTGGCCGGCGCGCTCGCGGAGGCGCCACCGTGCAGCCTACGTAACAGCGCCATCTGTGCGCACGTAAGCTGGGCATCCAGAGATGCACAGCCGGCGAGTAGAGAAGCAGCGACGCGCTGAGTGCAGTCTGTGGGGCTCGCCTTCGCCGGCTGGGACGCGCTGCGAATACCCGCGGCGTCACCATCGTCTTCCCCACCTCCACGCCTCGTCTCGGAAGACCGTGAATGTGAGCGCGGCGTGCTACCACAGCTCCGCGGCAGGTTCGCAGCAATGGTGGGCTTTGTGTCGCGAGGCCGGAGGGAGGCAGGAGGCTTAGTCATGAGGCGCAGCAACGCATCTTTTTCCTCGCCAACATGAGCCAGCTCCGCTTGAAACTGCTCTACACGCTCCTGCATGGCATCGCACATGGGGCAACCTCCATCGCGGCGATGATCGGGCATTGATCCAGTTGCAGCACTCTCAGTTGTTTCTCGCTTCTCTGTTGCTGTGAGAGCCGCCAGCAGGCGCTCCTGCAGTCGATCCACCTCCTGAGTCAGGTGGCGGTTCCGCCAGCGGAGCTCGTCCACTGTGATCGCCACTAAGCGGGCTTGCTGCTCCGGTGCGAGGGAGGGGGCATCACCGTTCTTGCTGTCTAACGAGCCTTCCATATCCGTGATGCGCTCATCGATGCGCCGCGCACGAGGGGAGTGGCGTCCCACACCACTCGTGGACGTGAAAGAGACTGATGGAGGTCCCGGCTGGCGCGCGTGTCGGGACCGCGAAGGCTGCCGCTGCGCTGCAGCTAGAGGCACCGGCACGGACGCCTCGCTCGGCAAGATACGCGAGAGCGTCGCCTCCCGTGCGCGTCGGGTGGCATCCTTTCGGAAGAGCATCACCTCTCTGCGAAGTTGCGTCAGCTGCATCGTCAGCTCTTCCTTCTCCGTCTCTGCTTGCCGCAACTGCTTCACCACCGCGGCGTCCTGCCGCTTCTGCCGCGTTGCCTCCCGCTCCAGCGTACGGACCTGCCGCATGAGCCGCTCGACCAGTTGCGCATAGTCGGCGTTCTCCTTCTTGGTCGCTTGATGGGCACGCTGCAGGTCTGTCCAGAGGCCTGTCTTGCCGCGAAGCTCGCGCTCCAAATCGTTGCGCTCTTGGAGTGTTTGATCACGGGCAGCCTGTGCGCGACGGCATTGCTCCTCCGAGCTTCGCAGCTGCTCTTCGATAAACACAAGGCGATTGAGTAGGTGCTGCTCTCGCGCTCGCTGACGGTCTCGATCGAGCTGCACGCTCGTCACCGGCAACTGAGCCGGCGTCCGCTCTCGAAAGCCACTAGTGGTACTACAGCTGCTGCCGCTCCTGCATGTTTCTTCTACATCTGGACGCACGGCAGCCGGGGCCCCAACACGCCGCGGGCTGGAGTCGGCGACGTTGTCGTGGGAGGGGCTCGCCCCCACGGCCGAAGGAGTCGGTGACGCTGCTGGTCTCGAGAAGAGCTTCGACGGTGCGGACGACAATGACGCCGCTCGCCTGCGCGGCGGCCTAGAGTAAGATACCGTTGGCACAGATGCATCCGTCGCAGCAGCAGCAGCAGCAGCAGCAGCCCCGCTGCTCTGCGCCACCTCGACTGTGGCAGCAAAGTGAAGAACGCGCATCGTTTGTCGCACCGTATATTGCGGTGCTGGCACACAAAGCACCTGCACCGTTGCCTGCGGTGCCACACTCTTTTCTAAAAGGTCTCGGAGGGGAGTGCGTGTAGGGTAGGTGCGAGCGCCACCGTCTGCCCGCATATGGAGAATGAGCGTGAGTTGCTGCAGCAGCTCCTGCGCGCTGGCCGCGTCGACAACAACCAGTCGGCCATAGCCCTGCAGCTCCACCGTCACCACACAGGCCGTCTGCCCCTCGAGCGATGTCGGAGACTCCTCCAGCGCGACGTGGCGGTCCTCGAGGAGCTGCAAGATCGTGCCCCACTCCGTTGCCGAGGTGCTGCGCGTCACGGTCACCTTGTGCGCTTCCTCCAGGGTGCGGATGCGACGATCTTCGCGGAGGCTGTCCAGCAACACCCGCTCCGACGCGGAAACCGTCACCACAGAGAGCCGGGCTGCTGAGCAGCCCTCGAGATTCCGAAAGAGCAAGGGAAAGAGATGCGCGTATAGCTCCATCGCCACTGCTGTGGCCTCCGCTAACCCCGCGTTGGGCCTCTGAGACGACGTTGATGATGACGGTACGTGTGAGACAGGCGTTCGTGCATCAGCCTGGGCCCGCGATGCGGTGCCATTCACACCCGACGCCATCGGCTCAGGGGGCAGTGCCACATCGTCGGAGTTCGGCGTCGCAAGGACGAGAGTGGCATTCCCACCTTCGCGCAGCGTAGCTAGAAGCGGGCCATTGATGTGCTTCACGTAATCATGAGCAGGGCTCAGCACGTGAGAGAAGACGAGTGACTGTAGGCGGCCGCGGTAGAGCACCCGAACCCCATCCTCGAATACGCCCTGGAAGAAGGAGGTGTCTTGGCGCGCCTCATGTGGGATGACGCAGTACGTCCGCGTGGACATTCTGCCCTCCTTCCGTCCTGTGTGTATCGGTCGGTGTAGGCATAAGAAAGACGCCCAGTGAGGTACGAGGAAAGAGGGGGGAGGGTGGAGGAGGGAGGAGGGGGCACATACAGAGCCAGGCAAGAAATGTGGCAGCCACAAATAAGAGAAAGACAAAGGAAGTCTCCGGAAGAGTGTGTGCGGGCGTACAAGAGCGCCGCAGTATTAGGAGCCGAAGCACGCCGGCCCATCCTGGGCGCACCAGTACTGGTGCGCCAGAGATGAGGTCGTCCCAAGTCGGCCACCGAGATGTGATCTTGTCCAGTACACAAGCGCAGGTCCCCCGCCGCGCAGCCAAGGTGCGCTCTACATTTCCAGGCGCATCAATGGAAAGCGAGGCACCAAAAGAACACCACAGAACGGAATTCCTCCGCCGTGGCGCTCCATCGCTTGGCAGCGTGACGACAGGTAGGCAAACATATACCGACAACCAGTAAGCACGCGTGCGTGCTTGTATGTTGGCACCTGCCTTGTCTCAACACATTGCTGCTGTTGTCTTCGCTGTTTGTTTGTGAAGCGCGTGTGGGTGCGGGAGGTGAAAAAAGATGAAGAACGTGGGTCGTGGAAGGCACCGCGGGCAGCACCTCTCGCGCGTACACACGCACACGCACACTTATGCTAAGACATCGAGAGAGAGAGATCAAGATGGCGGAGGAGAAGAATGGCGAACTGCCAGAAGAAAAAATACAGAAAACACGAAGTCGACAAAGGGAGCGGAAGGATGAGAAGAGGAGGCGGAAGAGATGGAACGACAGAGTTTAACGCAGAGATGTCTGACCCATCAAGCACAGACACATAGGCAAACAGTCACCGCGGTGAAAGCAGTCTCGTTCATTTTGGGGGGAGCAGGGGCGGTGGGGAGGGAGTGGATGAGAAGGGGGTCAAGGGACGTGTTACAGGACACACCCAGAGAGCGGTAGTGGCGGCGGCGCATGCTATCGGTAGCCGATGAGGGATCGCAAAACCAGGAGCGGAGGCATCAAGGAGAACAAGATGCAGACAAAGCAAAGCAAGCTAAAAGACCGTAGTCGAAGCCTCAGTGCTACTAAAAGATACAACAACAGACAACCAACGTGCCAGGGAAAAGGCACATGTCGACTCGCTGCACACGCATGCGACCGCGGACAGCCGTACGCGGTCCCACGGCAACGAGCACAGGAGCATGATGGAGAGGACGAGACAGAGAGCACACAACGATGCAGCATCTTACTGCACCAGCTTCACAAAAAACGCAACCACACACAAAAAAAAAGGAAAAAAGAAAACAGCAAAGGGATGCACGGCAGCGTGGGCGACATTGCGGCCCGAGCACTTACGCATCTTCCCTCCTCCACTACAGAAAGCACAAAAACAGAGAGGAGCCCCGATGGGGGGCGAGAGAGAGAGAGGCAGAGGAATACGGCGGGGCGGGGGAGGGAGAACCGCGTCACACCCTCCGCACGCAGCCAAAGATCATGGCCACACTAATGGAAATATGAAGCACTGCCGCTTGCTGTCCACATATCCGCTCTGCCACGAGCAAGTCTGCAAACGCATGCACGCCTATACAGCCACGGCGCACCGGCCTCTGCTGCACTGCGGCTCAACCCGGGTCCTCCCGTGGATGAGCCGTCCTGCCGTTGTATCGGGGGCATGCGTCTTGCGGTTTTTTTACTGGTCATTGCCCCTTCCTTCTGAGCATATGTGCGGCGCGATCGGCGCCAGAGGGGCATGGGTGCACGCACCGCACACCTTGACCCAGGAAGGCCGCGTCCAGTCTCCTGCTCGAGGGCGGAAGCCGTGGTGGCTGCTATGCGGCGAGTAGGGAGTGTTCCAGGTGCGCGCCGGGTGAACTCAGGGGGGAAGCTAGCCAGCCTCGGGTCAGGGCCCTCTGAGATCCAGCACACCCTGCCATGTGCCACGCCTACCCCACTGAGTCGCGTAAAGCCGCTCTCCCCCCATCAGGCTCTGTGGCGATTCACCACATTGGAGCCTGGGGGACTCGGTGGTGCAACCCCGTGAGGTTCTCCTCACGCTTCCGGCATCCGTGCCGCATCAGTTTACCCGGCCGGATGCAGGAGATGCCGCATGTTTTGCGCCCAGGCGTTTTGGGGCTCATCGGTGTGGATCCCCTCGCGCCTTCTCCGCCCATCACCCGTGCTCCTCTCCCCTCTGCACGCCTTGCTTCGATGCGACGCACCATGCCGTCTGTGCCTGGCAGCGTCGGCACACAGTGCTCGCGCTACCGGATCCTGGGGCCTGTTTCAGAACGCCGCTGCTGCGCGGGTCAGTCGCTGTCCCCACCCCCCACTTCCCTCGCTGCCACAGGAGGAGGGGAGGGGGGCATGGCGGCACGGCTTGCCCGCACGTGCCGCGACAGCTGGGACGCCGCTATGGGTCTGTGGCAACGTGGAACACTCCACCCTCTCCTGAGTCCGCACGCCCTGCGCAGGTGCGGGCATGTCAAGCGGAGGGGGGCCCGTGCATAAAGCATGTGTCTGCGCGCAGAGAGATTATGGCTTGCCCGTCCGAAGGGGGGCACAGGGGGACACCGCAACGCCAGCGCAGCAGTAGACAGCACATCACCTGCAACCCCACGCCGTCGCTGCCAGTCACCCGCCACTGCAGCAACCCAAAGTGCGGACAGGTGCTCGTGCGCAGCTGGGCGAGGAGGGTCGCCTGTCGTCTCGTGAGCTCAGCATCCGCGCTCTTGTGGTGTCGGACGGACGCCGCCCAGTAGCCGCTCTTGTCGCGGCGTGCTGCATCGCGTAGCGCGGTTTCGGTGGGCGTCGGCCTGGCGTCTGAGACCGGTGGCCAGGTCCGGAGTCCATGCAGTTGGCGTCGGCGCCTCCGGCACTGCCTATTTTTGTGAGCTTGTTCGGCCTGCCCTTGTGTTCCCGTCCGCAATGACCAAAGACAGTCTGAGCTCGGAGGCGCACGCGACGGGCCACAGCAGCGCCAGCACATGTGCCCAGGTCCGTCGCACGCCGCCATCCTCCACAATTGGAGGGCCCGTGTCGAGCGCCGTGAGGGCGGGAGAGCGAGTCCGCAACAACGGCAACCACACATGCTTCTCTGTGCTGTAGCTGGCCAAGTTAACCCCGCAGCAGGCCAGGCGCCAGCACCACTGCTCCACACTCGGCGCGGTCGCGGCACGCAAAGGCGCCGCAGCTCCTTGTCAGTCGACCTGTGCGTGCATTACCACGATAGCGCATCGCAGTCGCTCCTGACTTGGTATCTGTCGGTGCTGCACCCTCTGTCCGCTGCCGGTAGCAGAGCTGTGCAACGCGGGAGAGTCGCTGCCTGCCCCCCCCACCCGCTGGCTTTTTCTTCGTCTGGAGGACTCGCCCGCAGCCCGCCTCGGAAGTGATATGCTGACGTACACAAAGAACGAGAGCACGAGAGCGGCAACGAAAAAAACAAAAAAAAAGAGCGGCGGGTAATGGTGCGTCGAGAGAGAAAGCAGCAGCGCGCGGCTAGTTAGAGAGAGCGAGAGGTCAGTACGGTTGAAACAAGGCGATGGTGCGATGCAGCATCGATACACGACGAAAGAGGCGCCGGCAAGTGCACAGGATGTAAAGAAAAGGAAAGAAGACCACAGATGCCATCCGAAGAGGAGGGGGTGAATCAAAGAGCACAGTATAGGCATCACACGGGGAGGTAACACGCGCACACCACCGCAGACCCCCTAGACAAGCAGGTGTGGATACAAAGGTGCGCAGGTGTAGACCTGCACGTAACGCATTGAGAGCAGTAAAGCACAATGGCAGCGGAAAAGGGGGCTAGCGGAGAAGAAGGGCGGAAGCCATGGCGGGGGTGAAAAAACGGCCGCCTACGCTGTCCTGTGATACCTGCCCACATGCCGGCGCACGCACAGAGAAAAAAAGAAGCGCCTGGGCGACCAGCAACGCGAAGGCTTGACGGAGGAAAGAGGTGCACCCCACACGTACACGAGCGATCACGAAACATGTCCATGGCGAAGAGTGGAAGCGAGGCGTACTAGAGCGGAAAAAAAGGGGAGGGGGGACAAGAACACCAAGAGAAGGTGAGCAGCGTGGGTCCACCCGAAATCGATACGAGGCAGACGTCGAATGCAGCCGCCGTCCCATGTTGAGACAACACACGAACACGCAACCAAAACAGCATACACAAATATATGGAAATATGTAGTAAGGAGCATAAGCGGAAGAAGAAAGCGAGAGTGCATCCGTACATACGCGCGTTCATCTAACGCACTCATCGGCAGGCGCTCCCACATGTGTCCACTCATTTTCGACCACGTAGACACGTAAGACGCACCACGGGTGCAGATGCAGGAGTGTGTACTAGCTCTGAGAGCAGCTACCATACATACAGAAACAATAACAGAAAAAAAACAAAGAGTGTGCTCTCTACAATCCGTTCAGCATCTGCCGCCGACTTCTTCGAGGTTTCTGCGCTGCTTGTTTGGCTGCGCTGTCGCCAAAGCACATGCGTCACTCGTCATCCGACCCCCTGCCGCCACCACCGCCTGCATGTTGCTCATCATCTTCCGTAAAACAAGCCCTTCCAGGCGTGGAGAGCAGGAGAGGGTTCTCGAAAAAGAAAAAGGAAAAGGATTTGGAGAATCCTCAAGCTAAGCACAGCGGACAGCGCACGCAAGAGTCGGCAAGAACTACGGGAACCGCAACAGGCACTCGCTCGTTGCTTCGGAGTCCTCCGAGGAAATCACCCGAATGTGAGACGTGACTCACCTGCGCATTGAGAAGCATCCAACAAAAAAATCAAAAAAAGGATGTTGCCGGACGCTACTTCGCATCATGCCTTGTACTCCTCGACTGTGCCGGCCTCCCCTCATCTCGCACCCAGAATACCATTTCAGTCTCGTACCTCTCATCACCGCCGTCTTTTCTTCTGCAAAGGCTCAACGCGTTCCCGCGTTCTGGCAACCGTCTTCCTCAGCTGCTCTGCCAGCGAGCGAGGGATGCTGCCGTCTGTGGTGTAGACGTCAAAGAGGATGCGGCCAAGGTCCCCTGTCAAATACGGATCAATGAAAGGGAGCACGCGCTGCAGGATGTAGTACTGTCGCTGCGCCTCTGTGTGCAGCACGCATGACGCACTCGAGCCACCCGTGCGCTGCAGCGTCTCAACCAGCCGCTCCTCTACCTCCTCGAAAAAAGGCTTGTAGAAGCTGAGCATGTGCGGCACAAACGTCGGTCGAATGCGAATCGGTGCGCACACCATGCGCGTGCACGGCACCCAGCGGCTCGCCTTGTTGACATCCACGAAGCCGTTCGCCCGCATCTCTTCCTCGATTAGTTGGAAGAGAGTACTCTCCGCCTCCTGGAAGTACTTGAGGACGTCCTTGTATTGCTCATCCGTGCAGCTACGGTCGCCGGCAAACACAGGCTGGCCGACGTACCTGCTGAGGTGGCTGTTGGCGCGCTGCATGCTGCGCTGTGCGCTGCTGCTGGCACGTGCAGTGGTCAGTACCTGGCGGTACGCTTCAGATGGCATGTGCAGGTTCACGACAATCAGGTTCACATCCTTGTATGAAAGCTTCGGAGAGCGCATCATTGCATTCGCCGTGGTCACCGAGGCCCCGAGATCACCGTTGCCGCCCTCGTGAAGACGGTGACAGGGGGGGAAGGAGGGGAGCCTGAGTGACAGGCACTCCGCCTCTACAGGGGGGTAGCTGTTGCTCGATCGGTGTCGGCGTTGCGCCATTAGCGGGGACGTTGCATCTGGATGCGGAGGCGCACTATCCCCCTCCTTTGACTTCACAATTTTCACGTCGTCTGCAACGCCGTTGGCGCCGGGACCCCGCATCGATGAGCACCCCTTCCAGGATGCGTAGAGGCCGGCGTCGCTGCTCGTTACACCACTGGTTTGGGAGCCTGTGGTACCGGCGCTGCCAGAGCTGGACACTGCAACGAACTTGCACAGCTTCGACTCGCTCGCCTCTTCGGCGTTGCTGCCCTTTGATATTACTGTCGAGGAACTTGAGCTGGTGGCAGCAGCGGCCGCCGCTTTCTGCGCCTGCTGGCCCCAAGTACTACGATTCTGCTTGTCTTCCAGCGACGGCGCGAGCTCGGCGGTGTCGGGCGCCTTTGTGACGTCACGACCGTACCGCAGTCCCAGATCGCGAAGCTTCGCCGAGGTCGCGAGGAGCAGATAATCGGCCTGGAAGAAACGATACACCTTGTGCTGACGCCGCAAATCGTGCATGTCCGACATCTGCAGCCCATACCGCACCACGCCGACCTCCGAGAGGTTGTTGTCAATGAAGAAGACGGAGTCCCACTCGCTGGTCATGGCAAGCGACCAGACAACGTCCATCTTGCGGTATACTTTGCCGTTCACGAACGCTGTGTTGCGTGACGGTGGGAAGAACGTGTTCATTGACGCGAGTGTGATGCCCCACACCTCCGGTCGAAGAATGAGCCATCGGCCCTGCTGTTCTGCCTTGTCGTCCAGCTGCCCATTGAAGGTGCACTTGCACGTCAGTGACGCGCTGGGGTCGTCCAGAAAAGCAGAGTCCTCTACCTTTTCACTGCCTTCTCGCACGGTGGCGAGACGCACCACAACCGTGCCTGATGCAAAGTGTCGCAGGTCGTGTTCGTTCAAGCGGTCGCTGGCAGATCTGCCTCCATTCGAGGCATCGGTGTGACTGGTCAGCGATGACCTTGACGCCGGCTGCACCTTTGTCCGGCTAACACCCCCGCAACGGAGAAAATTTGCAAACGATTTCCCTTTCTTCACGCCTTTGCTAGACGAGGCTGGCGCCGGGGAGGAACGACCTGTGTCGCCAGCCCTCGCACGGCCATCGCCGGTGAAGTCAGTCGTGCGCTCCAGAAAGGGCCGCACGCACCACAGTCGCCCGCCCGGCTTCTCTAAGACATCGTCGATGCTCCCTTGCGAGAGAAGCAAATGGCGCGCGGTGTCACCGGCGCTGCGGAAGAGTTCGACCAGCTCAGAATCCCGGAACACAGTGTTCTGACGAATCCCACGGGCTCCGGATGCAACGAGGGTGTCATCCACGTCCCATATGCACAACACCCTTGGCCGGCGTGCCTCGACACCGTTCAAGGACGGGCCATGGCTCAGCCGCAGCCGCGAGCTGCTCGGTGTCGGCGACGCTTGCGACGGCTGAATCAAGAAGGGAGCAGCTTTCCCGTCCTCCGACCCGACATGCACCTCAATCAAAGAAAGAGGTGACCGCTTCGACGGCACCGATGCGTCTGTAGCGAAAGAGGTGTGCACCGTTTTTGCGCCCGTCGTGAGGTTCGAAGTCCGCCTTCGCGGCGACGGCGGGTGAGTCGGATACGAAAGCTCACCTAGGGCATCACCCAGGTGAATGGTACTCGTGTACGCGGATGGGAGGTACGGCGCATCGTCGTTTGTCTTAAAGTCGCCGCTGTCAATCGGCTCCTTCAGAAGTCCTACGACGGAGCTAACATCGGCGTAGTTACACGCCGCAACGAAATGGGGGTGCAACTGAACTGTACTCATCTTGCTTCCTCCCCTTCCAACACAACGAGGTAAAGGAAAAAACAAAAGCACAGCAACTCGTTATATGCGTCTACCCCCGTTTACGCGTGTGTGCGTGCGTGCGTGCATCTCATGTGAGCGCGCTGTGTCGCAAACATGCACGCACGCCTGTGAAAAGACACGACGTGTAAAGGAGCACTGGATAAAAAGCGAGAGAGAAAGACAGTGCACAAGTGCATGTATATATATAAATGCCAACAGGCGAACACCAGCACACATACCGCACCTTCAGAATGGCCCGAAACAGCACCGGAGCGAGTAAAGAACGGTATCCGAAGGCGTGCAAGCGTACGTCAGAGTACCGCCGAGACGCGTTTGGGTAGGGGTGGGGAAGAGGAGAGCGTGTGAGATGGAGATCGTATGACGTACAACAGTATGAAGAAGCAGAGACACACGTAAATGACGACAAAGGTGGTCATAATTTCCTCTGATTGCTGTAGATTTCGCGGACCCTGAGGCCTCAGAAAACCTCCCCGTGCGTGGTATCTCGGGCCCCAGTGCATTCCCCGCTGTGGGAGAAACGCCAGGCAGCCCCCCTATCCCCTTCCGACGCCCAGCCACCTCTGCTGGTGGCAGAGTTGAGTGCGTGCGACGTAGGGGGAAGGCCTGAGCGGTGCATCGCGACTGGTGTGAGCGGCCAGGTTCTGGATGGGGCTGCGACAGAGCGAGCCGCAGCGGTGCACACGCTTGCGCTAATCCATATGATTAGGCAGAGTGTCAGCGTGACTCGAAGGCATCCCCCAGCCGTCCCTAGGTGGCCACTAGCGTGGGGAGCCTGAGTGTCGCCCCCCGATGGCGGACGCACCGTGTGGCGACCGGCATGATGGGGGAGCGGCCTGCGAGGCGACCTGCGAGGCTGCGGTGGTGGGTAGAGCTCGAGGCAGAGGCCGTGCTGAGATGGCTGAGTCGGCGCGTTGCTGCAGCACGTGTGCCTCACGCTGCTTCGCACCAGGCGATGCGGGGTGGGTGACGGGCCAGGGGGTAGACTGGAGAGTGACTCATGTAGTACAGCAAAGTGGGCACGTTGAACATCATTAAAGAAAAGCGTCTACCTCTTTCACCTCCCCCTCCCCCGCTGTGCCGCGTCGACTTGCCATGCAGTGTGAAAAAGAAACACGAAAAGGAAGGGGCGCGTGTTAAAGTGCACACAAGCGGCAGTTGGGCTGGGCAGTGGTCGTCCACATGAATCTGCGTGGTTTCACGTGCAGACGTGTACGGCGTGCACCGGCCAACGTGGCAAGAGAGCAACAAAGATATTGAAGGACGAAGCACACAAAAGGAAAAAAAACGGCCCTGGACCAAGCGACCAGAGCGCCGTCCGCTTCTGTGCAAGAAAGCTAAGAGGCGACGATCTGGTGGAAGGAAGAGGGGGTGGGAGGGATGGTGATACAGTGCTACGACAGGATGTAGTGATCGACAGCCTGCTGTGTAATGCGCACGCCACGAAAGAGCTCGAACAGCAACATCGTTAACCAGGCTACCATGGACAGGCACATCATCCCAAAGATGACGATGCTTGGTATCATCCACGTGAAGTTGAGTTTAAAGATGGACTCTTGGCCTGTCGCACCCACGTTGATGTACACGAGAAAGGCGATTTGCATCAGCGCCACAGGAATACCAATGGCACCCATGCCCCGCGAGAAGGACAGGTTGACGGAGACAACCACGATTACAATGATAGAGAGGCCAAGGACGGCCATGTAGACGGCGGGGAAGATGATCGCGATTCTCGTGCTGGAGTGAAGGGTGAGCATAAGCACAACAAGGGTCACCGTCTGGGCAACGATAAAGTATATGGTGAAGAAGATAAATATCTTCGTGGCGATGTCAGACGGATGGACGCGGCGGGCGAGCACGCGCGTATGGTCTTTGGTGCTCGTGCTTTGGCTCGATAGAACCGCAAACCTAAAGCTGTTGCACGAGTGCGTGAAGAAGGCAATGCGGTGGTAGGCGAATATTGACATGGTTATCAACGTCAACGAGCAACCCAAGAGTAGCCAGTAATAGGCGCCCTGGAGGTAGCGATGGTTTTGGAGAGCATCACTGGTGAAGAGGAACGTCTGCAGAATCATTTGCGGCAGGGCGTAAAAGCAGCCGTTGGCAATGTGCTGGACCAGGGAGCCATTGCGCAGATCGTACCGGATAATGAAAAAGCGCTTCGCGTTGGCCGAAATCTCGTACCGCAGCAACACGTAGCTAAGCATAATCTCGTACACAGGGATGATGGGTACAATCCGAAACAGGTTGTTCGGGTACTGCCACACTTGATTCTCATAGCGCTTGATCTTGCCATCCTCCGCCCGCATGGTTGCGACAATACTCACCACATAGCCGCCAACGTACGTGATGATGATCCAGTAGCCATTGTTGCGGTGCTCGGGGCGCTGGAACCAAAACACCACCGACCACAGTACCATGGCGGTGAACGTCAACGTAATCAACACGCCAATCCAGCTAATCGCAATGCTGATGTAGTGCAGGACGTCAAAGACGAGGTATATGCAGAAGCTGGGCTTCTCCAAATCCTCCAGCAGATACGGGTAGTCGATTAGCAGCTCCACGTAGTCGAAACCAGAGTAGCGCAGGAGCACCATCTGCTGAAAGGTGATACGACTTGTTTGGATGCTGCACAGGGACCGGACGTAGTTGAGCAGATCGCCAGAAACGACGTCACCGTCGTAGGGATCGCCGGCAAGCACCTCGCCGAGCTTTGTCTGCACGACCGACTGCACGCGAGGATCGTCAATGTCGACGCGGCCAGAGTCGAGGAAAACTTTCAGCAGTGCCGGGTTTCCACTAACTATTTCGAAGGTCTCCCCGTCTACGAGCTCGTTGCTGGCCTTCAGGGTTGCGAGGATTATGTTCATGAACACGTCAGAGTCGGTCTGTATAAACAGCAGTAACGTGTCTTTCAGGTTTAGGTTCACCTGATCGGGATCGCTATCCCTCTCCAAATCATTACCTTCCAGGGTGCTTGCCGATTCAGTGGGCGGAACCAACTCCATAGAGCTGCGGTGCTCAACCCTGTCAAATTCCCAGCCACCGCTGCTGCTGCTGAGCCTATCTGGCATGTGACTACCAGCAACTACGCCGCTGCCGCGATTAGGGCCGGTAAGTGGTAGCTGAGCGTTGAAGGGCACGTCTTCGACAGGCTCGTGCGGTGAGTCATTTCTAGGCTCTAAAAACAGACCAGATGCAGCGTTGACACCCTTGTCCAACATGGAAGATAGCCACCCACCACCACGTCTACTACCCTGACGGCGATTCGTGTCCTTGTTCTCAGCCTCTTCGCCACCGACGTACGGCTGGCGAGAAGCGCCGCGCATGGAGCTCTCGGTGGACTCCGCGCCATCGTCTTGTGCGGACCTGAGATCCATTGCCGCCTCATGTGAGGCCCCGTCGTCAGACGAATCCACGAATCGGACGCGCATTTTGATGGGCTTGAGTGTATATGATATCCCTCGAGGTTCACGTGTGCTGTGAGAGAGAGAGGGAGCAGCAGAGACAGGTGGACAATGCCTGTCTGCCTACTTGCGGCTGTGTCTGTGCGGTGAAGCAACACCGTTTTGCAAAGAAGGACGAGTTTTTTTGTCTTTTTTTTTCGCACGTGCACGCTGCCGTAGCAGCAGCTTCTCGTGTTGAGAGAATATGGGGAAGGAAAGAGCAGCAGCAGAGCGCAGTAGCGCGAGCAAGAGTGTGTGTGTGTGTGTGTGTGTGTGTGTGGAGAGAGAGAACGAAAAAAAAAAGTTGTGTCGATTGTGTCGGCAGTGTGCAGATAGGGGCGATCGGGCCTTGGCAGCGAGGCAGCCGTTGTGGTTACGTTCTACGTGTCTAGAGAAAGGGAAGCAATAAAAAGAAAGTCGTAAAGTTCGAGCACACAAATCTGTGTGAGAGGCGCAACACCGGGTCAACCCGTCCCCCGAACGCGCCGTCTCAACGCAACGTGTGTTTACGAAAGCTTGGTCGTTTGGCTAATGAAACCGAGACAGAGAGCCGTGCGAGAGCACTTAGAAGGGAAAGACGGAAGCAATAAAAGTAACGAGGTTGAAGCCTCAAAGGCAGTGAATCCGACAGGAGATGCAGAGAAACGGAGACGCCCGCTCTCAGAAAGAGTTTGAAAGGCCCTCCCATTCTTCTTTCAAGTAGCTCCAGGCATCCCACGCGTGTGGCTGGTAGCGCCGTGGCCCGGCGGGAGTACTGCACCGGCCATGTAGAGATGATTGCTTGTTGCTTTCCGGCGTGCATGCCGTTGCAGGGGGGAGGGGGGGCTCTGTGACTGTGCGTGCTCTTCTCTCAGCTGCAGCACCTCCGCTTACACACCTCGCAAGTAACGTCTTCTCTCTCATTTTCCCCTCCGTCACCTGATGACGGCGGCTTTACGTTTGTTTGCTTCCTTCTTGCTGCTAGCGCAACACAACATGCTCTTCAATAGGAGAAGTAGGCGGGAGGCGGAAGGCAGGAGGCACGCGTTGAGACCGCCAACGGAAATTCACACCGGCACACCTCCCCCACCCACACCTCTCCTCCTTCCACCTCACGCGCACCCATACACACGTACTCGCACGAGCATGCGAGCCTTCGTACCGTCCATACACATCCCAAACACACAAAAAAAAACAATAGGTGTTGAAAGCGGTCCTACAGCCTAAAGCACACGGCAGAGGGGAGAGAAGAAGGCCGTGTCTTTGCGTCTCCTCCCCCTTCACCCCCCATCATTAACGCCCGCAGCTCCTCCACACCTGTACAGTCGTCGCCTCCCAGCACTCTCTTTGCCGTCATAAATCTTGAGACATCTCCAAAAGCCGCTTCTGGAGCACCTCCAGCTGCTTCCGCTGCGCTGGATCCGGCACCCGCGCAAAGTCGCGCGCCGACATGGTCAGCACCCGCTCCACATCTTCCTCGCTCATGCTTTGAATGAGCTCCAGTACCTCATCGCGCTCCGCCTCTGTCATCGGGGTTGATGGTGCCACAAGCGACGTCTGAGACCCGGAGGGGGCAGCCGCCGAAGAAGCGCTACCGGTGGCGGCATCGCGTTTGCGGGCACCGGGCGCCTCGCCACTTTTGGCCGCCGACTTCGCCTCCTTCTTGGCCGGCTTCGGTGACTCTGACGGGGGCTGCTGCGGCGTCTGCTGTGGCGTTTGCAGGACGGGCTGCTGCGACGACGTCGGTTGTTGGGGTGACCGTGGCTGCGCTAGCTCCGCCTCTGCCTCCACAGCCCCTCGCGACCGGTACGCATCACGAGGCAGCGAGCCTAATGGGATTCGCCCGGCGTGTTGCAGCGTCATGATTACCGCCGACTTCAGCGCCGGATTGTTGTGCAGCAGACACTTTGCCTCGTTTGGACGCTCCAACGCCAGCACGCGCAGCTGCTCTACAGCCGAGTACGCCTCCTCTGTTGCCATGCCACGCAGTGCGTCAAGTACGAGAGAACCGTCGCGGCCGAGAATCGGATCCGTGTAGAAGCGCGGGAACTGCATCGTTTCTCGTCTGGCCTTGTCTGTGGTTGGCTGCTGTGACCGCTCCTGTTTCTGTTGCTGTTGTGCAGAGAGCGGAGCACGCGCCATCGGAGCACGCATGCCACCGCCACGGCCCATTCCAGTACCATAAGGCGGACGTGATGAGTACGGAGACGGATACGGCTCTCGCGGCCGCTTGCGAAAGGTGGAATGATCAGCGGGTCCACTGCCGCCGCCGCCGGGACCTGCACGGACCGGTCCGTGAAGTGTGGTGCTGCGTGCCGCCGTCACCCGCATCGCACGCTCGCCGAAGGTGGTGCCATCAAGGCGGCGAATAGCCTCCTCCGCTGTCCTCTCATCCATGTATCCGACGATGCCATAGCGGAAGTCCTTCCCGGGCGCCGGGCCGAAGATGGTGAAGTTCACGACATGGCCGATGGACTCGAAGTGCTGACGCAGCTTCTCCTTCTCGATGACGAGAGATACGCCGGTGAAGAAGACGCTAGACGCCACGGAGTTGCGGTCTTCCATACTTCTGCATTCACGTCGAACCGTTTGGCATGAGCGCCGGTCACCGCGTACCTCTGTACGTGTCACACGGCACCTCTCTCCGTCTTTACGCGTGCTCTTTCTTCTCTTCTTTCGGCACACTCCTGTGACACCCGTTGTGCAGTGTCGGCAACGTGCGCAGAAAACCGTGTGCACCTGTTTAAGGATGTGCGTGTGCGTGTGTAGGATGCACAGGGGAAGATGGGAGGGGGGGGCAGAGATGAAGAGGAGCAGGTGGTACGACGCCAAGGTGAGAAACAGCAAAAAAATAAAGCATCGAGCGTAGGGGGGAGGCGAGGAGGAAGCGCAGAAAAGACGCGGCAAACTACACCGTTGCATGAGGCAGAGGACGCGGCCCAGAGACACCCGTGAAGGAGAAGGAGAGGGAAATCACAAGTGGGTCACATGTTGGGACCACACACACACACATAAATACGAGAAAAAAGGATGATGTGCCTCCTTCCCGCATGTCCAACAGAATAGCTTGAGCTTGTCTGTGTATGTGTGCGCGTGTGTGCGAGCGGCGACAAGTAGGAAACGAGCGGGCGCCGCAATGCTCACACAAGTACGCCGGCAAGGCGAGCCCCTGAAGTAGTATCCCTGTTGCCATCACTGTATGCGCGTTCAAACGTGTATCCCTGCGCCCACCTGTGCCTCTGCACGGGCATGTCTATTCTTCGGCGATACGGCATTCAACTCGATGGGCACCCCTGTTTGAATGTGATGTGTGCACGTACGCAGCCTGGAAGATCTCTGAAAACGCACACACACACGCGCGTGGCGCAACAACCACGACACGCAGTGGGCCTAGACACGCACACTCACGCACACGGCCATCGACCAAGACTCCCACACAGCAACACAGGCAGCTGCACATTCGCCTTCGTCACGGAGCGGGCAAGTACACTAAAACACCTCATCCTCGCCGTCTTCGTGTGCGTCTTCAAAGTAGTTCAGCTCCTTCTGCAGCTGCATCGCGTGGTAGGTAGTGTAAAATGCACCAATTCCGTAATGCACGGAGCGCGGAAAGAGGCGACTCGTGAAGTGAATCTTCATTGGCGCGCCAAAGGTAAAAAGCAGCGACGCTGCGAGGCCCGTCTGCGCGCCTAACAGCGGCATATGCAGCGAGGTGCTGCACCCGGTGGAGCAGCCAAGGAGTACAAGCAGTGTGACGTTGGTGTAGACGTTCGATATTCGCAGCACGCCATTTGGTACGCTGTTGAATAGGCATGAGACCGCACACAAACCGGCAAGCGGAGTGTTGATAGCGTAGGGGTCAAACCAGTCCCGGCTGGAGGTGTTGCCCATCTCTGTTGCCGAGCAGCGCTGTCCTTCGATGTATCCGCGGTTCGGCTTCCTCGCATAAAAGTCTGCGTGTGCGTGTGTACGTGTGTGTCTTTCTTTTTTGTGGATCGAATGCTCTCACTTTTCCTTTTGAGGAATCACGCGCATGCCTTTGCAGCTCGCTCCGTCGAGAACGCACTGAAAGAGGCACGCGCGCCCTGCGGTGGAGGGGGAGAGCAGAAGCGCAGCGGTCGCGTCTCGTACGTCGCTGATTCCGTTACTTGTTTGGCTATGCAACAGCGAAAGACTGTGTAACACGTGATGTTGGCGCACATTGTTTTGGTGTTCTTGTCGACAGGGGGGGGGTGATGTCGTTGCAGGGAAAGAGAGAAGACAAGGAGACGAAGATGTGAAGGGATGAAGAGCACGGGGACTCGCCCGGTGGAAACAAGGTGGGCAGGACGCGAACGAAGAGAAGGACTCCCCACTTCACTAAACAAAGGATCGTCGTAGCGATGCCTGAGAGGGCTTCCGAAGATGCGCAGAGGCTCCCATCCGTCGGAAGTGCTCTGTGTTATCGCACGCCTCCCTCTCCGTGTTTTACTTGAGATGTATGCGTGTATACGTATACATGTGTCGGAGCTTGCCAGCTGTCTGTTACGCATCTGCACGCACTCTGCTGGCAGCCACAGAGTGGCAAGAAGCCCGCGCTGTGGCACTTCGAGTGCCACATGTTGCGTTCCCTCCACCCCTCCACCACCCCCTACTCCTACGGGGCAGACTGGCGTCAGACCGATGTGATCAGCGTCTTATCTGCCTTTAATTTGAGAGAGCGTCATGTAAAAGGCACACACATGAAAACATTACCAAGAAAAGGAAGAGAAGCTAACGCACACACACAGGCTTAAAACCATTGCAGAGGCACACCTAACAACAAAAGAGTATCATCATCGAAAAGAAACTAACGAGACAATCGAACTCCACTGCATCACAGAATAGCGGGCACGCCGGAATGGACGGAGAGGAAGGGAGGGAAGAGGTACAGCAAACAAGCTGTGGGGACGAGCATGAGGAGAAAGAACGAGAGAGAGACAGAGAGCGAGGAGAGGAGGTGGGTGAGGGGGGGGGGCAATACACCAAACGAACAAGTCGCCGCGCTGCTTACAAGCGCCCCTCCCCCCTCCCCTCCTCCTTCGTGTACGTGTCCCTGTATCGGACGTTGGTTCTGCTTATCCATAGACCACTCCCACCCCAGCCCCTCATTTCCTGCTGCGAGGCCTTGGCATCGCATTCTCCCGATTTCTTCTCCCTTTCGCATTACATTAACGTCTTCATAAGCATGACAACGAAGCGATGCAGCCAGGAATTTCAAACAGAAAGAGGCAGAGAGGGAGGGAGAGAGGGAGACGAGAGGGAAGTGCGGAAGGTTGGCGCCACAGAGCCGGGAAAGGGCAGAAAATAGGATGCGCCTGTGTTGGCGAAATACTCCCCCCCCCATGAGCATCCCTCCCCTGCCGTCCCCCTTCCTATCGCAACGCGTTGCGCTCAGACAAGTTGCTATCTTGTTCTGGCCCTCTCTTTTTTTCGGACTCCTTTTTCGTCTTCACCCGCTCAGCTCTTATGCAGCTCACACACACATACATCACTGCCGCCAGTGGCACTTATATAGTAGCAAGGTACTGCTTCGCCTGCTCGGAGAGGCAGCTAGGGCTAGCTGCCTTCACGCAAGTCAAAAATCCGGCAGCGGAGCCGGGGAGGGCTTGCAGGACGGGATGGTTGTTTGTCACCCACCCGAGAACCACATCGTGGATGCGGCGGGCCTCTATCTCGTCATCCTTCGCCGGCAGCGCCTTGCCCACTACTGTCAGCATTGCTGTTGCCACCTGCTGGAGCACCGTGGTGCCGTAGAAGTTCAGCAGCGACACGTACAGGCTGATCACGTTACAGGTGCAGTGCGCGTACTCTTCCTGATTCACCAGGTTCAACGAGAAGTACTTTTCGGCCACCTGCTGCACGTGTACAGCGTACTCACCACCGTCGACACCCATGTTCGTAGTAGCGTGCGATCCGAGCAGCTGGACAATGACGTTCATGAGGTAAAAGTTGCTCTGCAGCAGCCCGTCGTCGGAGGACGACGACGCGATCGTCAACGAGCTCGTACAGATCTGTGGCAGCGACGGAACAATCGACTGCGGCGCGTGCGTCACAAAGTCGCTCAGAATGCCGGCGGCACGCGTCATGTAAAAGTCGTCCGTCGACGCCTGGAGCCACTCACCGAGCACAGGGAAGGCTTTCTCAAGGAACGGCGCCGCGAACACCTCCTTCGAGGCAGCGAGAAGAGTGCCGATCAAGTCACACATGGAGGAGATGGTCAGCTGGACCTCCTCGTCCTCCACCTCAAGCGCGTCGAGCTCGTCCTCATCGTTCTCCGTCGCCTTCTTCTCCAGGCACTCGTTGCGGCGCTTCACCACAACCTCCAAAGCTGCCATTACCTTGTCGCACACGAGGGCTGTGTTGGCGGGACTCATGATTGCCGGGTGCACGCTAACGCAGCGACCAATGCACCGCAGCATCACCTCCATCACGCTGTTCTCCGACTCCTCGCCGAGCGCCTCCATCAGCTTCGGCAGAGCTGCCTCGGCCAGCTGCTGTGCCGCCGGGTCCTTCATCTCCTCGTAGCACTTCAGTATCTCTTCGAGCATCGACGCGCCGCTCTCACGAACAGCCTCGCCAGCAATGAAGGACAGCTGGCCCATGGCCGCGTTCGCAATATCGCAGAAGTATGGGGCCAGTCCGATGCCAAGGTCCTTCAGCATCGCGAAGACCACGTTGGAGGCAAGCTCCTTGTCCTCGATGAGGCTTGTGTGAATCGTCACAACTCGCTCACCGACGCCCGGGATAACAAAGCGCATCTTCTCCACACCGTCCGGCAGGTCCTCGTCATCGTCGTCCTCGCCGACGCCGACGTTCGCGATCTCCATGTCGCACTCCATGCTCATCATGTTCAGCAGGATGGGGATGACGGTGCTGAGGTACGGCTGGGCCTGGTCCTTGAGGCACTCCACCATGCATGTCCAGCCACGCATCACGAAACGTGTGCGCGGGTCATCGTTTGTGAGGCCGCCGTCGCACAGCTGCTTCAAGTAGTTGCACACATCATGCGCGTACTTGGCAAACGCATCACGACCAACGCCGCAGGCGAGCAGCGTCACACACTCGATGGCCTTGCACTTTGTCTTCATCGCCTCCGGCGCGTCCGGAAAGCTCAGCACCTCCTGGTAGACAGGCACGAGCGCCTCCACGTACGGCAGAAGCATGCCCTTGCACGTTGAGGACACTGACGAGAGCACACCCAGCGCCGCCTCGCGGACAAAGAAGTGCTGTGTCCCTCGGATCATCGCTAGGCAGTCGCCGCACATCACCTCGATGTACGGATGCAGGATGGCGCGGAACTCGTCGAGGCCGTCCTCGTCGTCGTCCTCCTCCTCATCGCCCGTCACGCTGTCAATGAAGCTGTCGAGGCAGTTCGCCGCGCACGTCGCCACGCGCGGCACGTCGTCGCGCAGAGCAGCAACGACTGCAGGCAGGATGGCGCCGTGCACCTTCATCTGCAGCTCCGGCGCGAAGTCCTGGGAGAGCTGCGCGAGGCAGTCGAGCGTGTTGGCGCGCACGTACTTGGACTCGTCCTTCACGTGCGGCACGACCATCTGCACCAGCGACGGCAGCTGCGACGAAAAGACAGTGCGCATGCCCTCCCCTGCGTAGCAGATAAGCAGCACCGCGGCGTTTCTATGCTGCCACTCTGGCGAGTTGATGTTCTGCGCAAACAGCGTCTGCGCCGTTTTTTGAAGCTTGCGACCGCCGAGGGCGTTCGAAATACGGTCCAGCCCGCTCGACCCGATCACCAGATCCGAGTTCTCCTCGAGGTTGTCCTCGTCTTTGTCGCGACCGGTGACGTCCCAGTCCGCGCCGTAGTCGGGGTTCAGAGTGTACTGGAAGAGCAACTCGAAGAAGGATGAGGCAAACTGCGGCACCTTGCGCACGGTCTTGGGAACTTCCTCGCAGTACGTCAGCATCAGCTCCACCGCCATGTGGCGCGCACCGGCGTCCACCTGAGGCGCGGCGGCCACCTGCATCATGAGCCCCAGGAGGTGCTCGGCATCATGCTGGAAGAGGCTAATGCTCGACGACATTCCCTCCACAGTGGCCTCCAGAATCGACTCCACCGCCTCCCACTCGCCCTGGTTCAGGTAGGCCTCGATGACACTCAGCATCTTCGGCACCAGCGGACGCAGACGGTCCGCCATGCCAAGGTTCGACAGACGAATCGTCGCCTCGAAGGCGGCCTTCTTGAGGTCAGCGCCGTCTGTCCCTTGCGTGAAGCACGTCTCCAACCCCGTCGCT
This sequence comes from Leishmania mexicana MHOM/GT/2001/U1103, assembly GCF_000234665.1. Classification (NCBI taxonomy): domain Eukaryota; phylum Euglenozoa; class Kinetoplastea; order Trypanosomatida; family Trypanosomatidae; genus Leishmania; species Leishmania mexicana. The sequence goes on from NC_018335.1 coordinate 828,224, forward strand.
AGCGTATCGGCGTGAGACTGGAAGTACGCAGCCATGGCCATCGAGGTTGCCTGGACGATTTCGCAGCACATCGTCCTCAGCGCCGTGTCGCCCTTGACATCGCCGAGGATGGTCATAACGCTCGTCCACAGCTCATTCCAGTCCTCCTTCTCCTGGAACACCTGCACCGCCAGAGCACTGACGCACGCCGCAGCAGGCGAGCGCAGGCCACCCTGAGAGGCAGAGTTGATCACAGCGAGCATATGCGCCTTCACCGCAGCGCGCGCTCCGGCGTCGGACGCGGCGTACGGCGACGGGGTAGCGTTGAAGAGCTTCCGCAGCAACACCAAGCTCATGGTCCTCACACCCGTGTCCTGCGAGGTCGCACTGGTCTCCGCCAAGGCACACATCATCCAAACGGGATTGGAGGCAACCATGCCGTTGTAGTGCTCCTCGGCGGACTTGCGCTCCTGGTTGTCTGCGGAGCGCAGTCCATTCAGCAGTGCAATGAGATGACTCGAGTCCATGGTACGCAAAAGAAGGCGTCGTTGCGAGTTATATAAATAAAGACGTAGATGTGTGCTGCCCGGAGGAGGAGTGTTGATAAGAGACAAAACGCCTTCGTTACCTCCCCGCGTTTTCCTGTCTCTTCTCTTGCTCTATGGTTTGTGTAGATAGCGGAGAGTTGTTCGTGTGCTACCGTCTTTGCTCTCCTGACGGAAAGGCAAGGTGGATTTAAAAAAATATATAAAGAAATACTAACGTGCGTGCTTGGAAACACACGCGAAAAAAAAGAGGACGGGAACTTAGTTAATCAAGCCTTAGATGGCAGTTGAGTTGTCCCTCTTAACCTGCACTTGATAATGTGTTTCCCTTCCTTAACAGTTACCAAGCCTTACGTCAAAGCGATATTTTTCTTTGTTGCTTTTTTTTTCTTGGGTGCAGCGCCTCCGTTGTTGTTCTGGATCGTTTCTGAGCCGAATACCCATCATCGTCGCCAATGCAGATAGGTTTGTTTGTTGTGGTGGCGGGGAGAGAGAAGCAGCGGCATCAGTGGTTGTGGGCATAGGAGAAAGCAGCATCGGGACAGTGCCCACATGTGAGCCCGAGGAAAAGGCAAGGGAAGGAAGCACAACGCAAAAAGAAAGGGGCGTCGAGTGAGGCGGGGACATCATCGAATAAGATGGCGTGAGAGGGCAAGGGCATAGCGGGAAAAACGTGCGTGAGAAAGATCAGACAGGATCTTACACAGGAGCCAGCAGTCGAGAATCCCTTCAACTGCGAACCAGAGGAACAGTACATCACGATAGTCGTTACAGGTATCAAGGGTGGAACGTGTCTACGCCCGCTGTGATACACTTGTTTTCTAGCACTAAAGCACTGATACTTCTCTCAATCACAACATCTATTGTGGAAGCGAAAAGAATAATAAAAATACCGTCGTCGCGATGATGGGCACAGGAACGCGGCACACAGAAATAGAGCTAAGCGAAGCGGAGGTGAAGAGAAATCAGCGAAGAAACAGAAGACGCTGAGAGGCTCACTCGCATGTATCTATGCAGAAGTTAATAACACGTATACTCTGTATGCTGAATGAAGAAAGACATCTATGCGAAAGCAAGCGAAAAGCGAAGCCGGAGGTGTTTCGTGCTTTCGACTGGCTCTTGCGCGCGGTATCAAAGCACTTGAACCTTCTCTATAACGAAAAACACGCCACACCTTGGGGTCACGACAGAGCCTCATCTACTTCAGAGACGGAAGCGAAAGAGTGCAGTACTTCTTCTGAAAAGAGAGACAGAACACCCTCTCGTACCCTTGAGGACGACGTGCAAAGAGCTGCTGTCGATGTGAGCGAGGGCGCTGGGCCTGCAGCACTTAGTACATCCGTGCAATGTAGCACAACCACATTGGGGAACGGGTACTGCCACTGCAGAAGCGTGTCTATAAAAGCATCCTCGTCCAAAAGTCTCAAAGCACTGCACATGCCATTTCCACCGCTTGCTCTTTCCCCGAGAGAAGATACGTGCATATTTTGAAACTCAAGCGTTGCAGCTCGGATGTGTCCGTCGCACAGCGGGATGCTAGCGCTCACGCGAGCCCATTCACGCTTGAAAGCGGTGCTGAGGATATGAAAAGCAAAAGAGACAGTAACGCGACGGCGCAGGGCAAAGAAATCGGCAGCAGCATCCTTTCCCGGCGTCGCAGCCGATGCGGTAGTGCTCTTACGCAACCTCTCGGCGGCTTGCAGCAGTGTCATCCACGGTGCCTCGCTGAGAGTAGTTAGTGGCAGAGTATGCGTTGCCCCGCCCACCTCCTTTCCGGAGTAGCTCGTGGCGAGGCTGACAAGCGGAGAAGGTGCCACAAACCCGTCCATGCGGGCGAAGTACTCCATAAAGTGAGCATCAGTGAGAACTAGTCGCAGTGCTCCGCGCCGCGACTGCCATACATATGTCGCGGGGCAGTGATACTCAGCCTCCAAGGCTACAATGTCATCGGCTACACTGTCCACTTCGTTTGTGCTCTTCCTCCAGAGACCCGATAGCCGGAGATTTAGGCCGGACCACTGCGCCTCGTGACGAAGCTCAGCTAAAACACCGGATTGTTCGCCGTCACCATCACTGCTGACCAACCAGGAAGGGAAAAATAGTAGCTGGAGAGTACGCTGCGCTGCGCTGCCATAGTATCGTAGGCTCCCTGACACTTTAGCCCACTCTACAAGAACGGGAATCAGATCATCAAAGCAGCGCGTCCCGTCTATCAGCAGCCGTAGTGCGCCACACGGCTTCGCGCATTGGTGAGCACTATACGAAGAAAAAGGACATTCTTGACTCAGACGGATACCTCGCCTGTCGGAGGGCTCACAAAAAATGCTCAAGGCAGTGCGCAATAGGCACTTCATAACACTGGTCGTGCCGCCTTCATTCATATCGCTGCTGCCCTGCACGGGAACAACGAAGATAATCTTGTAGTGAGCGTCTTGAGCGCCGGAGGTGCAATTGTGTGTCCGAAGCGCGCATCCGAACCCGCTGTTCACCGGACAGGTAAAAAGAAGCTCCGTAGTGCATCCTAACAAAGCGGCCTGATTAGCAATTGCAGCCAAAAAGTGTACTGGTGGCAGACGAACACCCGAAGAATATGCTTGCTCACTGGTTTGGTCGACATCATCAGAGGGAGAAACTACAAAAAAATGAAGCTTGAAGGGCTGTGACAGATGATTCTGCGCTTCGTGGCTAAACAACCCAGTTGCAAATATCGTACTCGCCGAAAAGGAGGTGGTTTCAGACAGGCAGTAGGTTACTGCCGCGTTCAAACTCAAGGCTGGTGCACTGTTCCACGCCTGAAGAGTGCGAATGTATTCCAGTACCGGCGCCTCGTCACCTGCATCGGGCATGCTTGCTTTTCGACAAGTGTTGTCCTTTGTCGTTGACACGTCCACCAACGTGTCTAAAAGCCAATCGTATTCGATGTTGCAACCACCGCGTGAGCTCGACTGCCTTGCTGTTGCACTGTCTTGGCGTGAACGCGCAAGCGCAACGGCTTTCACAAAGCCGGCAACATCAGCGTCAATATCGTAATCCGATATAGAAAAATGCGCGACTCCCTCATCTTTCCTCTCCTGCTCATGCTTCGTCAGAGAAAGTGGTGGAGCCTGAGTTGTTCCGGCTACTATAACGCCTCTTTCTTCTCCCTGTTCGCTGACCGACTGTGCATCTTGGGGAGCTGCCTTTGCGCTCTCTCGCAAAGTAGCTTGTACCTGTCTCTTGAGAGACGAACGGCCTCTCTGCACCGGTGCTGCTTTCTGTGTTGACCAGCTATCTGAGCGAAAAAAGCAGACCGCACGCACTTTGATCAGTTTCGTGTTAGGTTCAATCACCGGAGGACTAATCGTGATCCGCACAAAGGCGTTGAGAAGGGTTCCCGGTATCTTGAGGGTAGTCACACTGCTGGGAGCGGCTGCGGTAGAGGCGGCAGTAACAAAGCCACCATGCCGGGAGCTGGAGGTTTCAATGACAACGTTGAAAGCGTCCCGCTCTTGATTAGGAAAAACCGGAGAATGGAGGTGAAATAATTGTCTCTCAATAGCATCCTCCACTAAAAGCACGGCAATAAAGTCCTGCACACAAGTACCGGTGTTGTCTCCCACAGGTGGGGCGCTTCCACTGCTGGACGTGTCAGAGGGCAGCTCTCTAAATCTCCGCATGTCCACTCGGTTCTCAACCTCGAAAACCACGGAAGCTTCACGAGAAAGGGAAGTGTTTGTGACCCAGCTCTTCGACGGCAGCTGAGATCGAGAAATGCACCGTCCAACGTTTTGTGGCGTCAGTAGTGCAGATACGACACCGACGCCTGTTGCTTCCACAACTTTGAAAGCAACTAGCTCGACGCTTTTGATGCATTCAAAAAAGTCTGCAGCTGCAGTATCAGTGTTTTTCGTCGTGCCACTCAGTTGTGGCGAATTCTCTTGATCGTGCGACGTGGTAATCTTAGGAGATCGACCTGTTCTCTCCGCTTTCCTGGCAAAGAGTACTTTTTCACGGCCATCGCTGGGGGAAACCTTTAGTTTCTGGTTAGTATTTTTTGTACCCATAGAGGACTCGATAACGGATGCTGCATCAGCCGCCGCCCCAGACTCGCCATTCGAAAAAGAAGCTCCTGACGCTTCCGGTGGTATTGGTTTCGAGCATTTGCTTCGAGAAGAATTTACACTTGATTGTGAAAGGAGGAGTGGCTGCCTGTGAATGGATGCAGTGTGTGCTTTTTCCGATGGAGAAGTTGTGTCCGCAGCAAGAATGCTGTCTAGAGCATCTGATATTGCCTTAATGTTCACTTTCATCATTGCTCGACGCGTCTGCAACGGGACACTCGGAATGAAAAAGAACAGCCTATGCTGGTGTTCCCTCGGCACCGCTTTCGCAAAGCCAGATCAGCTTCCGTACGGAAGCACCTTAGGGTAAAGGACGAAAGGTGAAAAGAGCACAGTCGTGAAGTATTCATATTTCTGGTGGTGCAGAATCGCAGCATGCGCTACACTGTACAAGGGAAGTCTGGAGGAAAGCCATTGGTGCACTAGAGCTGCAACTCAGAAAGACATCAAGAGACACAGGGAAGGGAGAGGAAATGGTGTTTATCACAACCCCGATTGTGCTGAAACACTGATTTCTTATATCATTTTGTGTTTTCACGGGCGTTGAATTGACAGCACTAAAGCGTACAAAGAAAAGATAAGCCTAATTTACATGGCCTGCGCGACTGCTAGCAAACTAAGCACCATGGGAAGAAAAAATGCAGGTTGCGCACCGTTGGGTGCAGAGGTGCTTACTCTTCTTCTGGGTCAATGTTAAGCGCCGCCCTGTTGATAATCTGAAACGGATGGTGCGTGAGTCGCGACGTACCGCTATGAACGTTGTTTCGGAGAAGGTATTGTGCCAGCCACATCACCGGGTCGGCCTGTGCCTTGTTGACAGCGCCGCTTGCCGTACCGTCCTGCGTAATTCGGTCCCTGTACTGCTTGATCAAGTCTTGAAGGGCTGGCACAAGTGTCGGAAAGACATTTTCGATGAGGTAGCGATGATCGGCAGATACTCTCTCTTCGCTGTTGCCGCTGCACTTATCGATGTGATCCAGGAAAAGGTCCTCTTCGATAAGTCGCACAAGAAGCGCACTATCGTCTTCCGGCTGGGGCGAAATCGACATGGCGCTGAGAAAGATGTCTACTTTTTGGTGGGGTGCACGGATGAAGCTGTGTATGTGTGGTTTGGGCTCGGGTAAAGGAATAAAGAATAAGGGATCGAGGGGAGTACGAAGGCATTTTCTAGATTCGCGAGAGCTTGGGCGAGGCCCGCTCGGGTCTCGCTATGCTTCGGCTCCGCCTTCCCGGCGGCCTGGTCGCCCGTGCCTGGCGGGGAGGGTTAGGCGCCCCCTCCCCCGCGCCGCGCAGGGGGCGGGCGGGGCCGGACGGCCCCTCGCTTCGGCCAAGGGCACGCGGGCTCGGCCCTTCTGGCGCCTGGGGGACCCGGCAGCGGGGGCGTGGGGGTTGGGGTGGCGGGGCGGCTTGGGGCGCGCGGAGGGGGGCGGGGGGGGGGGGGGGCTGGGGGTTTGCGCCTGCCATGATGCGCACGCGCAGGGGCCGCTGCCAGGAGCACCCGCCGCCACGCGAAAATTTTCTTTTCCACAGGTGGCCGCCATAAGGGGAGGGAGGGGGGGCATGAAAAACACACGAGCCAATGGACACGCACATTTCAGCGCTTAATAAACAGAAGGGCAATGCTTACAACCAGCTGCTGCGCTGCTTTTCCTTGAGCTGACGCGCCAGATCCTGAAACGTCAGTGCTGTCTGCGCCAGCTCGGCCGATTTGTTCTGCATCTCGCTCAGCCGCTCGCCGCGTTGCTGCAGCTTGCGCACATTCTCGCTCATCATTCGCCGGGCCTCAGTGAGGCTAACATTCTCGCGCTCCGCGATCGCCTTGAGTTGCGCATAGCGGCCACCCGGCGAATCATCCGGAGTGGTTGCGGTGGCGGCCGCGGTAGATGCAGAAGCACCAGGCTGCCGCGTAGGGGCCGGGGCCTGTGCCGGTCCTGCTGCGCTACTTCCGCGCTTGACAGCGCCGAGCAGCTCTTGCTGCTCCCTCTTAGGGTCCGGTTTCGCGACTTGTGGCGCACTTGACGGCAGAGAGGCGGGGGTTGCGTACGGTGTTGATGTAGGCGCTGCTGCCATGGGGGTGTTTCCGGCAGGCATCTGCGCCACTCCAGCCGCCTTCGTGGCGCGCAGCGTCTGGGACTCTAGCTTCAGGGCAATGTCCTCCCACGGCAGCGTCATGAGTCGCTTGAAGAAGCTCGTTTCCTGCTTCAGTGTCGGCGCCGGTGGCAGATAGCGTCCGTAGCCGCGGAAGGTGCATGGCGTGAAGTGGTAGTGTGGTCCGCGGAAGCAGGGGTGCTTGCGCACCCCACTTTCTTTCGAAGTACCCAAGTTCGCCTCCACGAAGAAGTGGCCAACAACGCCATTGTTGGAGCCGAGGAAGTACAGATGCAGCACGTTCTCAATCTCGACCAGCAGCACCTGAACGTTCTCCTCGCCAGCAAAGTCAAGAGTGGCGCACGACTGCATCATCGGCTTGGCCGTTCTGCTGTCCAGGATGTTCACCCAACGCCAGCCGTTCGCATCGCGTGTTACCACGATGAGCGCGCCGCGGCCGTGGTAGACGCTGAGGTGCTCGAGACGCCGCGCAGGGTCGAGCCTGCACGTGGCGGCTGGCACCGTGCCCGCCGCCGTGACACTCGCCGCCATCGAGGCCGGCGATCCAGTGGCGGGGAAGAGGGCGGACACTTGCACCACAGCAATCTCGTGTGCGCCAACGAACGCGATGGATGGGTCGATGCGGTCGTTGGCGGAGGTGTCACGGCTGATTTCGTAGTCGCGCATTTCTCCCGCATCCGTGTTGTACGTGAGGTTGGCTTTGCCTGGTGCCCACGTTGTCTTGACGTGCACGATGCTGCCCTGGAGCGGGCTATTCCCTGTTGCCACCGCCGCACCACCCACCGTAATCGTCCACTCTACAGACGAGCCCAATACCTCGAACCGGACAGGCAGCAGCTTTGTGGCGCTCGTCGTCTGCGGCAACGCCACCCAGCTGACCTCCGCGCTCAGGCGGTAGCACCAGGCCTGCGGGGCGCCGTCCGCGATGCCAAACGCAAGCGACATCGACAGCAAAGCAGCGCCAAGTGCGTCGCAGCAGGTAAGGGTGCCGTACTCTCCAGCGTTGTGCACGGGTGGCGAAATGGAAAGCGTGACTTCGAACACCTTGACGTCACCCGACAGATTCGGCAGCGGCGGCTGCACCGCTGCTGTGACCATGAGGCGCGTGGCGGACGTGGCGTACTCGGGGTGCGCGTAGGTGATCAGGCGCATCTCGCTCAAGTTCCAAAGCAAGAATCCTTTGCGGTCCTTGAAGAGGCACGCGAGGCAGAGCAGGCCCGTCCTGATGTTGCTTGTTGCGGTCTGGCTGGCCATCCAGAAGGCATCAAGCGAGGCGATGGTTGACCCGACCGGGAGCAGCCCAGGGGGAACTTGAAGCATGAAAGGGCGGCCGTCGTCACCCTTGCCCGAAAGATCGACAAGCGCGACCGAGGAGTTCTCGAGCAGCAACAACACGCACTTGCCATCCTTGTAAACAGACACATTGCTCGTCACGGTGGACGGCTCCAGACGTGCATTAACAAGTACCGCCTGCTGCACCATCCGCTTTCCAGGCTCGCCGTTCCCGTCCAGTTGGAGCGCCGCCCGGTCCAGGTCCAGCACCAGTGAGCCGGTGTTACGACGAATGTCGTGTTTCATGACCGTGACGATGGACTCGGTGCTGAACACGCGCAAAATTATCTCCGTCGGCAGGAACACTGTGTGCAGCGAGGGCAGCACCGTCTCCAACACCAACCCGTCAGCGTCCTGGCCGATCGCCAAAGTTGACCACGGCACGCAGTTCGCCAAAGCTTTCGAGCTGACGCTGAAGGCCTCGTTGGACTGCGGTGACAGACAGACCGCCTGTGCTGCATCCGTGACGGTTACCATAATGCTCTGCCGCCACAAATATGCCGCATCTGAGTTAGCCACTTCCTTGACCTCCACGTCAGGCAGCGCGTGGCGCAGCAGTGCGTCGCCGCCGCGCAGAAGCTTCTCCCACGTTGAGGCCACTGCTGTTCGTTGTATTTCCTCGGCGAGCGATCGTATCTGGTTCTCGGGCAGCCGCAACAGCAGCGCACGCGGGTACCACGGCGCCTGCGGGCTAAGCTCGCGCAGCTCACGTATGCTTTCAATGCCGCCCGTCTGACGGTTGCGCTTTGCCAGGATCGGCCGCAAGCCATCCTCGCTTGTCACGAACAGCGCCTCTAGGTCAACGTCTCTCAGCCCACTTGTCCAGTAGTTCGACAGTACGCACGGCTCCACGTGAAAGACGTTGAAGTAGTTGTCCACCGCGTTCACGCCGACGTCTGTGCCGTTGCCGCTTGACCCGGCCGCCGCCTTCTTCGTACGCGCCGCCTCCACACCACGCTGCGCCGTGTACGCGTTCAGGTGTGCGATAATGGCGTCCTGGCGCATCACCTGCTTGTCATCTAGTCGGATAACTATCTCCAGGATGTCGCGCTGGCCGTGCAGCAACATGTACATTTGGCTGTGCTTGTCGTTGGTGGGGTGGAAGCTGTCCTCAAGGGCAGTGCGGGCCATGCTCAGACCCACACGATACTCGTTGTACGCGAATGCGTCGACAAGTCTGGCGCTGGGGGCGCTTGGCACGCTTTGTGAGATGTGCTGAGAGAGATCCACGACCCAGTAGAGCTCGGCCACCTTGTCACGCCGCTTCTTGCTCTCGTTCCACAGGAGAACCTTGGTGCTGTGCATGGTGACGGCAGCGACGTAAACGCCACCAGGCGTCACACGGCACGTGGCCAAAAGGCTGTCCTGCTGTCCGGCGATGCTGCTGGCATCAAAGAAGCAGCTCACACGACCTTCATCAATGTACCACTTGCACACCCCGGGAACCCCGCCCACCACACCGATGAGTGCGTTCGGGTTGTTTGGGTACGAGTCCATCGAGAGCAGAGAGCCTGTGGTGAAGAACTTGTCGCGGCTGGCGGCGCTCGTGTCAATGATGGGGCCCGCCACGCCCTTGCAGAAGGGCTGGCATAGCCCGAGAACATTCGTCTCCGTGGCGGTCCACTGCAGCTGCGGCCGCTCCTCGGGGTTGTTCGACACCGGATCGAGACGGAAATAGGAGACGAGCCCGTCCTTGCGCCCCACCGCGCCGCATGTCAAGCCCTGTGCGACATGCAGGCAGGTGAACGGCGCACCAGACCCCGTGCACCGCAGCATGCTGTCCCCGTTACCATTCACGCCAGCGCTGTAGTCCAGGCACAAGAGCGTCTCTGACGCAAGCACCAGGAAACTGGTGGTGCCGGAGTACACAAAGGCGTCTAGCCAGTGCACCCCGCCCGGCAGCGGTAGCAGCTCGCGGCACATCTCCTTGCCAAGCACGAGGACGTTTGCATCATCGCCGATGCAAACGAGCACGCCGAGGATGGCGTCGTACTTGCAGATGTGGTAGTCCGACATAACCACTGTACTTTTGCCGCCCATCCGAAAGGGAAGAATGACACCGCTGTCGGCGCCCCCGGCGTCCTGCGTCCGCGAGAACATCGTGTCTCGGAGGTGGTAAGGAGGAACGACTATGATGTCTGTATGGGTAGCGTCGATGTATGCGCTGTGTATAGAAGAGCAAAGGGCAATACGGCGCGAGTGGCAGAGAGGCAGGCAGTGAAGGACCGAGCTACACCCACCTACACACAGGCACACTGCGCACACACACACACACACAGACAGCCACAGACAGACAGGGAGACAAGACCCTCAAAGAGGGGGTGGAGGGGGGGGGGGCTGTCGTCGCCGTGTTGGTTGTGTGTGGGGGGGTGAGAATTAGTGGTCAACGCAACACACAACCAAACAGAAAAAAAAACGTGAAGAGGGAAGGGAAAGGGTGACAGACAAGTCCAACGTGAACTCTTCCGTGAGGGGCGATACTGAAGTTGATGTCGTCGAAGCAGAGGCCGCGACCTACGGTGGTGAACACAGCAATGGAGAGGTGGAGGGAGCAAGAACCAGAGAAAGATTCGAAAAGAGCGGCAACAACACCACATGCAACGTTCGGGAGGGTGGGGTGGAGTGGGGGCAATGTGGGTAGTGTATCGCTGCGCAGAGAAGCTTGCGCACGGTTGTGCGGACGAATGGAAAATGAGAGAAAGCAGTGGGGTTGAAGGAGTCGCATGCTTGCGAGCGTGAAGGTGGAAAAGGAAGAGTGCAAGAGACAGCTTGAAGGGGCACCGCAGCGCGCGCCGCTACATCAACGGGGCAATGATTCTGTAGGGCTGCCACCTGTCTCGAGAATACCGTGAGGTTACTGTCGAGGACTGTTGTTAAGAAGAACCAGGGGGGACCCTCCAGTCGCCGATGACGTAATCGAAGGGGTCTCGGCGGTAGGCACGGCCACTGCCCCATTTAACCGAGTGAAGGCGGAGAGAGGCAGAGGGGCAGCGAGGGACAAAAACAACAAAAACGCCACTGAAGAATGTGATGCTTCAATGGAGTGGAGCGGAAGGAGAGCAGGAGCAAGGAAACGCCACACCAAGGCAGCAAACACATAATCCGTGCAAGAGACACACAGAGACACGCTTCATGCTTGGGCCTGTATTCCGCCAAGATCGCCATCTAGCTTGGAAGCGAGGTGACGGAGAAGAGAAGGAGTGAAGGGGTACCGTGGTCGCGTCATACCTCAATCTAACCCTCTCCTATCCTCCCTCACACCCCCCTCCCTCCAGCTCTGCGGATCGTGTACCCACAGCGCCACAGAGAAGCTGGCGTTGTGTGTGCGGTGGCAACGACAAGCAGCAGCTCAGAGAAAAAAGACCCAGCGCATGTACCCAACGCGCCTGCTGTGGTACGACTCGGCAGAGCGCTTCACCTCCATCAGGAAACTTATGCGGCTCCTTCGCAAGGAAGGGGAAGAGCCCCGCGAAACCACCCGTTCGGATCGTCTGATGCCAAGACCGCCGCCGCCGCCGCTGCCAAATCCTCCTCGAGGTGCACAATACAATGTTCGTGCGGCTCGATTCGGATGGCTACCTCCTTTGTTTCCCCATACACCACACGGGATGTGCTGATATCTGGGGCCTACGCCTACTGGCGGTGCAGGGCGACATCTCTCATGGTTAACCCGTTCTGCAGAGACTCGACGCGGTCCTACAGGGGTTGAGCCCTGTGCTGCTGCTCCCTAGCCGTGGTGGCGTTCGCATTCTCGTCGTCATGTGCACCGCACTCGCAGCGCCCCTTCTTGTTGCGACACTGCCCGCAGCTTCTGCCGGCCATTCTGCAGATCTATCATCTTCGCCGAGGGTCAGCTAGTGTTCGCTGCGCCGCAGCTCCGACGCGGCGTACTCGAGCGTCAGCGGAAGTTGACGACACTTTTCAGCTGCGCACGGCGCGTGCAGCCATCTCTGTCTCACGATCCTTGGCCCGCATCCTCTCTAGCTGCCGCTCTTGGGCGGCGAGCATCCCCTGCGTAACACGCTGCGGAGACTGCTCCTCTGACACCTCTTGCATCTCCGGCAGCACTGCCTCCAGTTCAGCCTTCCATGTCACTTTCTCTTTTGGAAAACCCCGCCTCTGCCTTCTTGGGCGCTGTGGCGCGGGACATTTTCAGGGGCGTCTCGCGCCCCTTGTGTTGCTCCACATTGCTCTGCAGCCTCTGCGCCTCCTCTGCTTGCTCTTCAACCGTCTGCTGGTATGAGGCGGAAGCTTTCTGTGTCGGCGTACGAAGCGCTGCAACCGCGTCGCTGCCCTCTTCCTTGGACAACTCACCGCCGCCATCGGTCACCTCTACGCCATCTGATGTGGTGGCTGCCGCAGTGGACGAAGCCGTTACCTCGGCAGCAGCCCCGCCGCTTGCCGCTTCATCCCTACCGCGTACGCCTCGTCTGATGATCCGCTGGTGGCTGCGAGCCGCAGCTCCTCCAGCACGTGGGAATCTTTGCCCTGCTGCTGGAGCTCGTGCACGGTGTGGTGTGTGCAGAGTTGATAGACGTTGTACTCGGACCAGAGGTGGTGGGAGCTAGCGAGACGATTGTTGTAGCACCGCTTTTACATCTGAGCGGCGCGCAGAAGACGTGGTAGCGGAGGGAAATGGAGTGACGGAGACGCCAGAAAACGCGTCAGCGCAGGTACTTGCCGCGGTGGGGCGGACGTCGACAACGTCCTCTTCGTCCCTGAGGTTCACCAGTAGCCGAAAGAATTCCTCCACGATGGGTGTGCAACGGCTTCTGCGTCGAGGAAGGAGATGAGTTGGTGTACGAGGCGCATAAAGGGGAGCCGCAGGAGGAAAGTATAAAACGTCTAAGCGGGAAAGGGTAAGGCCGAGGCGGACTCGAAGCGACTTCAGTGCGCCCAGCACACTCCCGCTGGGGTGGAGCACGTCGGAGTTAAGTGGAGAGAGTTGGCGAGAGTGAGCGACCAACGCGCAGGAGAGAAACAACCTAGCAGATGGCGAGATCGAAAAGATGAACGCCTGTCAGGAGCGAAGGGTATGGCCAAGGAGAGCGCGCACATGGCCCCTCCCCCAACTCATCCCCACCCCACCCTCCAAAAGAAAAGGAATACGGTGACCCATTGTGGTCCTTCTCTCCCTCCGCTTTTTTCTTGGTAAAAGACGGAGGGTGGCAGAGATGTGAGAGGGTGAGGGACGGCGTAGACAGCGCAGTACGCAGAGGCACCCATCAACACAACACAACACACACACAGATACAGCTACCTGACGAGCTAGCAAGAGAGACATCGGAGGAAAGGCAGAGGAGAGGCGCGATAGAGCGAGAGAAAGCGAAGATGCGCATTGCAGAAGCGATGACGAGCGCGGCAAACAGTCGTAGGGAGAGATAGTACGACGTTGGTAAGAAGTACCGCGGCTGCGGATGCTTGGCGATGGCTGCATGCTGTAACGCGACAGTCCGCATCTGCACCTCAGCGGCTTCCTCGCCGCAGCAACACTGAGGTAGAGGAGAGGAGCAAGAAGAGGGAGGGAGTCGTTGAGTGGACGCGGTGTTCTAGAGCAGGAGGAGGCCTGAAACGGCCGAGGGAGAGACGGAAAAGGGGGGGGCAAAGAAAACGCCCATCCCATCGCAGCAGTGAAGAACGCAGCAGCAGAATAACGAGCGACCAAAACGAAAATAATAATAATAAAGGATTCAAGACAGCGTGTAGCAGCCGCGCTGGGCTCGCGCGTCGCACCACAAAAGCAACAACAACGCATAACGTCGTATGTATCTGGCAGCAGGGGGCTGAGGTGGCACAACAACCAGAGAGACGGATAAGAAAACTCCAGTGAGTGGGTGAACCACCACCGCTGGGAACGTCTGCTGCTTACGCACAGACACATACACACACACGCACACCTCACCCCTCTCTATTTCTGCGAGAGGGAAGGCGGGAGATGCAGAAAAAAAGGCCCTCTGCGCTGTTGTCGTGCCCCTTCTTACGTCTCCTCTGGGCCAACGACAAGGAACGGGGCCACCTTGGCACACAGCGTCGGCACAAAGGGGCGATACGCAGCCGAAGGTCGCATCTCCACTGCGAGGAGGTGCTCCCCAACCGTGGTCACCCTGGCGTCAGCAAAGACCAATGTGGCCTGCACCGCACCGTTGGAGAGCCGCACCAATTCTTGTACCCCTGACGCGCGAAGGAAGAGCCGATGCACACACCCATTGCCATTCCGTGCCTCTGAGGCCTCATCTGGGCCCGCCACCCGGTACTCCGCCGCCTCGTCGGTGGCACCCCAGTGTTGACCCATGACGTACTCATCAAAGGCGTGCGGGAGCCGCAGAATATTAGTGCCGCGTAGCTGTGAGGCCACAGGACGTACGAGGAACAGCACAATGTCATCGTAAGAAGGGAACAGTGGAAAGGCATCTTCCTCTAGCCTCGTGGACGACTGCACTTGGCACACCTCGCCAGGAACGTCGTCACACTCGGCGACGCCCCTGCGCGTAGCCGCGATGAAGCCGCGCCGGTCTTCCTTCACGAACGCCTTGAGCGGCGGAAGGAGGGAGCCTGGCGTCACACGGCCGTGCTGCGGCATCCACCACAAGCGTAGCGAGACAGAGCGCAGGGAGGCGCAGATGGGCAGGACAACACTGCGGTGCTCAATCACAACTTGGCACCAGTGCGACAAGCACTGAAGGAGGCAGAGCAGTCGTGAGTCCTGATGGCCGCCGTGCATGACCACGCCAAGTTCAAAGGCATTGTCAGTGACGCGGTGCACGTAGACACCACGCATGGCCTCACTCACACGCGCAAGCACATCCGGTTCCGCAGGTCTACTGCACTCCTTCTGATTGTGGCAACGGGGTCTGATGTGGCCCCGGCTGCCCTCTTCGGTAGGGTCATCGCGGGGCGCAGCATTGCCCTTGGAAGCCATCGCCAGTTGTACCTTCTCATCCATGGTGCGCGGCAGGAGAATGCACAGCGCCGCGCAGTGCGCCAGCGACACCCACGAGCTCACCGCGTCTTTCTTCGCCACTGCCACTGCACGGAAGCATTGAGTGAGACGGCTGTACTCGGCGGCGGAGGAGAACATGGAGATGTAGCTGCCGCAGGCGAGGGCATGGGGGTCGAGGAGCGCTAGCACCTTTCGGTGCGCCAGAAGGGCAAGCTGGCGACGCACGAAGGCACTATCGACAGTGTGCCGCGGCGCTGTCCATTGCCAATGCCTGGCGGACGAGGTTGCTGTCTGTAGAGGACTCATCGGCGCAGGTGACTCGTTCTGCGGTACTCGTATTGTTGGAGAAGGACGCGCCGTTGAGGCTGAGGAGTGCGTGTCGATGACGGAGAGAGCCGACGAGGACGGCGGCGGCGTGTTGTGTGAGAGGAAGCTCCCTGCATCTTCGGCAGCACTCGTCTCTGCCTGACTCGCCGATGCTAGTGAGGGTGGTGTTGGCACAGATGCCTCCTGGGCTTGTGCTGACTGTGGCGCTGACGGTATAAACTTGAAGTCGTCTTTCCGCGTACCCTCCATGTCCACACAGCTGTAGTCCGCCACCGGAGCAACTTGGTGAGGGCTCTCCGTGCCCCGTGGTGCTTCTTCGGTGGTCGAGGAGGGCGTGGTATAGACAGTGCTTCCTTTGCCGTGCGGCTTCTTGGAAGGTGCCGATGATGTTAGCAGGTCGTCCTTCATCAACGACATCAGCATCTGCCCGACTGTGTCCGTGGTGCTGTGAGACACCAATAATCTTGATTTGTTGGCGCATGCGTGATGGTAGAAGTCGCAGTGCACCAGCCCCCACTCGACACCACGCGGCACGGTTGGGTTCATCGCTCCTGCGTCCTTTCTGTAGGCTGCAATGTCGCTTCGCTAGGTGACGTTCTCCACCCAGGCGTGTTGCATCGGCCTTGACTGGACGAGAAGGATGACGTGGGCAAATGGGCAGGCGACTTAGTCGAGAAGAACGCACCGAAAAAAAAGGGCTCGAGTCGAACACCAGCGGTGGAGGCCCATCTGCGCGTATGTACGGCTGTTCCTTCGAAGGAAATGGACGCGCACACTAGTTCATCCACATACGTAGAACACCTAATCCAGGCGAAGAGTCTGAGGACGCAACACCGTGTGTACCTGGCAAGCGCGCGTGCGTGTGTGTGTGTGTGTGTTTGTCTGCGTGGTGGTGGGAAGGAGAAGTACGCCGCGCAGCCAGGTACCATGTGTGCGGTCCATCAAACGCCAAAGGGTAGTATACACATGTATACATTATTATTACCAAAGGCAATGGGGTGGAAAAGCGCAGTGAAGAGAGTACCTTTTTTTGCGGTGAGTGGTAGCCTGTGCCCAAGCATATCCTTGTCGACCAGGCCAAGTGCCAACCACAGCGAGCACGTATGTGGGCACCGAAAAAAGGGGGGAGCAGGAACAGAGTCGCAGCTGTGCCGGTGAAAGCGATGGCCGACTGGGGCGCACTCAACAAAACAAGATGAGGATGGACATGCCTCGCCGCTTTCCTTCCCTTCCCTCCTCCCGCGTCATACGCAGTGCACTAGAGCAGAGGTTGGGCCGATAGCAGGCCGGCGTTAAGAGACCCACCGCCTCCGGAGAGAGGGGTGGGAGGAAGGGGAGGGAGAAGTCCCACTCATCTCCCGGGTACGCAGTTACCTCTTCGCCCGCCTTTTCGCGGGTCTATTGTCTCTCTTCGTCGTCGTCTCTGGTCTTTCATCGCACACCTCATCTTAGTCTCTTACACTACCCAGTTAAAACACACATAAACGAGCGAAAAAAAGGCACACACACACACACACACGAACAACGAGCAGGAAGGGAGGAGAGGCGGTGGCGCGTCCCGGAAAGTGAGCCAGCTCCGAATCCCCGAGCTTGTGCTGCTGGTGCGTGTAGGTCTTCCCAAAGACCCCCGCCCCTCCCTGGCACACACACACACACCCCTTGACGACTGCAATGCTCACGTCGCTGATCCAGCGATGATGCGAATGGGCGAGTCGAGGGCTTGAGAGAGAAGGGAACGGAATAGGGTGGGGTGCAGCACGCGAGGTGGGGGGCAAGAACAGGGTGGGGCGGTCAGCGTCTCCGCACTATATCGCTCCGCTTTGATGTGCGTTCTTTTCCTTTTTTTCGTTCTTTTTTGTTGTTGTCAGCGTCGCCGTTAACAGTCGCTTGCGTTTCTCCCACGACTCCGTCGCCTCCACGTGTTCTCTTCACACAGTATCGCCCACCCGTCCATCCGCTGTGAGCGAGCACATATGCGGCACTGCAGGCTGGGGGACCAACGACAAAAACGACACACCATATGATGCCGAACCAGAGAAAGTGATTCCCGGTCGGGGGGAAGGAGGGATACGTTGGCGGTCCCTTATTCATCCGCCATGCGAGCCCACGTTCGCGCACGCATGTCCCGCGCCTCGTCCGCCGCAGCCGCCGCGCCGCGGCGCGGCACATCGTTGTGGATGACAGATGACACGTCAGAGAAGCGGATGGCATCCTGCGCCGCACCAGCTTGTGGGTAGTTGAAACGATTGCGGTGAAACACCACACTACCGCTGTCATACGCCATTACTTTCATGTCACGGTCCTCGGAGTCCTTCATCGCGTTATGCACAACCTTCTGCACCTGGTCCGGCGAGACAGCAAGGTACGTGGCCAGTTTCTCCGTCGGGATGGACTCCATCGTGATGCAGATGGTCTCTAAGATGCTGGTGCGCACACGGGCCTCGAAGTGGAAGGACTCCGGCAGATGCTCCTTGACAGAGCTCCACTGCGTCCAGAAGCGCGCGAAGAGGCCGCAGCTGAGCAGGTTCTCAAGTCCGTAGATGTAGTTCAGCTCCTTCTCTACGCTGGGAGAGTCCTGGACGTGGCTGGGCACGAGGCACATGCATGCTGTGAAGTCGCTTGTCTGGAAGCGGGCCAAGGACTGCAGCAAGATGCCGAGCAGGAGAGACTTGTCCGGCTGGTCGCCCTCCATCGAGGAGGCCTTGAGGTAGCGGAGAAACATCGGCAGGTTGTACTTGCCCTCGCTCAGCAGCTGCGCCACCTGGGTACCGTCGTCGCAGGCCATTGCTTTGGCTTTTCTTTTTCCTGTTGGTTTAACGGGAGGAGGAGCGTGTGCGTGTGCACTGAAGGGGGCTGTAGTACGTAGTGGGTACGTGTGTACGAGCTTCTCTGCCAAGGAGAAGCGGGTGCGAGGGAGGGGGGAGGTTGGCGGAGAAGTAGGGAAGAAGAAGTGGCAGTGGCCTCCATGGCAGCAGATGTGTGCTTGCACATCACCGACTGTTTCCATTTGCGTTCCTTTGCATGTGTGTGCGTGCGTCTGTGTTAGTTACTCGCAGCGCTTTTCAGCCCCGCCTGGTGCCCCATCGCGATGGGGGCGTCCGATGAGGTTCGCGTGTCCCTGTCTTTGTTTGTTGGTACTGCCGCCGTCGTCACCGTTTTCCCGATGTAGTAAAGCTGCCAATGAGGCTCCGCCAACACGTCTGACCCGTCTCACAGCAGCGGCCGTCCATCGGCAGCCGTAGCCACTCCTCCGGCCAGCAAAGGGGGGGGGTAGGGAAGAGAGAAGGAAGACGTCGAGGTTACTGCATACACCTACAACAAGAAAACAAGGGGTATAAACGAAAGAAAACAGAAGTACGGCAGCCTACACGCACATCCTCGCACACAAGCTTACATGTGTGTGTGTGTGTGTGTGTGAGGGATGAGGAGCCGAATGCTCCACTT
Source organism: Leishmania mexicana MHOM/GT/2001/U1103 (assembly GCF_000234665.1). Taxonomy (NCBI): domain Eukaryota; phylum Euglenozoa; class Kinetoplastea; order Trypanosomatida; family Trypanosomatidae; genus Leishmania; species Leishmania mexicana. The sequence goes on from NC_018335.1 coordinate 847,000, forward strand.
AGACGAGCAAGAGGAGGAGGAGGGGAGGGAAGAGAAGATCTAGTGAAAAAAAAAGGATGCACCTTCGTAGCATCGCCAAGAAGAAGAGACGGAAACAGATGTCAAGTGTACAAGTGGAAGAAGCCAAAGAAGTAAACCATGATGGTAACGGATGCATTCGGGCGCGTGCGGGCGTGCGTGTCTCTCCCTGTGCAGTAACCACTGCCGGCGGGACCGCTCATTGGGAAACACACACACGCACACACAAAGGAGGAGGAGGGGGAAATGACAGGGGCCGCAGTCTGGAAAGAGGAAGAGAGAGGATGTCCTTGCGCACGCACCGGGGCAGTTGGAGTGGTGGTGATGCCCGGGGTGTCGCCGTAGGTGCAGGAGGGGTGGAGAGTGCAGGAGAGAAAACACTACTCATGAGCGAGACGCCCCTTTGCAGCTGAGGGAGGTGCAGAGGAGGCGAAGGAGGGTATGCTCCAGAGTAACAATGATAATCTGGAAAAAAGGGGGAGGCAGGCGTGGGCGACATAACAAGTAGCGCCAAGGAGAATCGAAACAGGAGGAATAGAAAACATGATCACTCGCCCACACAGGTCACAATGTCTGTATCCCTTCAGCGCTCGCTTAGCAAAGCCTGCCCTCTCACCCTCTCTTCGTTGGTCCACCGCCTCCCGCCGCGTGGGCCTTTTCGTGTATTCGCTACCCTCCCCCCACTTTTGCTCATTGTTCCGTTTCTTTCACCACATGTCGACCGACTCACCATACAGCTGGCGCTGCGGCGGTTGTGCGTGCCGCAATTGCAGCCAGTCATCCATGGAGCTGTCGAAGAGGTACGAGACAGGTTTATGCGGATGCGCACCACTGCCGATGCCAACAACGCTGATGTTACCGCTGCGGCTGCGGTTGCCGTCTTGATAAATTTGCGGGGCAGATGTGGTCATCGCGGGAATGGCATGCGAGTAAGTCATAGGCTTGCCGGAGCCACCGTCAGGCACCGCGTCACTGTGATCCATCGGCAAAAGGGCACGAGAAGGGTAAAAGGAGTATGCAGTGTTCACGGGCGGCGATGCGTAGCCGACCGCCTCGGAGACGTGTACGTCAACAAGAGACGGCGGCACTGCCCGTCGTGGCGTCGCTTCGTGCAAGGCGTACTCGGCAGGAGAGTAGTGGACACTCGCATCAGCTTCGTACATTGCTCGGTAGAACGGCTGCTGCTGGTGGGAATGCCCTTTCTGAATGAATGTGTTCACCGGTAAGCGCGGGTAGTCGAATGCCCCTGCGGATGCCTCAGGTCTGCTGGCGCTGCCTTCGCTGCTAGACGAGGCCCACTGCGATGGCGGCAGGCGAGGGTAAAATGTGTGCAGGCCGAGGGGGTGAGAAGCGCCATAATTGCCCTCGGCCGCTACAGAGTCATACGTTGCGGCATCCTCAACAGAGATGTTCACCATAGGGTCCTGAAAACGAGCGGTCGTACCCGCGGCGGCTAGTCCACGAAACTGGATCTCCTCGTCCTCCCACCGCGCCATGTCGACTGGGCCGCAGGGCCGGAGAGGGGACGGCACAGGGAGCGTCCGTGGCGCCCACTCATATGGGGGTACATAGTCGGTCACATCGCATGGCCCCAAGTCGCTATACGGCTCAAAAGGCGCTCGGTTAGGCATGGAGGAGGCCTCAGCCGTTGCACCTCCGCTTTCCACGCTGGTATTCGGCGCCAGCATCGCGGCTGGGACATCGCAGCTGGTGCTGCTCCCACTGCCGGCGCCGTCATCCAGGGCGTCCGCGCTCGGATACACGTTTGTCTCCATCCCAGGAAGGACTGCATTACTGCGTAAATCCGATGAGACGCTGCTGCTGCTGTGGTACATCTTCGGTTGCCTCGTCTGGTGCGAGTTGGTGGAGCTTGTTGTGCCAGCTGCTGTCAGGCCGTTAATAGGCAGCCCCGCTGTTGCTGTCTGCGAGTGAGATGCGCTGTGAAGGTGCCCGTGTGCGACTGAGTCACCGCTCTTCTCCTGCGACCGAGCCTCTGCGGCGGTTATGCTTCCGGAGCTGCCGTGCTTCTTCCCTTCCTCTCCGCCTTCCCTGCCCTTGTGCGCTTGTGCACTGCTACTACTGCTTCTAGTACTGCTGCTGCTTCTAGTACTGCACCTGTCTCGGTACTTTGCAGATTCCACGGCATCTACTGGAATAGATAGCGATTCGTCACTCCGCGAACTGCCCTCGGGGCGACGGCGGTACTGATGCTTGTTCGTGTGTCCTTTAGGCGTATCCCTGGAGGACTCTGACGGACCCGTTGCCCTGGATACTCTGGCTAATGCCGCCGTGGTGCTGTCGTTATCCGCCTTGGCAGTGGCTTCGCGGTTGCCCTCCTTCTTTGAGCTCCATCTTAGACCATTCTCCGTTTCTCCGGGAGCAGCAGCAGCAGCTGAGTTCTTTTGCACATTCTCTAAAGGTCTCGGTATCGCCGACAGCGGCGCGGCATCCTCGCGGCTAGTGGATGGGAGGGAATTTGCAGCTTGGACGGAGCTGTAGAGGTTCTGTGCTGCAAGTCTCTGCTCAGCTGCAGTCCGACGTTCCATTTCCGTCTCACGCGCCGCCGCCTCCACAAGCGTGGGGCGCACCTTCGACCTTTTCGCCCTTTTGCAGTTCACGCAGCCCATTGTCTGTGCTGCGCCTGGTGGTGCTGCTGCGCTTGTTGCTCGAGGAGAATCGTCTGGTAGAACGGGTGCGCAGAAGGAGAGGTGAAAGGTGTGCGCTGTTGCTGCTGCAGAGCGGCGCACTTGAAGCGGACGAGGCCCACGATGGAGACTGAAAACGGAAGCCTTCCTTCTGAAGGGGTGATGCGGTGTCCGTTCAGATTCGATCTACACGGGCAAACAACGCAAGTGGTGCACGTGAAGCGGGCCAAACCACGTAGGAAGAAGTGCGTGGCGGCGTTCGCAAAGGCGGTGACGCTGCTGTGTGTGCACGAGTGTCCGTGTCTCAAGGATGCGCCGTTGTTACGGCCCACTGGTGCAAGTGGAAAAAAAGGGGGAGAGCAGTACTCACGCGTGAAGAAAAACGAATAAAAGGCGGTGGCTTGTTTTTCTTCCAAAAGGTTTTGGCAGTCATCAGGCCGAGGGGCAGCATGCTCGATGTGGCGCTCAACTTGCACGTTGCAGCGCCGCTAAAGACGACGTCTCAGACGCCAGCACGACAAATGCGCCTCCTGTGTCCCTTATTCCGTACTGCGCGCAATGGTGGGAGGGAAGTGATGGGGTGCGGTAACTCAGCCGCGCTCCTGCCCATCCCCCTCGCCCCTCACTCGATGCGCGAGCATACCCGTGCACATGCACGTACGCGCTGCAAAAAGAAAGCGCAGAAACAGCTGCTAGTCGACGTCCACCGACTGTCTTGATGCTTTTCCGTTCCCTCTCCAGTTACGTCTATGGTGGTCAACTGACCCCACAACACACAGTGGTAGAGCGGCTGCCGCCTCGACGGGAGCGCACACACACACGTACTCAGGTGCATACGCGACGGATGTGTCAGCGCTGCTGCTGCTTATCCTTTTCGTTTCCTCAGCTGAAGGAGAGAGGGGCAGTGGATGAGCGCAGGTCATTTATATGGCCGTGCCGCCTTCCCTTCTCTGCCTGCACACAGGCACACGCACACCTGCGCCGCTGATGCGGCGCAGCGGTTCCTCTCCAGGGGCTAGAGGTCCGTCAGCATATTCTGCGGCAGACCTTTGCGAAAACGCGTCTTGAGCACAAAGTCGCGCGCCAGTTGATGACCCCTTGCCGGTTCCAGCGGGCCAACGTGGATGTTGGCGTCGAACGGGTCGCCGGGAACGACGTCCCACTGATGAAACCGGAAGAGCGGAAACGCCTGCCCGTGCGTGAGCATGCGTATCTGCGTCTCCAGCCCAAAGCTGTCCATGGCAGGTACCAACGCACGTGCTCGGATAAGGGTAGTGGCGGCGATAGGCTCTTCGCCGAGCATCGCGCCACGTCGCTGCTGCAGGATGTCGCCGAGCTGTAAGACGCACTCGGGTGCGCACAAAATCTCAACAGCCATCACCGGCTCCATCAGCCGAGGGCGGGCACCGAACAGAGAGTGGCGGAGTGCCGTGCGCGCGTTCGAGAGGACGACAGCGTCGCGGGTTGACGCGTCAATGTCGGCAAAGATAAGCTTTGCGGCCACGCCGCGGACCATCTCACCCACCAAAGGCCCAGCTGCCATGGTGGAACGGAAGGCCGAGGCGATAGCACGCTGGTGGGCGACTTTGAGAGGGTGATGGGCCTCCTCTTCCAGGGTGTCGTCAATGAGAATGTTGGGGCCCTTCGTGCCGTCCGGCCCAGCAGCTAGCACGTGCTGCGCGTCGAGCGCGTCAAAGCCGTAGTCACGTCGCAATACCGTCCACAGCTTGCGCGGCTGACGGTCTTCGTTGAGCTCCGTCGAGAAGAGGCGCAGCTGCTCGTACTCGATTGCTTGCGTAAAGGCGCGTGGCAGTGCCCCGCTTACGAAGCCGAGGGAGTTGTTGCGCGTTCCCGTCATGGCCAGCAGGCCCTCCGCGTCCTGCACCGTCTCCGCGAACGTCACGAACGGCTGCGAAATGCCGACCGGCACGCTAGGGCACAGACCATGGCGAAGCTCGTGCAGCGCTGTGTCCAGCTGCAGCTCCCCAAAGCCGCTGATCGTGTACTCGCCAGTTTCCTCTTTGTGTACGTCGAGACCAGGGGAGGTGCGAAGCAGCACGCCGAGACCGTCCTGGACACTGCCGGCTTTCGCCGGGTCGCGCACCTCCATCGAGACGTGCAGCAGTGGCTGCGGGAACCCCAACGACCGCACCTTGATAGGCACAACCCACTCTGAAGTGATGCCGCAAGCTTCAGGTGGAGAGGGAGCGCCTTCGTCTTCGGCCAACACGGCTGCCGCCGCGGCGCCGCCCACCAGAACGATGTGCGACCCCGATCGCGCCGGCAAACCCGTCGCGTATACCGTCTGCCCCGCGGTGGCTCGTTGCACCGGCACAAAGCCATCTTCCACAGTACGCAGGTACAGGCCCTGTACCTCTACCTCGTAGTACGGGTCCGCGTCACTGCTGAACTCGTCGAAGGCGATTAGCCGGGGCCTCGACTGGCCACCGTTGCAGCTACTCGACACCCATGCGCCCTTGCTCTTGCTGCTGCTGTTTACACGCAGAGTGCCGTGCGTAACGCGCACGACGGCTGCAAGGGTATCCTTGGCATCGAAGACACGCTGGAGAGAGGCGACAGCGATGACAAGGTCGTCGGCCCCCGCTGTAGCGGCGCCATCCTCCTTCCCCTCAGCGGTGGCAGCCGCAGCGTCTCTCATCATGGAGCACAACGCACTTGCGCCGTACTTCTCGGAGAGCCACTGCGAACGAACCGGAGGTGCCGGCAACACGCTGAGAATTGCATCCAAGGTCTCGCTGGTAGGGGCGCCGCAGAAGTAGCGCATTGCCTCCTGCAGGGCAGAGAGCGGCGAGCGGGGCAGCTTGGCGAGGTCAGGCGAGAGGGTCTGCGCTGCCTCGCCCGTCACAGAATGCGCGACGATTTTGTAGAGTGGTTCCAGCACGAACTGCACAAAACTGGGGCGCTGGCGGAAGTTAACGATCTTCTTGAATTCCTTCTTTTCATATGTCATTTGCCCCCACAGCTTTGTCGCGAGCGCAGCGGCGTTGATGCTGGGGTACGCCGCCGCGTACTTCATCGCGAAGGTCTCCAGTGAAAAGCAGAGGCCAAGTTTGACAGAGGAGAAGCACACCGTGCCACGCTCAGGAGATACAAGGAAGGCGTCATACGTGGTGCCACAGCTCGCGATGACGTTGTTGACGGCATCCACGACCATACGCAACTTGCGGTACGCGTCGAGCGGTGGGAGCTTGATGTCGATCATGAGACGGTCCACCTTGGTAATGACGAGGACAATCGGCAACTGCTCGTTCACAATGGCGTGGCGCAGCAGCCGCTCACTGTGGTCGCTCAACGACTCGGCCGCGTCGACGCAGAAGAGAACGGCGTCCGCAAGACGCATGCCGGATGCGGTCTCACCAATCAGATCCGGATGACCCGGCGTGTCGATGACCGTGATTTGCCGAGAAGTCGGCTGCAGCACGGCGCCCCCTGTGATGGTGGTCAGCACGTGGCTCTTCAATGTCATCTCGCGATCAACCTCGTCCTGTCGCTTGTGGTACGAACGCTCGTGTAGCAGCAGCTCGACCAGCGACGTCTTGCCATGGTGGAGGGAACCAGCAACCACGGCGTTCCGCATGCGGTCGGGAAGGGTGGAGAGAACGTCTAGGTAGCTCTGCGAAGCCGACGCGTCGTGGGGCCGTTGGCGACGACGATCGCCGTCCAGCAGCAGCTGTGAAGAGGGCGCTGTGCCTTCCCGCCCGGCATAGCGGTTCTCCAGCAAGAACTGCGCTTCATTGCTCCAGCCCACGGCTCGGCGCCCGTACGGCTGCAGCTCGCTCTGGTCCACCAGTGGCTCGTGCAGCGCCTGCGTGCCTTCCTCACCAATGACAAGTTCGACATCGTCACTGAAGTCGGAGTGGCTCTCCGAATCACTGCTGTCGAGAGGTCGACCGTGAGCATCCTCCTCGGCACCTCGCGACCTGGACGTGGAGCTGCCTCGCGACTCCTGAACAGAGCGCCATTCGGTTCTGCCTTCTTCACCCCTCCTACCATCGCCGTTGCTGGCGCTGGTGCGGTTTCCATACTCGTCGTAGCCAAAGTCCATTGATGTGTCCCCTCTCTCTCGCTCTGTCCACTTGCTGTATGCGCAGGAAGGAGGAGAGGGACGACACAGAAAGCAGAGTATCGGGAGGGGGAGGAGGTGGGGGTAGAAGTAATGGGAGCAGTGGAGGGACGCAGACAAAAATTCGACAGACGCACTCGAGCAAGCTCAACAAATCGCAGCTTGTCGGAGGGAAAACGCGCGTGCGTCGGTGACGCGTATCGGGGGAGGGGGGGCGTGCCCAGTGGCTTGAGAAATCGCTCCCGTGGAAACGAGAAAGATCGTGAGGAACGATCGCCTACCTCATGGAACTATGAGGACACGACGGCACATGCGCAAGGCGTGCACCACTAACCCCTTTCCCCCCACACAGAAACGGCTGAGGGGTCTCCCAGCTGACCTCAGAACTGTTCATGCACGCCCTTCTGCTATAGTTTTTCTTTCTGTAATTGTGAACACCAGAAGGACTGCAACCAACATAAAGATACACATAAGGGAGCGACTGCGGCGGTTGGGGGCGTGTGTGAGAGCCAGGCTGCAACTCTTGCCACGGTAACTGCGCCACAGGAGAGAACCGTTGTGAGCTGCGTGTCACTGCGTTTACAGCCTGATCGCACCCGCTGGGCACACCGACAACGACCAACACACACACACATGCAGAAAGAAGAAGAGGCGCCTCCTCGGTGGAGAAGGTGGCCTCGTCCTCGCCAATTTGCCCTCACCCTGAGCAGATGGCGCTCCCACCAGCAGTCCCGAAAGCCACACGCTCAGCTGTGCCGCTCGTAACGCAGTGAGCCCTCTGGATTCCGAAGCGACGGCGCGGGCGTATTCGGGGAGTTGTAAAACGTTGCCAACACGCGCTGTTCCAGCGATATTTGATGCTGGCGCTGCTCTAGCGAGTTGCGAATCTGCTGTTCGCGCACCTCCTTCAACTGCTCCGGCGACTCCGCCTCCAGACGCATGGCCATGTAGTTCACCATCTGCGCAATATCAGGGCGGCTCGTCTCCAGCCTCTCCGTGTGCAGGAACACAATGAGAAGAAGCGAAAATCCGCATATGAGAAACACGGCCAGGTAAGACTGCGTCTCTGGTCGGAAGTTGTACTCCGTTCTCCGCACTTCCCAGTCAAGGCATGAGACCAGCCCTAGCCGATTGATGTACAGGGTTCGCGACAGCCGATCATCCTCCAACACCGCCAAGTCCTTGTGTGCTTGATTAATGAGTTCGCGCTGCGCGGAGACGCTTGTAATGTTGCGGTTGCGGCGGAAGCCGGAGCGGATTTGCTGCAGCAGCAGCATTCGGATGGTCACATTGGGGATCCGGTTCGTCGCCTTCAGGTACCGGCGATACAGGAGGGCAACTGCATCACTCGGAACGAGAGCGGACATGACAGCGGAGAGTAATGAAAGCCTTGCAAGAAAGGCGTGACGATGCAGAGAGCGTAATGGAGGAGGAGAGCAAGACTTTACGAGGCGACGATACAGAAAAGGCGGGAGGACGCATTCCAAACTAAAAATAGGGAGGTAGGGAGGAGTGGGGGGGGGCACAGTACAGCCACGGATTCACCTTCACCAGCAAACCCGCTCGAACACGTCACGATACCAAGAGGCACGGTAACTGGACTCTGAGGAGGGGAGAGGGGAGCAACATCAAAGAACAAAAGAAAAACAAATATAAAGCGCAGCACTCACGATACAAACACGCATGCGCTGGCTGGCTCTCTCCCTCAGCGAGGAAGACACGCTGGTGATTCAAGCGTGCGCTCCCTCTCTTGAAGGAGAGCTGCGCACGTTGTCCGAGGAATACTTGCGCGCAAGATGACGGGGGTGAGCACGAAGAGGAGCGTGAGCAAAATGCACAGCCAATGCCACTACATATGTGACCAAGATGACTGAGAAGTACGCAGACGGGCACGTGAAGCTGTGCCAGCTGGTGGTGGTGGCGGCGGCTAAGATTCTAGGATCTGCTTGAATACTCCACCTCCCCCCCCCTCACAGGACACGCAGAGTCGAAAGTCAATCACACGGAGCAGAAGAAGACCGCCGCGGCACGGGTTTGTACGGTACTCGCGTAGCCTCTCTCCTATTTCGTGAAAATGTCCGCTATTCCACGCTGCACCGTTCGCTAGCCCTGAGGTTGTACCTCCCCCCACCCCTAAAGAATGCGTTGGGCTACGCGTGTGGCACAATATGTGCTTCCTCGCCTGGGTCCCTTACTACTAAGCCTACAAAGGCACGTGTGTACCGAGATAAATAAAATTTGGTGCGTTTGCGTTGCAGCAAGTTGATGTATGGGAGGATCATACACATGTACAACGAAAGTGAGGGGGACACACATAACACGCAGATGTCTGCCGTCTTGTGGATGTCCCAGTTGAGGTGCAAGGCACGAGTCGATGGGAGATGGGAGACGGAGAGAGGAGGAGGAAGCGAAACTCGGTAAGTGCTCCAAAGGAAAAGTGACCGCCCCTGAGGCGTTGTCTCCGATCATCGACCGGAGCTAGCCATAAGCCGTGGCAAGAACTACCCCCCCCTCTTGTCCGTTGTTCGACCCCGTCTGTATTGGACCTGCGACCTCGGCCCTTTATCTTCTTGTGCGTTGGGGCGGAGGGGAGGAGGAGGAGGAGAGGGGGTGAGGCAGGCACTCACAATAGCGGAGTGGAGTCGGCCCGTGACCATCTTGCGTCATTCACTGCCTTCCTGTAGCACATACGAATAAAGCGTCAGGGTGATCTCGCGTATCACTGTCACGCCAAACGCAAGAAAAAAATGAGATCAGCACTGGCGTCGGCAGCCACGCACACGAAGGAACGGGAAGGGGGAGGGGGGCGGATGGTGTCAAGCAGCGTTGGATGCTTCAGCACTCGATAAGCCACAGGAAGCGCGCAGCACACCGAAGAGCAGGGCATAGAGTTGGCCGTAAGGCATTCCTGCATCTATTTCCATGGCGGTGTAGGGGCAGTGCGCAGCCCAGCACGTTCCTCCGCGAGCGAGATACTCGCTTGGGCCACCGCAAAATTCCCAAAGGAGGACCGACGGTGAGGTCCAGCTCGGGGAGGTTGCCGCCTGTACCTGGCATCGCTCAGCATGCCAAACTCGCAGTCGTCTGTGCGCCGACGGGCGGGGCTCAGGGTGTGGGCAGAAGTGTCTCGATTGCCTGCGCCTGCAGGGGAAGTGAACGCAGTCGGTGCGCTCGAAAAGGCGCGACAATGCGACCACATCGACAGGGACTTGCGATCTGCAGCAGTGGAGGCAGTAACTCGCCCATCATTTTCAGCGGCAACGGCGCAGCCTCGAGCTGCACTGCAGGCGTTGTCTGAGCGGTAGCGTTGGTTAGCATGACTGGGCATTTTCCTCGCTCCACCATGGCGCTCGTTCTCCTCCCATCCTGGCACTGGGCCAGAGCATGTCTCTCCGAAAAGGGCAGCACAGACACGTACGAGTGAAACATCCACCAAGGCGGGCGTGAGCGCAGATGTGGCATGCTTGCCTTGCGGCTGTTGCAGAGTGGCAAGTAGCTTGCCATAAACAACACTTTGCAGATCGGCAGACACAAAGAGCTGGCGTGCCTTAGCATCAAAGTGCTCCAGGGTAGCTTGCGCCACCGCGTGGGCTGACTCCATTGCCGTGTGCAGCTCTTCTAGAGCCTCCGCTGCGCTTGTGGAGGCGGAGGGGCTCGCTGCTGCGGCAGCACGGGAACGCTCTTGCGCACGGCGCTGCTCCAGAATAGGAAGTAGTTGCGCGTGCATCGCGCTCAGAATGACACGCATCTCCGCCAGTGAGCTCAGCATGTCCCGCGCAAAGACTGATTGCATCGAGGTTGGCTCAGCAGCCAGCGGCAGCCGATAGGTCGCCACCTGGCGAAATTGTGCCTTGTCCAGCTCCGACTTCAGTCTTCGATTTTCACTTGCCATCCCGTCGACCTCGGCCACCAGCTCCTCGATTCGCTCCTGCTTTTCTCTCACCGTATTCGTCAAGACCTTGTGTGCCCCTGCCCTCACTGCATCATCCTGCAGTCCAGTGCTTGTGAGGTCTGCATCGATGGCAGCTGCCCGTGTGAGCTCCTCGACCTCCCTGCTCTTCGCCGCTGCCAATGCCTCGGCTGCAGCTAGTTGAGCCACCAGCTTCTCATGTGTCGCCGCTATCTCCTTATACTGAGTCAGCAGCTTTCTGGCAGCGTCGGCACACTCGTCCTTTTCGGTGCTCGCGCGCTTGTAGCGGGACGCCAGGAGGGCCTTATCCTTGTCAGCTGTGTCGAGCCGCTTCTGCACCTCATCCAGCTCCTTGCGCAGTGCCTCAAGACGCACTAGGTTTGCCTGAGCTTCTTCTGCCAGCTGAGAGCCGTCCTTCAGCCTCTTCAAAGCGGCATCGCGTTCCTCCAGAGATTTCCCCATCGACTTCTGCATGGACGCGCATTCGTCCTTGAGACGCTGGAGCTCGCCCTTGCAGGAGGACAAAATCTGCTCGGTCTGCCGCACCTTGGCCAGTGCCGCCATCTTCTCCTTCGCCTCCTCCTTGTGCCTTTCCTCCCACTCCTTCACCTGCACCTTAAGAACCTCGTTCTCCTCCTTCAACCAGTCCACAGGCTGCGACGCCACAGCACACTTTGTGGCTGCCTCGCAGCACACACGATCCAAGTCTAGCGCGTGGCCCTTCTGCACTCGCTCCAGTTCTGCAGTATGCTCATCGTTCAGCTTTCGAACCTCCGCTGCATGCGCTTCCGCGAAGACCTTGGAATCCTGCACAGCTTTCTTCATATTTTTCCCGGCATCCACTTGCGCCATGTCAGCTCGCTTGTGCTCAGCGTCCAGTAGCGCCCTCAAATCCCCCACAGCTACGACATGAGCGTCATTCTCAGCCTTTAAAGTAGCCTCAAGCTCGCTTACGCGCCGCTGCAGCTCCGCCACACGGCTCTGGTGCTGCTCGCGCTCCGCTGTCATGCTGGTGCGCAGCTCGGCGAGGCGCTGCTGCATCGCGGACTCGTGCTCCTCCACAGTGGACTGGCTGGCAGCCGCGCGGTCGCGCTCCATCTCCAGCTGCTGCTGCAGCTCCGCCACACGGCTCTCGTGCTGCTCGCGCTCCGCTGTCATGCTGGTGCGCAGCTCGGCGAGGCGCTGCTGCATCGCGGACTCGCGCTCCTCCACAGTGGACTGGCTGGCAGCCGCGCGGTCGCGCTCCATCTCCAGCTGCTGCTGCAGCTCCGCCACACGGCTCTCGTGCTGCTCGCGCTCCGCTGTCATGCTGGTGCGCAGCTCGGCGAGGCGCTGCTGCATCGCGGACTCGCGCTCCTCTACAGTGGACTGGCTGGCAGCCGCGCGGTCGCGCTCCATCTCCAGCTGCTGCTGCAGCTCCGCCACACGGCTCTCGTGCTGCTCGCGCTCCGCTGTCATGCTGGTGCGCAGCTCGGCGAGGCGCTGCTGCATCGCGGACTCGCGCTCCTCCACAGTGGACTGGCTGGCAGCCGCGCGGTCGCGCTCCATCTCCAGCTGCTGCTGCAGCTCCGCCACACGGCTCTCGTGCTGCTCGCGCTCCGCTGCCATGCTGGTGCGCAGCTCGGCGAGGCGCTGCTGCATCGCGGACTCGCGCTCCTCCACAGTGGACTGGCTGGCAGCCGCGCGGTCGCGCTCCATCTCCAGCTGCTGCTGCAGCTCCGCCACACGGCTCTCGTGCTGCTCGCGCTCCGCTGTCATGCTCGTGCGCAGCTCGGCGAGGCGCTGCTGCATCGCGGACTCGCGCTCCTCCACAGTGGACTGGCTGGCAGCCGCGCGGTCGCGCTCCATCTCCAGCTGCTGCTGCAGCTCCGCCACACGGCTCTCGTGCTGCTCGCGCTCCGCTGTCATGCTGGTGCGCAGCTCGGCGAGGCGCTGCTGCATCGCGGACTCGCGCTCCTCTACAGTGGACTGGCTGGCAGCCGCGCGGTCGCGCTCCATCTCCAGCTGCTGCTGCAGCTCCGCCACACGGCTCTCGTGCTGCTCGCGCTCCGCTGTCATGGTCAGTGTGAGGTTGCTGATTTCCTGCTGTTGATGGCTGCACTGTTGTTGGGCAGCGGCGATGGTGGCAGCTGTTCGTGTATGTTGCGCTTCTAGTTCGGTGCCGAGGTCTTGCAGTCGAAGATGAGTTGCGTTTAGTTCGTCATGCAGGTCGCGGAGTTGCTTGGTAAGCTCGGCAACCTGCTCCTCGTGGTGAAGTTCGAGCTGCACGATAGTGTCGGTGTGTTTACGCTCGTTTTCGGCGTTGTTTTCGAGCTGTGTTCTCTGCTCTTCGATTTTGTGCTCTTGTTTCTGTATGGTGTGTTGCAGCTGCTCGATGTGCTTCTTGGCTGCATCCATCTCGTTGAGATGCTTCTCGCGCTCCTGCTGGACCCACTGCCGGTTGCTGCTGAGCTGAAGCTGTCGCTTCAGTTCGTCGATGCTGTCTTCCATAGTGCGTTGTTGGCCGAGGAGTTCCGTTTCGCGGTTGTATTGGTTTTGAATCGTGAGCTTCATCGCCTGCAGCTGCTGTTGATGATCAGCTTCAATCTCCTCTAGCGTCTGTTGGGTCAGTACAGCATGAGAGTCGGTAGGTCGAAGCTGTATCTCCTGCTCGCGCAGCGCTTGCTGAAGGAGCTGGTTCTGCAGCTTTAAGGCGTCAAAGTCATCCTTATCCACATAACCGCGAAGGGGCTGGGCAGCCCCGGATGCATCGTTGGAGGCTGCCACCGCGGGTGACGGGGAGCTTGTGTTGTGCGAATTCTGCAGCAAGGCTGCTTGAAGCGCCTTGATCTCCTCTTCCTTCTTCGAAAAAGCAGCATCTTGCGAGAGTTTCTCCTCCTGTGACTGCCTCAGCTGCAGCCTGAGTGCCTGCACTTGAGTTTGCTGATCTTCGACTTGCTCCTCCGCCTCGTGCAGCTGATCCTGCAGGGCGGCAGCCCGCATGTGTCCCTTGCGCACCTCGTGTTTCAAGCTGTCTACCTCCGCGCGTAGCTCTCGAATTGCCGCGTCAGCGTCTTTGTCGGCTACCTCCGATGAGTGCGCCTCTACCACTGCGCATGGCGTGGTGACGACGACCGGGTGCTGGCGAGACTCCTTCAAGGCTGCCTCAAGCGCACGCTTCTCGTCTGCCATCATGTCTCGCTGCTGTTTCAGCTCTTCCACTGCTCGCTGCAGATCCGCGACGAGTCCGGCAGACTCGCGTGGAGAGTCTGGCATGAAGCCCAGATCGTTGAGCACAACGCTGCTGCTTGGGGACGTGTTGAGCGAGCTGCTGTGGTGCGACCCTTCGCCGCGCTGCCAACCACCGCCGCCCCGCTCTTTTGCCGCGACGTACGTGCTGGCAGACTTGAGAATCTTAGCCATTTGTCCTGCAATGGCAGCAGCCTTCACCGGACTGCCGGAGAGAGAGAGGTACGTGCTAAGCGCCGTCAACGCATTCACGTTCTCATGAAGGGCAGTGGTGAGGCTGCGGTGGGCATGCGTTGTCAAGGCGTACTGTGCATTTTTCAGCGCCATCCCGATCTTCAGCTGCGCCTCCTTCAGCTTCTGCGCATTCTCCGCGGAGGAAGAGGCTAGGGAAGACAACGACATTATCGGCGCAAGGAGCCTAAGCGAGACGGGAAGAGGGAGAGTGCCCGGTCAGTGAGATATTTTGGCGGGACAACCCGTGCAGAGGACGAAGTGGGAGGCAAGGAAGAGATGACCCCGATGGCCGTCTACAGAGAGTTTTGGCCTATTTCAAAGGAGGTGTGTGTGTGAGAGAAAGAGTACCCCATGCGTGTAACTTTGTGTACGAAAACGTGAGAAGGGAGGAGGTAAACGGCTATGTGTGCGTGGGCGCTGCGCGCGTCAATGGCTCAACGATATAGCTGTCCTTCTGCTGCACAGACATCCAAGCGTGCCCTGCGCGACTCCTGCGAAGGCAAGAGAAAAGAAGAAAAGGGTGGAGGAATGGAGGGTGATAAATGCTGATATACGCGCGCACACACACAGCATGTGAGATGCCCAACGGCAGCTGCAAGAGATGATAAAGGCAGAGCAAGGCACTGGCACGTGGTTCTGAGTGTCACCCTCGCGCTGCTTCTCTCTCTTTCTCGCCACTGCGTGCTTGTGTGCACGTGTATATGTGTATGTATGTGTGTGTGCGCGCGCGAGAGACTCCACTTGCGGTTCCGTCTGTGTGCTCCTGGTTGGGATACAACGCGGCAGGGAGGCGTGGGTCGAGGGGAGGTGGCCAGAGGGAATGGAGGGGCAGGTGTAAGATAACGACATTCGGAGTACAGTGCGTTAATGGTGGTGCAAGCATGGCCCATGTGGGGATGAGCAGAAGATACGCACACACAGCGAAACCTGTACGCATCGCCGAGTTGGCGCCGCTCCTGTGCTTCTTCTTCTTCGCTGTCGATACAGAAGCCGCCCACACCCTTTATGCAACGGTGTGCGCGTGTCATGTGATGCGCTGCGCCCCTCCCCCTCTCTCCCATGCACCACCCCACCCCGCCCTCTCCCCTTCCGTCCGCCATCGACTAACAGGCATGGAAGAAGACTGCGCGACAGCCATGTTGTGCATCTGTGCGTGCCATGCAGTGTGTGGGTGTGTTTATGTGTGTGTGTGTGTGTGAATGGGCCTGTCAGCGAGTGAGAGAAGCGGGGAGAGGGTTGAGGGTGCGAGAGAGAGAGAGGGGGGTGCAGAGTTTCGCCTACATCGCCACCCGCGTTATCTTTTGTTCCCTTCACATTGTTCATTGGAGAGGGAGGAGGTCTCTGTGTGTGCGTGTGCGGCCACGGTGAGTTCCGTCCTGGCGTGTTTTACGCGCACCAGCCTCCTGAATGAACGGCTCAGCAATCCAAAAGAACGACAGACACAATGGCGAAGTGAGCCACGTTAGGAAAAAGGACGCGCATGCGTCGTTAACACGCACACACACACACACACAGGAATCGCTCAGTTCATGAAAGGACGTGAGACACCAACAAAAGTCCCGTTTTCCCATTGCGGACGCGTCTTGTTGGCCTCATAGTGGCGCAGCGCGTCCAAGCGGCGCCGGTTCAGCGACTTGAGCCGACCTTTGATGTACTCCTTCCGCTTCTCCTCCTCTGTGTTGCGAGGCAGCGTCACATGCGGCACCGCAGTCAGCGCGAATGCCTTAGACAAAGCGTCGAGGTCCAGCCGGTGCACATCGAAGGTTTCTTTTAGGATATGGCTCTGATAGGCACCAACGTGTGCGCGGAACGCCGTCACAGCGCTCTTGGCTACCACCTCGTCCAGCTGCAGCACGTGCTCCAGCTTTTCCTGGATGCGTGGCAGCTTCTCTGGCATGGGATACTTCTCCATGTGGATGCCGTAGTTGGCTAGGTAGCGTACAAACGGCGCCTCTTCCGGCGTGAGAAAGAGAAGCGCGTTACCCACAGTGCCGGCGCGCGCCGTGCGTCCGATGCGGTGGATATACTCTGTCGGATCCAAAGGCGGGTCGTACTGGAGAATCCACGACACGTGTGGGATGTCCAGACCACGCGCTGCGACATCGGTGCAGAAGAGCACCCCTGTCTTCCATTCGGTGAACATTTGAAACGTCTGCACACGCTGGCGGTGCTTCATGTGGCCGTGCAGCATCACGACATCATCGTGGAAACCAACGGAGCCCATCATCTGGCAGTGAAAGACGGCGCTCGCGACTGTGGAGCAGAAGACCATTGCCTTGGCACGGTGCGCGACCTGCTTCACAAAGGTGTACAGCGCACGCAATCGGTCTTGCGACGGCACAATGTGACCGAATTGGCGCAGCGTCGATGGAATCGCGTCCGCTTCTCCGGCGGAGTCCTTGCTGTAGTGATCCGCATCGTCGTCGTCCTTGCGCCTCTGCTCCTCGCCCTCCGCTTCCTCGCCGTCCTCATCGGGGTCGTTATACACGCGGTAGGGTGCCATGCTAGTGCTTGCCTCTGCTGTCTCAGCGTCACCCATGTCCACCACAGAAGGGGCATCACCAGCGGTGCTAAGGAAGAGCGGAAGACGCGAGAGGGAGAGGCGGGCAAGCTCACGCACCGACTTGGAGTTGGTGGCCGAGAACAAGAACGTCTGCCGCCCCTTCGGGATGCGTGTGATGACGGCGTCGAGGTCGCGCTGGAAGCCGTCAGCCAGCATGCGGTCCGCCTCATCCAGTACGAAAATGCGCAGCCGCGACAAGTCCCACCCCTTGCAGTGGAGAACGTGATCATGGATTCGGCCAGGTGTGCCAACGACGATGGACGCCATCCCCGACATGAGACGCCGGCGCTCCTCGCTGACCTTCGTGCCGCCCGTAATGAGCTGCACGTGAAACTGAGCCCCACCAGCGGTGGCCGGCACGGCTGCGATGTGCTTACACAGCGTCGACAGAACCGAGTGCGTCTGCACGCACAGCTCTTTGGTGGGGGCCAGCAGTAGCCCTACAGTGGCATGCGGGTATTTGTTGACCGTGCTCTTGGCTAGGTGGAGAAGCGGTACGCAGAAGGCGAGAGTCTTGCCAGAGCCGGTACGCGCCTGACCGAGAAGGTCGTAGCCCTCCAGCGCGTACGGAATGCTGCGCTCCTGGATGCGGGTCATGCGGTAAAAGCCATTTTTCTGCAGGGCATCGACGACAACAGGATCGAGGCCGATCAGTGGATGACAGAAGAGGGCGCCGTGGGCGGCATTGCGCCGCCGCTCGATAAGATCCACCTGCTCCTCCTCCTCCTGATTGTCGACCTCTTCAGCCTTCGAAGATGCGCCTCTTCCCTTGCGTGCCTGAGCTGAACCTCTGTCGCCTGGTGCACCAGCTGTTGCGGAGGATGGCGTCGTCGACCGATGGTCGGATATGGCCCCCTTCGGGTCCTCGAACAGATCTTCGTGCGCATATTGGTGCCCGAGGTAGCTCTTCTCCACTTCTTCCGCGACGTCCTCCACGGAGTCCTCCGCAGCGCCGCGGCGCCGTTTGCGATTGGCGCTGCCGCCACCGGCCACCAGCGCCCCGAACTGTGACTGCTTCCGACGGCACTGATGCTCCTCCTGCATCTGCTCCAGCACCTCCAGGTCCTGCATTCGGAAAAAGTCACTCTTCTTCATCTTCAGCTGGCCCATGGCATCCACAGGGAGGGAAAAGGGTCCGTCGCCCATCGCAACCACCCCGCTAGCAAGGCCGTCGCCGACGCCCTCAGCCTCGTTGTCGTCCGGACTGCCGTACCCCTGCGCTTGCTGCTGCTGTGCCAGCTCCTCACGCTGGCGCAGCTTTTTTCGGCGTCCCTTGATGCCCATGACTGCCACTATCCTCAGCTCCACCAGGCAGTGCTGCACAAGTGCTCAGTTGATGGAGAGCCTACTGGCCTGACCTAGCAAAGCAGGCGAGCAGGGAAGCGTAGTGTGTGATGGTGCAACGCTTACCGTGCAGAGAGCGAGGGCAGATAAAAAGAGGCGTGTGCACGCCCACACAGGAGAAGGGAAGGGTGCGAAGTGCAGCAGTGAACGAAAAAGGATTGTGCGCATTGCCTACCTGTAGAAATCCGAGAAACGGTTCGGCGTCCTTGTTTCGCTTCGTGGGACTGATTGCTGACGTGCGGAAAGCCCTCAATACGATCCCTTGTTGCGCTCGCATGCAGTCGCAAGACTCACGAAGATCGATGGCATGTCTCTACATATAAATATATATATATATATCCGACGGCGTCGCTTCTTTCCAGCCGCAAGTGTTGCTAGTGCGCAAAGAGAGAGAGACAGCGGCGGCGGCGGAGAGCGTCGACTTCGTCTGCGTGGATAGGTCGGTTAGCGCATTGGCGCCGCTTCCTCCTCCTTCTGCATGCTTGACTGTGCATCACAGTTGTCCTCGTGCTATGTTTATGTATGTGCATGCGTGAGTGGGAAACGGACGACGATAGAGTTCGGCCTGTGACACGTGAGGGCGCGACCACCACCGTGTTGCTCACGGGCCTCTGGACCATCCCCGCCTCTTCTCTGGGACTGCGCGACAGGGTCGTCAGCAGGTCGCGCAAATCCTTCGGGGCCGAGAAGAAGCAAAACACCGTCACGCGCAACGCAGAAACACGGAAGAGGCGAATCAGCGCGCGGGCGTTTGAAGATGGATTTCACCACTCGCATCACAGCCACCGGCAAGCAGGCGAGCCCGCTCGCACACACACGCACACATACATATATATATACACCACGCCCAGACAACCGTGCCCTACGAGTATTCGGAGAAGAGTCCGACGTAGAGCACACCTGTCTTCATGGCCAGGCCTTTCCGGATGAGAACGGCCGGCTGCGCCTTGTTCGCCCACTTCATATGAGCCTCCTTCCATAGGAACCACCCTTCCTTGCACTTTATCGCGCCGTAGCTGTCGTCACACCGAGGAAAGTAGCCGGTGCCGGGAGGGATATGGATGTAGTGCTGCGTCGGCGGTGCGGCGTGGATGACCTCAGGCACGTAGTCCTCCGGTGCCTCCTCGTCCTCCCCCGGCTCCTCTGTTTGCACTGCCACAGCTACACCACCGGCATTCGGGTGGCCATGGCCTGGCTGCCGCTGCCCCTTCTCAGCTGCCGCTGAAGAAGCGGCGCGATGTGACGTTGTGGTTAAGTGAGGGACTGCGCCTTCGCCAGCTGCTTCGCACGGTTGCTGCCGCAAGGGCAGGTGTGCGCTATGTGTGCCTGTCGCACCGCGCTCACCCACCGCAAGGACAGATCCGCACCTAGCCCGCCGTGTCGTCTCCTGTGTAGCGCCGTCGCTTGTACGGCTGCACAGCAGTGAGCGAAAAATAGCCGCGGGTGCACGGTAAAAGCGAACGCGCCGCTGATGCTGCTGTGGCTGGTGCTGATGGATGCACGTGGAAGATTCTCTTCGCAGATGTCCGCTGCGCTCCACCTCAGCCAACTCTTCGCACACGCACGCCGGTGCCAGTACCGGGTTCACCACCTGTGTGAAAGTGCAAGGAATGCGTAGTGAGTGCTCCGCCTCTGTGAGTAGCTGAAGGCCCGCAGGGATGAAGATGTCTAGGTCAACATGCTTGCCTGCGACGATGCCGACAGGAACGTCGGTGTCCTCGCTAGTCACGGTCACCGGGGAAGCCGACATCTTTTCGTGCATTGCTCCCACGCACTCCTTGTGCTCCTGCGAAGTTCCCTGCGGCTTGGCGCGCGGCTTGGCACGCTTGAGCAGAATCCGCCGCAACGCGCGGTGCACCAGCTGGTTGCGCACCGGGGTGCTACCCTTGTCGAGTGTGGCATTCACCGAGGGCTGGAAGTAGTCCCCGCCGACGAAGGCGCGCCAGACACCGAACGCTTCGGCAGCGTCCATACTACTGAAGCGCACCACTGCTGCATCCTTCGGCAACAGTGGTGCATGGTAGGGATCCTCGGAGAAGTGGGCGTAGGTAGGATACATCTGCCCCTGTGAAAACCTCCAGCTGTACGTAAAGCTGTCGGGCCAATCGCAGTGCGGGCTCAGCACCGACGCTGGGAAAACCTCCGCGCACTTCATGGTGGTTGTAACGCCCAACTCCGCTGCCGCACTGAGAGAGACCGTCCTTTTGCTTAGCGGCCCGCTCTTGCACTCTGCCGGTGCCTCGGCAGTGCCACTCTTCTTGTGCTGGTGCGCCGCGGCACTGCAAGCCGGTGTCGCCGGTGCAGCAGCGGCAGCAGCATTGGAAGGGCTCTCCAGATTCTGGAAGAACAGCGCACGAAGCGTTTTGCTGGCGGCGTGCACCGCTTCAGGGGTGATGCGGGTGGGGGCACGGCACAGCGTCATCCAGGGTTGACAGCAGCGAGGCTGGTGCACCTCTGCACCATCCGTGCTGGGAGACTCTTCAGAGCTACCAAGGCAGTGATTCAGAGTCATGCCATCTAATGCGTGCAGCATTTGGTGAGTCTGCGCCGCGGGGTACTTTTTCGACGAGGCTGCCAAGGACGTCAGGAACGGCAGCTCGGTGGCGTTGAAGAGCGTACTCGTCGGCAAGTGTGTGTCGTGCGACGTAACCGAAGCCGGCGCAGCAACGCGGCCGCCGGGACGGTGCACGAGCGGTGACAGACTGCGCTGACGCAGCGCGAACCACGACGGCACTGTGGCGCTGTTGGTGGATGCAGCCTTGGTCGAACGACAGCCGACGCCGTCTTGGTGAGTCTGTGGTTGACTACCGCTGCAGCTGTGGGACCAGAACGCGGACGACCGCGCTGAGGCCAAGGGGGGCGCAAGCACAGAAACATCGCCGGCTGCCACCGATGGCCGCCGCGCTGGTGGAGCTTCGCCAAATATAAGGTCGCATAGGCCAGCCGCACCGATCTGGGTGACCAGCGGGAAGTACAAGCGAATGTCCATGTCGAGGGGGATGGGCACCTCGCACTGCCAGAGGACGTTCCCCGAGTCCATTGCCGTCTGCTCCGGTTTCATTTGAGTGATGCTCACGCCGCCCAACGTCTCGTTGCGACGCAGTGCGGTAAAGATGGGGCTGGCGCCGCGGTAGCGCGGGAGCAGCGAGGGGTGCATGTTGATCGCTGGTGGCAGCACATGCAGCAGGCGCTTCGGCAGGAAGTAGCGGAAGGAGACGACAACGGTGAGGTCGTAGTCCGCCAGTGAACGCCCCTGATCGGCCCATGTGTGCGGAGTCGAAGAGGACGCAGAACATGACGAAACGTCCTTCGTATTGGGCTTACCATTCGCTGACGGTGAAAGGGCGCCGGCTCCGCAGCGCGGCACAGATGACGGCAGCGCATGTGAAACCCGGTGGCCCGACACGGGGGGGCTCCTGTAAAGATGATGTGCGTGTGAGCCTGTCGTACTGGCTGACACGTCTTTCCTGCTGGCCAGCATCTCCTTCAGCAAGGCGCTCCGAGACAGCGACTTCGAGTCATCCACTGGGATGATAGGCAATCCGTGCTCGACGCAGTACCGCGCGACCGGATACTGGCGCGTGAACTTCTTGGCCGCCTCCTCTGGCGTCATCCCACGCGGAAGCGCCGGACACACCACAGTGATGTGATCACGCACGAATGCGTCCACCTCTGCCATGGCCTCTTCGTTGTTTGCCCTGTGCCGTCCCTGCGATGATGGCGCTGCAGCCAAGGGTGACCAGTGCACATCACCTGCGTCGTCACTGCTGTTGCTTGCCTTCGAGCACCGCAGCGCATTTTCCACGATGCAGCGCATACGTGCGTGAAGGGCTTCAAGTGCGGTGACTGAGACCACATCACCGCCGAACACCAGTAGGCGCGGGACTCGCACACAAGCAGGCGGAGAGGCTTCGCGGACGCGAAGCTGCTCCACCATGGAAGGCATCGTGGAGCGAGGCGTAGCCGTGGCAGTGAAGGGCGCAGAGGAGGAAAGGGCGGAGCCGGCGACTCTCACCGTATCGATCGAGCACGCATTTACGCCGGTATCAGTCACAATGTTATGTGGGTTTACTCGCGCCTGAGAACGTGCTCCCGAGTGAGACAGCGATATGGCGGTGTAGGTGCGGGGCGTTCCGGCACGAACCGCTGCCAGTCCAGTGTGCCGTGTTCGAAAGCACCCCCGTTGGCCACTGCTGCGCCTGCGACACGTGTGAAGAGTAGCAGCAGTAAGACCAAAGGCCATGGGACTGCGGACGAGGGCGGGCATTGTGTGCATATGGTGAAGGGAGACAAGACACCGATAGTCATGCACCACCACCACCCCTTGACGGAAACGGGTCCGGGTAGGAGAAGAGAGAAGAGCCCGTATGCGGGAGGGGGACGGGTGGGCACCAACAACTCGAAGACCAGAACGCCCAAGGGAGAGAGGCGAAACACACGCACACTCACGCAGGCAAAAAGGGGTCTGCCCATACCATACAGGGGGCTGTGCGATTCGCTCTCCCCGGGATTTTGTAATCCGCAACGAGAGGGGTGTGTGTGACGCGCAGGCACGCCAAAAAAAAATACAACACCGCTGACGGTGCGCTCGCGCTGATGGCGCTTTCACACGCCTGCAGGCGAAGGAAAATTCGCCGCTGAGACAGAGGTGGCGCCTAAGCCTAGACACACACACACACGCCCAGCGCGTGCTCAATTTCGTGCACCGACTGCGGGGCGAGTTTAGTGGAACGAGCGAAGGCGACGCCAGAACGGTCACGTATTAGCGTGCGGGCTACCGGAAAGGTTTTGGAATGCGGCGGGTGTCGAAGGAAGGAAATGGAAGGAGAAACAGACAAGATGGGATTGCAGAGAGCGAGAGATGGAGGAGGGGCGACGATGCCACCGACGCCTCCGCGAGCACGGAAGAGACTTCGAAGCATCGAGAGACACGTATTTGTGGGCGTGCACATGAAGAAACCACTGTGGGTGCCAGCTTGCTGCACAACTGACAGGACGAACCTCTTGGTGCATCCTTTAGGCCAGCATCGCCGGACTGGTGGCAATCACTACTGTCGACCTGGATCGTGTACACACGGCGCGATTCTTTCGCGTGGCCACCACGCAGCCACACTCACGCGGTTGATTGCTTTGCGGGGTCACCGCGCGCGCATCACGCAATATGCGAATGCCTTTGATTCTCTTTGTCGTCGCTGCTGCCGCACACAGGCAAGGAGCCGGAGAGGGGGTGTGGGGAGAAGAGGTGCTCCTATAAGCATCCCGGCAGGCTGTC
Organism: Leishmania mexicana MHOM/GT/2001/U1103; assembly: GCF_000234665.1. NCBI lineage: Eukaryota > Euglenozoa > Kinetoplastea > Trypanosomatida > Trypanosomatidae > Leishmania > Leishmania mexicana. The sequence continues at coordinate 870,298 of NC_018335.1, forward strand.
CTCTTGCCCATCGCCACAACTGCCCGCACCGCCTTCCCACATCTTACTTGGTTTCGTATGGCTGCAGCCCTCAAGTGTTCGCTACCACACCTTCATCTGATACATTCATTGTATAGATACGGTGCATGTATACATTGTACATGTATTCTGCGTGGTTGTTTCACTCAATTCGTGCGTGTGTGCTTCCGCCGGGAGACGTGTCTGGTGGGCTCCAAGCAAAGGACAGGAGGGTGTGAGGAGGGGCATCACGTCCATCACCGTACAAAAAAAATGCGCGCGTGAGAGAGAGGAGGAAGAGTGAAGGGGGAGGGAGGGAGGGAGCCACGCTCAAAGGAAGTAGATGAGTCAGCAGCGAAAATGAAAAGGACGTCAGACGAAGCTCGACAACGATAGACGTTTGTAAAGGAGCGTCCGGAGCCCCACCCCGCCCCGCCTGTGAGTGCCATACAGAGAGGGAACGATGAAAAGCAAGGGGGATAAAGAGAGTGCGCGAGACTTGCCAGAAGCATCACTAATACACCGATGTGAAAAAAAAAAATTGGGCCAAAAGAAGAAGATCGTGCCGGGCAGTATACAACGCGGGGAATGGCAAGAGAAGGGAGCACGACACCGCATTAAAGAACGAGGCAAGAGAACAAGGACACATGACTCTTGTGAGTAGACAAGGCCAAAGATAAAGTGGGCAAGAGAGAAACAGCCTCTGGGGGACGAGGGGGGGGGGCCAACAAGCAGGCGAGTAGAGTCATTGAAGGCGGTCTACACCTGGGAGGAGACCATGACGGGTACACACACAAAATAAAAGGAAAAACGAAATTAGGAGTAACAGTGATCAGTCTACCGTTGCTGATATCCCCCCCCCCTTCAGTATGTGTGGGTGTGTGGGCGTGTGTCCCCTTTTCGCGTGCCTGAGAGTCGGTGTCTGCGCTGTTTCTAGCGTATCGGGGCTTCTTCTAGTGAAGCATTCCTCTACCTCTCTGCATGCCTCTTCAGAGGCCTCTTCTGTTTGGCCCGTTTCATGCCTTCCTTTCCGATGCTCCGCGCTTCGTCGCTAATATACACAAGCTTGTGCCTTTTTTATGGTGCGCGGGGAGTGCGTGCCACAAGACAGACAAGCCGTCGGACTCAGTGGCGAGCGCCAAGGAGAAAAAAAACGGACGCGCGCACACACCCGGACACAGACACACAAACGTGCACAAAAAAACACGTGCTCGTACACTCGCACCACGGTCTCCTCCTCTATGGACAGTACAGGGTGAAAGCGAAGAGGAGAGCGCGAGCGAGAGAGAGAGGGGGTGGGTGGGTGGTATGATACAAGAGATGTGCAATATTTATATTTATATATTCATATATATATATATATGCGTACAAGGAACGAAATCGAACCCCAAAGAGAGAGAGAGGCGCGTCTGCCCTGAGACGGCGATCGCACGACGTGAGGCGCGGACCGCAACGCGAAAAATGAGGAAAGACGAAAAAAGAAAGAAAACACGCATGCATGGTGGATAAGGGCATGCATACATCTTTCTTCTGTGTGTGGGTCAGAACGCGCGACAACCAAAAGGAGAGGGCAGGAAGCCGACAAGACAACACTGCTTGAGGAGGGGGTGGGGGGCGGACGACTGCCAGCTTCACGGTGGTTGGACGGAGGAGGCTAACGTGTCATCCTGGCAGCAAAAGAGAAACAGCCAACAACGACCATGAACGAACAAGAAAAAAAACAGAGAAGGTAGGGAACTTAAGACGAGAAGCATACAACACACACACAACTCAAAGAGAGAGCGAGTGAGAAGTAGCCACACGGTATACGTGTCTGTGAACATTGCTTCTACGCCCCCCCCCTCCCCTTCTCCGCTTACTTTTCGTCTTCGCCCCATCCGTGCTTGTCGTTCTTCTGCGGGGCCATTTGTACGTGCTCTTTCCTAATCTTATATATACATACATATCGGCGTCCTTTTCCACCCCGAAGCAGTCAAAGACGACTGAGGCAGTTGCATGGCGATCCGGGGTACGGTCGAGGGAGGGTGCGAGGGGGGGGGGCGAAAACGGGTTAAGATGGACAATGGAAACGTCCCGCACAACACTGTGCTCAAAATCTTTGTTCTTTTCCCGTCCCCCCCCTTCCCCTGTGGACCTGCGCGCGCCTCTTCCTGCGGAGCGATGCAAGAGCTCACCGTCAACAACAACACCACCAACAGCAACAGAGCGGGGCCTTTTCCTTTTCGTTTTTTCGGCGTGTCCATTTCTCTGCCACAGAACGTGCGGCCAACTCTGCCAGGCCCGCCACAGGCCCCCGTCGCCTGGTGCGAGGCAGCACAAGACACGCAAGACAGCAATGCGCCAACTCACCCATCTGAGCACCGCGCCTGCCTCCAACCGCCACCCACACACCCGCATCGCAGGCCGTCCACCTGGTGCATCCCTCAGAGTGGCTTAGGCCACCATCGCCCGTGGGCAGCGAGGGCCGGCGGTGGGCCACGGCGTTCGAGCCGCGCGGGCACTCTTGCCTACCATATGGGCGGTGCACACGTGCTCACTGTCGCGGGTCGCCCCGACGCAGCGCCACCCACGACATGAGCGCCGACATCAGCAGCAATGCATCGCTCGCACTCCCCTACGTCGTTGGCGCTTCACCCGGCCACCACCAGAGGTGGTGCGGCATTGGCAGCGATAGGGGGTTGCCTGGCTTCCCTCCCCCACACAGCGAGAGTGGGGGTGGGGGTGCACTGGGCAGTGAGACATCACGCACGGAGGCATGTCCTCCACCCCTCCGCCTCCCTCCCGTCATTCGGAAAGGCAAGAGAAAACGGGAACACGAAATACAAAAGAAAGCAACTCAAGGAAAATGTGCCCATGACGAGCACACGAGCTCCGAAGGGGAGACGCACCAGCATCGCAGCACAAAGGCCGCTGTACAAAAGGGGAGGGGAAAGGCAAACGGAAAGGGCGCACGAAAACACCGAGAAAAGAGTGTGTCATGCATTGTACACACACACACACATGTAAATGTGTAGAAAATAAAGAAGGCGCAGGGGGTGGGCGAGCGTCATGTGCGGCGGTGACAGCTGGAAAGGGAATGAGAGATTCGACGGGGGCTTGAGTGCAGCAAGCAGCGGCATTCGTCGTTTTTTTTTCGCGCCTTCTACTCCCTCCCTCTCTCGCACCACCCAGGAAACCACTCAAGGGCCTCGCGGGTTGTCGCCTCGCCTACATAGTAGCACACACACACACACACACACACACTTAGACAGACGTGAGAGGGTGTGAGGGAGAGAGAGAGGAGAGAGAACACTAGACGTCTGTTGCGCGCCTCATGAGGAAGGAGAGCCGGAGAGGGGCGAAGGGGGAAGGGGACACATGCAGCTTTTTTTTTGTTGTTGTTGTTGTTGTTCATCTTCTTCTTCCTTGCGCAATATCATCCACATGCGAAAGAAACAACAAAAAAAAAGAAAAAAAAATCGAAATCACGTTTGCCGGAACGAGCAAGATGTGGTGAGTGGCAAGCGCACCATACAAAGGCCCCGTCCGCACGATAGAGCGCGGGGGATGGAGGAAGGAGGGCAGCACAGCATTCCGTGGTGTCTACCAGAGCCGTGTTAAGACATGCTCCTCGTCAGCTACTCGGCATCGAGCCATCTTTCTCTTTGTGTCGCCAATAGGTGATGCGAATCGCGGTGGGTGGCAGAAGGCGCAGAAAGAATGGGGGAGCTTGGGATTGCCGCCCAGTGTGCTTGTCACCGCCACCACACGTGTCACACGCAGAGAAGGGCGCACACGTACGTACACACACACAGAGACATCAAGGCCCAAACCGCACCCACTACAAGGGAAGAAAATAAAAAGTATGAAAGTCCCCCCTGCGCCCACAGGCGCCGACATGTGTGTGGGGGGGGGCGCCTTTTTTATCGATCGCCACGGAGCACTCCTCGTGCCGTCTTGGATTGTTCAGATTCCTCGAAAGACAATGTCCTCGCAGTGTTGGTACTCCTTCCTGTGCACAAAGACGGTGCAGCCCAGTTCTTGGAAGAGCCACTTTTCACATTGTCCAAGGTGGGCAGGCGCGATACGGGGAGGGGGCCGACTCGGCATCAACTTGGCCGAGGTGGTCGCAGTAGAAGCGGTCGGGGCGACAGTAGCGCAGTGCTCCTGCAACGAGCGCTTCTCGTCACGGAACTTGTTCAGCGCATTCGCCAGCGAGGACGTATTATAGACGACATCGCCGTGGAACTTGCCGGCGATCAAGAGAAGCGCCACGATGCGGCGGCGTGTGTTGTGGCGGTTAAAGACATCACCGAGGCTGTTGGTGCTGGAGCTGTGAATGCGCTCTTTCAACTCGGATACACGATCGTTCATCGTGATGTCGTCGTTGTCGATGTGGCTGGCGTCGCTGGAGGTGCTGCTGCACACGTGCGTGAGTGTGGGGGGCGAGGTCTGCACGCCGGAGGTGTAGCTGCAGCGAACGGGTGAGTCTACCGCGCTGGCATCGTCGCGGTCCGCCTCGGCGTGCGGGGCACGCCAGCTTGGATAGCGGGAGGTTAGGCGGTTCACCAAGCACAAGGCGTAGATCAGCACCTCGGCCGAGAACCACGTTTCGTTAACGTAGAGCAAGTCGATGATGTCGTCCGCCTCGTAGCCGGTCAGCGTGTGAAGAAGGAGCTTAGCGTTGACCGCAATGTGAGCGCGCAGCGCAGCGTCCTCAGCGGACAGCTTGTAGAGCGGAGGGACGTTGGCGCCGTACGGGTGCAGCGAGAGCACCCGTGAGAAAAGCGGTAATGCAGCAGCAGTAGCTGTCACATCAGGCGTGTTGCAGCGCGTGCTCGCACACTCGGGAATTGCAGTCGACCCTGCTGACACCGAGGACGCGTTTGAAGACGATGCGTTCTCGCTGATCTCAGACGTGGAGGTCATCTGCAGCGCTGTGTCGAGCTCATGGAGGAGTGTGATATGCGTTGTGCAGGATGCGTTCTCGCACTCGTCGCTCATCATTGAGTAGCGCGCGGAGTTTGCAAGGAAGCGGAGCGCTTCGCTGTTTGCCGAGTCACACAAAGATGAAAACTGCATGCAGGTGAATCACACGTAACAGACACAGAAAAGGTGGAGAGAGTGAAAGAGTGCGAGAGCACCAGCGACGCCAACACACGACGCGACTTCACGAACAGGAGCACACAGGCCCACACGCAGAGAGAGAGAGAGAGACAACAGAACTATACGAAAAAAAAAAGAAAAACGAAATACCCGCTGCAAGACGAGCGGAATACACACAAGAAACGATGAGGTGAGTCTTTTTCCCGCGCTGCTCACTAAGCACGAAAAACGCGACACGAAAAGGGGACCGAAAGGCAAGAAAAAGGCGCAGCGTACCGAAGGGGAGGGGGAGGGGAATACGCACGCGTGTATGTGTGCGTGAGCTCCCGCTATCTGAATGGGAGGTGAAAATCAAGCAAGAAATAGATATATAACAAGTCAAGACGCAGACGGACGGACGCACACACGCGTGCCCGAACTGGACAGAGGACGTTACCGCACAAAAGGGCGGGAGGAAGACGGGCGGAGAAGAACACCAACGCAGTGTTGGACGAATGGAGAAGGGGTAATCCGCAGTTGGTAGAGAAACAAAAGAACGAGTCAACACACGCACACACGCACAAAAAGGGGAAGCAGAGGGGGACGAATAGGGCGAGCAAGCTAAAGACAGAGAGTGAACGAAGAAGAAGAGCACCGCCTGCGCGCCGACTGGAGCCGATCCGTCTTTTGCGTGTGTGTGTGTGTGTCTGTGTGTGTGTGTGTGTCTGTTTAGTGGCGACTTATTGCTGTTACTCGTCTTCACTACACTTCGATTGCTTTTTTTGTGGCACACAATGCCGTCTGTTGGTACGCTTTAGTGTTTCTTGCAACGAGAGTCGGCACCGGTGCACCTACAGCTGCTAAAAATCTGAAACTGGGAAGAGGATGGAGGTTGTTGTGTGTCGGCAGGAGAGGGGGGCTGAGGAAGAACGGCGTAGTGGCGGGTGCGTGGAGTGACAAAAAAAAAAGTGATGGAGACACGCAGAAAGAGTGGCACGGCAGGAGAGGGGAAGAGAGGGTAATATATGGCAGCAGATAAATTGGGAAGGAGAGAGGGAGGGGGGCGGGCAAACAAATTAGAGCTCAATGAAGCAACCGAATAGCGGCAAACACACCGACACGCCAGCAGAAAAAAAAAGGGCAAGACAGCAGAAGAACTTGGCCGTGACAGCGCCAAACACATCCAAGATGAACACGCAGCGAGAGGGGAAGAGAGAGTGGGGGAGGGAGAGAGGGGAGGGAGGTAGATGAGTAACCAACAGGAGAAGACGTACAAAAACAACGAGCGACGAGAAACAACAGAGAACAAGCAGAGAATTCGAAAAAGAAAAAAACGAAGAAAGTTGTCCGTTTCTTGTGTGCGTGTCGCTCCGGAGAGGACGGTGTGGGGGGTGAAGGGGGGTGAGCTGTCGAGGAGGCGGCTGACGCAAAAGACACACACACACAGACAATGAGCAAGAAAGAAAACAAAAAAGCCTATGACAGGAACAAAAGGAGAAGAGAGATGGAGTGGAGGGGGTGGGGAGGGATAAGGAGCGCGCTGTATGTGTGTCTGTTTGTGTCCGTGCGTGCAATGCGCTTGATGTTTGGTGTCAAACGATATGCGCCTGGAGGGACGGAGTCGGAGTGAGAGGGAGGGAGGCAGAAAAAGGGAAGAAGAAGTTGCTTAGCAAGAGGCACGGAAACGTACTTCTGGTGTTTTCCCAGCCCTGAACGTTTTTTTTTGTTTTCCTCTCTGAACGCAGAAGCGCGATCCTCCTCCCCTCCAAAAAAAAGCCGCTCACGTCTGACGGGAGCTTCCCTAACGTGTTCGCTCCCCTTCGTTTTGTTTTTTCGTTTGTCCCGTTCCCTTTCCCCCTTTTCTTTCTTGTTTCCTATGGCCACTTCTGCTGCTAAACGGTGTCTTTTGTGTGTGTGTGTGTGTGGAGAATGTCCGACACGGTATGGTGAATGGCGGGTGGTGATTGTGATGCTGATGAGGATAGGGATGGTGCAGAACAGCCTCGTACACAACGAGTAACAACAACAACGAGGAACAGGAAAAAAAATGAAACGGGAGGGGAGGATGAAACACGCGGGTTGACAAAAAGGGATAGAGAGAGGGAGAGGGCTGGAAAGAAAGAAAGGGGCACCAACGCCACGCCTCTCCTTTTCTTTCTATGATGTTTATTCGTTGTTCGTGTTTCCGCGGCTACACAACAAGAAGACAGACTGACGGTTCGAAAGGGAAAGCGTGTGCAGGATGGGCAAGACGGCGAGGGGGAGAGTGACGCCGCGGCTTCTTTTTGGGGGAGGGGGGATTCCTTTGCCTTCCTCTGCTCGTCTGCGTTCCGTTACACGTGCACACCGAGTAAAACACGCTACAGACCCCCGCCTCTGCTTTGTGAAAGAGTGATGAAGGCGTGAGTGGGCCCTGCTGAGAAGGTTCAAAAATGTGCGATCTAGGTACAGAGAGAGTGCGCGAGATGGGTGAGTCGACGCGGCGCTGCGTACACGAGAGGAGGAAAAGTGGGGCGGAGAAAAACAAAGCAACGAAAATGAAAACGAAAGGCAAAGAGGGAACGACAAGAGGAAAGTGCAAACAAAGCGAGTGGCAGAAGCGAAACGCGTGCTTGTGTGTGTGTGGGGGGGGAGCGCACACGGAGATGCAACAGAGGGGCGCACTTGGAAGCCACAGGACACAACAACGAAAAGATAACAAGCGGTGAAGAGTCGAAGGAGAGGGAGAGGGAGAGGGAGAGGAAGAGGGAGACAGAAAGCAGCGTAAAGACGAACAAGGAAGGGAGGCACAGCGGGAGGGTAACGAGAAAATGTGAAACGAAAAAAGTGAATGAGCAGACACTAAGGAAGGCTTACACACAACGAAGAAAACGCAAAGCGAGCCGGATGTCAAGGAAAGCTAAATCCTGAAAACACAGTTCCTCTACTATATCAGAGAGAGAAAGATCCTGCAGGAACAGTAAAATGTCGATTTTGTACACGATAGCAGGAAAGCACAGCAACAAAAGGCGCGTTGGGCAGGCAAAGGGAAACAACCACAATGTAAAAAGAGGGGCAGTGCGTAGAAGGAAAAGGTGGTTGCCTTTTGCTGTCCACCGTGTCTTCCTCCGTAGCGTATCGCGTCGTCGTTGCTGATCGGGCAATCTTCGACTGCTTCTCAAATATCCGTGTGTGCAGCCGCGACTTCCTTCTTCTGCTGATATAGCCCTTTTCCTTTCCCTTACTTATTCTTTGCCGTCCTCGTTGCTTGCGTCCGCTGCAATGAGTAGGCGGCATGCACACACACACACACACACACACACACCGTGACACTTGGGCCTGACGCTTTCGTACGGCTGCACCTTGTTTTTTTTGTTTCTGCGTGACTCAGCTGCTGCCGCTGCTCTCCCTATGACACGCCTCGCCTAGCTCAGCCACGCCGCAAAGGTGCGCCGTACACGGGCAAAATGCAAGCACGAGATTCTGATGCGGTTCCCCGTTTTCAGCCGCTGTTTTTTTTTGTTTTTCTCGCTTGCGTGGCCTTATCTCTGCGTTGGTCCACACCACAGATCGTAGTTTGCGGTCAGGTGTCTCTTGTACAAAGCGTTCTGCCGAAAGGCGCTTGTCGGCGTGTGCCTATACACGTGTGCGTGTGTCGCGCGTTCGCCCACCTCCCTCCTCCTCTCCCTTGAGCACACTCGTACGCTGCTTACTTCCCTGGATTCTCCCGTCCAGCAGACGACGAGCGAGACACGAAATACAGTCAAACAGGGTCAACGTGAGCCGGAGGAGCGGGAAGTATACGAGAAAGAGAGAAGGTTTCAGAAAGTAATGTGCCTGTTACGCCTTCTTCCCTCTCTTTGAACGGTGGTTGCGTCGTGTCTGTCGAGTATGTCGAGGAAACCAATGAGTGATACTCAGAAACGAAAATGGGCAACGCCTCGCGCGCCAATCTGCGGAGATGAAGAAGGTGGTGATGGTTACCGTGGTGGTGGAAGGGGAGAAGAAGCAAGGAAAAGGGGAGGGGGAGGTGGTGCTCGAAACCAAATCCGCACGAACAGAGAACAGAAAGTACAAGGGCACAACAACAACGAACAAGAACAACGCACACACACGCGCGCGCGGGAAGAGAGGTGCAAAATGCAGAGAAATTGAAATGAGAGTCGCAGAAGTAGATAAAGTGACACGTCCGGTGAAACGGGAGGAAGTGGTGAGATGGGCAGTAGTACCCAGTCGTCGTTAAGTGGTAATACCACACACACACACACACACACTGGCTTACTCACAGAAAGGTAACGGCAGCGAGAGGAAAGCGGAGGGGGAAAGTAGGCGTGTATCCGGGATGGGAAGCGAGGCTAGTTGGATAGTGACGCCAAGAAGGAAACTAAAAAAAAAACAGAGCGGACTAAGCGCCGAGACCTCTTTCAATGTTTTCTCTGTGTGTATGTGTGTGTGTGTGTGCGTTCGCTCCTTTCTGGCAAAGACGCACCACCGTTGTGTGCCGCTGTCTGTTTTGTATGTTTCCTTCTTCCTTCTCTGCAGTGGCGGAGGCACCGAATCGGAGCACGAGAAATGGAAAAAAAGAAGGCGAAGGCGCGACTCTGACCTTCTCCGTGAACGTGTGTACGTGTGTGTGTGTGTATCAATGCGGATATGTGCGCAAGTGTTGCATTGCGTAAACAGAGCGAGCGAGCGAGCGAGAGAATCCCCGTATTGTGGCGCGTTTACGTCTGTGTGGGTGGAGGATGTGAAATGGGTATGATAATGTGGTGAGAGGGTTTTTCTTTTTTCGTGCTGTTGTGTGTCTGTGCGAGTGCGCGTCGGGGCGAAGGATGAGGAGATGGGGACGAGTGAAAATTAAAAACAAAACGAACAACAGTCGAACTCGCTTTGCTCCGCTTCCCCCCTACACACGTGTGTGTGTGTGTGTGTGTGTGTGTGTGTTTCCTCCTCGCGCTGCCTCGCGTTTTGAGGTATCTTTATCTTCTTTTCCCAATAAAAAAAATACCTAACAGCGACAGTCCCACCAGATGATGCACCGCCTCCCCTATGCGACTTGCTCTTCTGCTGTCTGCCTTCCAGCACGTGATGGATGGGTGGCTGCGGCAGAAGAGAAGCGAAGGAAAATGGAGAGAGAGAGAAGAGGCGCAGCAGACAAACGGAAGCGTGTGCTTGTCTGCGTGTCTGCGTCGTCGTGTGAGCTTGCGCGTGGAGAGTGTTCTCAGATGGGCGTGGGCGCGTGCACGGGTCCTTTTGCTACGTGGCACACCGAAGAGAAAGAGCTCAGCACCGAAGTCGGAAACACCAACGCGAGTCGCGGTTCTTCGTTTGCTTGTTCGCCTCTTCTCTTGTGTGCCGTAAAACACGCACGCGCGCACACGCGAAAAAAAAGGTAAAAAGAAGGACGAAGCAAAACGGGGGAGCGCGAGCAGGCGAGAGCGAACACGCCAATAAAACGAATTAAGACGCGGAAGTGGGCGGGTGACCGGCGAAGTTGGCGGAGTGTACGTCCGCGTACCTCTTGTGTCATGTGCGAGGGAGATAGAGCAAGAGATTGGGGAAGGGGGCGGTGAGCAAAGGAAGGAACGTGAAAGGTGAAGGAAAGCCAGAAGGACGCATGCCTCAGCAGCGAGCGTACACAACAGCAAGGCTGCCAATACACTCGCGCACAGTACGAGAGAGTGACAAAGACCCGAATGGAGTGGAAGCAAAGTCCAACCAAGAAAACAAAAGATTTCGTTTTTTTTCTTTTTTCGGCGTGTCCATTTCTCTGCCACAGAACGTGCGGCCAACTCTGCCAGGCCCGCCACAGGCCCCCGTCGCCTGGTGCGAGGCAGCACAAGACACGCAAGACAGCAATGCGCCAACTCACCCATCTGAGCACCGCGCCTGCCTCCAACCGCCACCCACACACCCGCATCGCAGGCCGTCCACCTGGTGCATCCCTCAGAGTGGCTTAGGCCACCATCGCCCGTGGGCAGCGAGGGCCGGCGGTGGGCCACGGCGTTCGAGCCGCGCGGGCACTCTTGCCTACCATATGGGCGGTGCACACGTGCTCACTGTCGCGGGTCGCCCCGACGCAGCGCCACCCACGACATGAGCGCCGACATCAGCAGCAATGCATCGCTCGCACTCCCCTACGTCGTTGGCGCTTCACCCGGCCACCACCAGAGGTGGTGCGGCATTGGCAGCGATAGGGGGTTGCCTGGCTTCCCTCCCCCACACAGCGAGAGTGGGGGTGGGGGTGCACTGGGCAGTGAGACATCACGCACGGAGGCATGTCCTCCACCCCTCCGCCTCCCTCCCGTCATTCGGAAAGGCAAGAGAAAACGGGAACACGAAATACAAAAGAAAATGTTGAGTAGCAGAAGAGGAGCTGCAAAGGTGCAGAGAGCGCGCGCTTGCCAATGAACGGCTGCGGATGCTGATCGGAAGTGTGACGGTGAAAAATGCGAAGGAACGTGAAAGCCGAACACTAACAGACGGCGAGAAAAGGAAAAGGATACGAAGGGGAGGTGGAATCGCAGAGGAAGCAAACAACAGAGCACGGGTGAAGCGCGGCGTCGATGCAGGGAGGACGGTGGTGGGGTTCGCGTGAAAAGGGAGGGAGAGAAAAGGAGATTGTGCGCGCGCACTTACCGTTTTACCTTGGTGCCTGTTTGTAAGGGCGGCGGGAGAGGGCCGAGATGGGCGAAGGCGGAATGCAGGAAAGTTCATAGAGAGAGAGACGAGGTGCCTAGAGGGAGGAGGTAGAGCTGGGAAAAGGAACCGGCAAAGAAGGCCCTTCTGCGCCTTTGGTCGCTGAGAAAGATGCCCCCCTCCCGCCTTCACGGCTATACGCGCACAGAAGGAACAAGAGTAGCACCGCACCCAGCACCAGGGCGCTCTCTCTGGAGGTGGCATCCGTTTATCCGAATGCGCAGGACGTGCAGCAGCACAGACCGTCAGGCGAGAGCAGAATCATGCCGTGATGAGGAGTTGGGGTCAGGAGAGAGGAAAGTCACACGGAGAGAAGGAATCCCCCGGCGCGATTGTTTGCCCTTCACTTCTCCTTTCCCGCCGCTCACAAGCAAGGCATGTGCGCGTGGCTTGCTGAGCAAAGACATCTATCGGCCCCATGCGAGACCCGAGATGCGGTGCCGGCATACACTCGGGACTCATACGTTGTATTGCTTCCGTGATAGCGCAATGCTCCTGTTCGGTGCGCGTATGTGGCTCACGCGAGAGTCCTCACTCTGATTCCCTTGTGGAGCCCCCCTGCGTATGCCTGATGAAGGGCTGTGCCGGGGGGGGAAGGGGAAGGGTGTTGGGAGAGGAGGGCATGGGGGTCGGTGTGGGTGAGCGAGTGGGGGAAGCACGCGCAAGTATCATCCTAGGCACGGACACACACGTACAAGTGTAAAAAAAAAGATATATCACGTCATATCCGGCAAAACAAGGAGGGCTCGGCGCACCAAGAAGAGGAGACGAGAGTGGAGATGGTGGGGAATGTGAACACTCGAGCAGCGATGCCCTCCTTCCAGACACGCACGCGCACACGCATACACATACATATATATAAAATAAGGAAAATAATGGAAGAAACAGGGAGAGGAGACGAACCTTCTCTGTGGGCGGGCGGGCGGGAGAGGGGGGGGGGGCAGAGGAGAGGGACCGGAGATGAAGAAAGAGGAAGACGCCAAGTACTCGAAGTGACCACGCGACCCATGCCTCCCTCTTCAGGTAAAGGTGCATCACACTACAGCGGTGAGGAGCGGCCAGGGGCACTTGAGTTGACCAGGTGCCGCTGACTCTACTCCGGGACGTCTGCATGCGTCTGCCTTCCTCTTCTGTCCTCCGGCGTCAGCCTCTCCGAAACCTCCTCACCTCATCTGTAACGCTATAGACAAGAGAAAGTCGTGGAGGGAGCGACTTTACTCCGCATCATCTGCCTCACCGCCAGCTGCTGAGTCCTGGTCGCTCGCCTCTCCCTCCAGGTCCAACCACACACTCTCTACCTTCTTTGCCAGTCTCACCAAAATCTGCTGCGTCTTCGGCTTCACCTTTGTTGAGCTCCTGTCCTTGTCAATCCGCTTCGACAGGCGGATCGAGAGGCTCTTCGCGCGCGTCCTCCCCACCTCATCCGAAGTGGCGAAGGTGACCTTGAAGGAGTTTCCGGTGAAGGTCGCCTCGATAGAGCCCTCGTCCAGTGTTCCGCCCTCCGGCGCGACGGCGTCGATGTACACTGACACAAACTTGTCCCCGTCGCACCAGCTGTACTTGGACACAGACACCGTCGGCACAGCAGGCGCAGCCACGGCCCGAGTATCGTCCTTGGAAACAAGGTACGGCGTAGGCATCGGTGCAACATCGCCAACCTTCGCTCGGTCCTTTTCGTGTTGGTGCCAGTAATAGTACGAGTTCGCCTTGCTCTTCACGCTGGCCGGGGCAGGAGCGTGCGCCGTGTCCTGCGTGACTTGCTGCTCCTCAGTCGACATATTGGCGCGCAGTCGCGTACGTGAGCGTGAATCGGCAAGTAGTAATAGAGAGAAGACTGACACCGTCGATTGATACAGTTTAGCCAAGTGGCGAGAAGGAAAAAAAAACTAAAAAAAACAGAAGGATTGCCTCTGTGGGTGCGTCGGGGCGAAGGGGTGAGGGACCAAAGCAAGAGCGCACCTGTGGGGGTACGTGTATGTGTCTGTGTCTTGCCGACGGCCGTAGGAGCTGTTAGAGAGGGGGAGAGAGCAGGAGGAGCGGGGGGGCGATGATTATTGTTGTCCTTCGCGCGGCCGTAGCGGGCGATAGAGTTACTCGACGTGTGTGTTGGTGCGTCGGCGCAAGAATGGACGCGCATGGAAGAACGATAAAGGAGATATAGGAGGGGTTAGTCCGCCGCGAGAGAGAGAAGGGTGGATGGGTGGGTGGAGGCAAGGGAGAACGAAAGTTGATGTGGCACAGCGACGAAAAAAAATGCGGACGCAGGATAGTCGATGACGCCATTGTTGCCAATAGGAGCCATATGGCCGGCGCACATGCAGGAAATCCACAGGATAAGCCTTGTGATGTGTGAGTGCAAGGGGTTGGGGAACTCCATGCGTGTGTGTGTGTGTGTGTGTGTGTCTGCTGCTGCCGCAGCAGCAGCTCAAGACGAGTGTGTGAAGTCCGTTGTCGAGCCCCCTTGCAGTCTATTTCGTGGCGCATGCCGTGAAAGACAAAAAGCAAGATCATCCTCTCCCTACCCTGTCCCCAACTATCGATCTCGCAGCCTTCCACGACACATGTAGCACCTCGGGCTTACCTCGCGTCTCGAGAAGCGAGGGATGAAGCTAAAAGTCAGTAGCAGGCGAGTCCTCCCCCCCCCACCACCACCACCCTGCTGGAGCCTGCTGTAAGGAAGGGGCATCTGTTTCTTGGTTGTTTGACGGGTAGCACAGGGATACATCAACGCGTACGTACACAATCACAGGAAGAAAAACACGTCCGACCCTGTAGAACCGAGAACAGGAGCGCTAGCTGGCAGCCAGAGATGGCGATAGACTTCAGGTCCGCCGAGACGGCGGTCTGTCAACCGCGGCCCGGCATCATACCTCGCGCCTCAACACGGAAGCAATGCAACGACCGCGAACAAGAAAAAAGAAGCACAACCGTTAGCCGCACGTGGCACGTTTCACGGAACACTCCGATAGATGCACGCAACATCTACACTAGAGCCAGTCCTGTGAACGCGTGCGCGTGTGCGTCGGCGGCACGTATTCGTCGGCCTATGAGGCCGGACTACCAATCCTCATCCCATTTGTCGTCATCTTCGAGTTGCACTTGGCGCTTCGATTGCCTGCTCACCGCGGAAGGACTAGAGAAGACGCTCTTCTGAGGTGCAGATCTCACGCCCACTGCGCCAGACACAGAAGTGGCGGCGGCGCCGTAAGGTCTACTCATACTGCTACTACTGCCGATAGAGCCGCGAGGTTCGAATGCGGATACGGGCGTTCCTCCGTCCGGCGCCACTCGCACAGGCGGCGATTTCTTACGCAAACTCATTCCGCCTAGCCGACGGCCCGCAGTGGGAGTGGCCACCTCTGTTACTCCGACCTGCTGCACACCAGACACTGGCGTTATCGGCGGCGAGAGCTTCTTGCGCGCCATCGGTGCATCCCGGTGGGCAGACGCTGGTGTGTACGCTTGCGCGTAGCCAGAGAGCGGCGATGACAAAAACGAGGGGTCGGCACCGCCCCAACTAGTGCGTCGTTGTGGGGAGCCGAGATACTTGGTGAACTGAGCCATGTTGACCTCCTCGAACCCGTCATCTTCGCCCCACCCGTCATCGTCAATTGCTGTCTCCACACGCGGCGGCATGACACTATGGCTGGAGGACGGCGTGCGCATCCCTTTTTGCATCAACTGTGCACCCATGATCACTTCGCCATACAGTGATACAGAGACCTCCTGGGCCTCCCTCGATACCTTCGCCCGTGCCACACTCTCGTCTGCCTCCAATACACCGACCACTTCACGGGCAAGGCGCTCCTCCTCCGCCTGCTGCTCCAGGCGTGCCTGCTCCGCCGCCGCCTCACGGGCAAGACGCTCCTCCTCCGCCTGCCGCTCCAGGCGTGCCTGCTCCGCCGCCGCCTCACGGGCAAGGCGCTCCTCCTCCGCCTGCCGCTCCAGCCGTGCCTGCTCCGCCGCCGCCTCACGGGCAAGACGCTCCTCCTCCGCCTGCTGCTCCAGGCGTGCCTGCTCCGCCGCCGCCTCACGGGCAAGGCGCTCCTCCTCCGCCTGCCGCTCCAGGCGTGCCTGCTCCGCCGCCGCCTCACGGGCAAGGCGCTCCTCCTCCGCCTGCCGCTCCAGCCGTGCCTGCTCCGCCGCCGCCTCACGGGCAAGGCGCTCCTCCTCCGCCTGCCGCTCCAGCCGTGCCTGCTCCGCCGCCGCCTCACGGGCAAGGCGCTCCTCCTCCGCCTGCTGCTCCAGGCGTGCCTGCTCCGCCGCCGCCTCACGGGCAAGACGCTCCTCCTCCGCCTGCTGCTCCAGGCGTGCCTGCTCCGCCGCCGCCTCACGGGCAAGGCGCTCCTCCTCCGCCTGCCGCTCCAGGCGTGCCTGCTCCGCCGCCGCCTCACGGGCAAGGCGCTCCTCCTCCGCCTGCCGCTCCAGCCGTGCCTGCTCCGCCGCCGCCTCACGGGCAAGGCGCTCCTCCTCCGCCTGCCGCTCCAGCCGTGCCTGCTCCGCCGCCGCCTCACGGGCAAGGCGCTCCTCCTCCGCCTGCCGCTCCAGCCGTGCCTGCTCCGCCGCCGCCTCACGGGCAAGGCGCTCCTCCTCCGCCTGCTGCTCCAGGCGTGCCTGCTCCGCCGCCGCCTCACGGGCAAGGCGCTCCTCCTCCGCCTGCCGCTCCAGCCGTGCCTGCTCCGCCGCCGCCTCACGGGCAAGGCGCTCCTCCTCCGCCTGCCGCTCCAGGCGTGCCTGCTCCGCCGCCGCCTCACGGGCAAGACGCTCCTCCTCCGCCTGCTGCTCCAGCCGTGCCTGCTCCGCCGCCGCCTCACGGGCAAGACGCTCCTCCTCCGCCTGCTGCTCCAGGCGTGCCTGCTCCGCCGCCGCCTCACGGGCAAGGCGCTCCTCCTCCGCCTGCCGCTCCAGGCGTGCCTGCTCCGCCGCCGCCTCACGGGCAAGGCGCTCCTCCTCCGCCTGCTGCTCCAGCCGTGCCTGCTCCGCCGCCGCCTCACGGGCAAGACGCTCCTCCTCCGCCTGCTGCTCCAGGCGTGCCTGCTCCGCCGCCGCCTCACGGGCAAGGCGCTCCTCCTCCGCCTGCCGCTCCAGCCGTGCCTGCTCCGCCGCCGCCTCACGGGCAAGGCGCTCCTCCTCCGCCTGCTGCTCCAGGCGTGCCTGCTCCGCCGCCGCCTCACGGGCAAGGCGCTCCTCCTCCGCCTGCCGCTCCAGGCGTGCCTGCTCCGCCGCCGCCTCACGGGCAAGGCGCTCCTCCTCCGCCTGCCGCTCCAGCCGTGCCTGCTCCGCCGCCGCCTCACGGGCAAGGCGCTCCTCCTCCGCCTGCTGCTCCAGGCGTGCCTGCTCCGCCGCCGCCTCACGGGCAAGGCGCTCCTCCTCCGCCTGCCGCTCCAGCCGTGCCTGCTCCGCCGCCGCCTCACGGGCAAGGCGCTCCTCCTCCGCCTGCTGCTCCAGCCGTGCCTGCTCCGCCGCCGCCTCACGGGCAAGACGCTCCTCCTCCGCCTGCCGCTCCAGCCGTGCCTGCTCCGCCGCCGCCTCACGGGCAAGGCGCTCCTCCTCCGCCTGCCGCTCCAGGCGTGCCTGCTCCGCCGCCGCCTCACGGGCAAGGCGCTCCTCCTCCGCCTGCCGCTCCAGGCGTGCCTGCTCCGCCGCCGCCTCACGGGCAAGACGCTCCTCCTCCGCCTGCTGCTCCAGGCGTGCCTGCTCCGCCGCCGCCTCACGGGCAAGGCGCTCCTCCTCCGCCTGCCGCTCCAGGCGTGCCTGCTCCGCCGCCGCCTCACGGGCAAGGCGCTCCTCCTCCGCCTGCTGCTCCAGCCGTGCCTGCTCCGCCGCCGCCTCACGGGCAAGACGCTCCTCCTCCGCCTGCTGCTCCAGGCGTGCCTGCTCCGCCGCCGCCTCACGGGCAAGACGCTCCTCCTCCGCCTGCTGCTCCAGGCGTGCCTGCTCCGCCGCCGCCTCACGGGCAAGGCGCTCCTCCTCCGCCTGCCGCTCCAGGCGTGCCTGCTCCGCCGCCGCCTCACGGGCAAGGCGCTCCTCCTCCGCCTGCTGCTCCAGCCGTGCCTGCTCCGCCGCCGCCTCACGGGCAAGACGCTCCTCCTCCGCCTGCCGCTCCAGGCGTGCCTGCTCCGCCGCCGCCTCACGGGCAAGGCGCTCCTCCTCCGCCTGCCGCTCCAGCCGTGCCTGCTCCGCCGCCGCCTCACGGGCAAGGCGCTCCTCCTCCGCCTGCTGCTCCAGCCGTGCCTGCTCCGCCGCCGCCTCACGGGCAAGACGCTCCTCCTCCGCCTGCTGCTCCAGGCGTGCCTGCTCCGCCGCCGCCTCACGGGCAAGGCGCTCCTCCTCCGCCTGCTGCTCCAGCCGTGCCTGCTCCGCCGCCGCCTCACGGGCAAGACGCTCCTCCTCCGCCTGCTGCTCCAGCCGTGCCTGCTCCGCCGCCGCCTCACGGGCAAGGCGCTCCTCCTCCGCCTGCCGCTCCAGGCGTGCCTGCTCCACGGTGGAAGGTGGCGTCTGTGATGGAGATGCGTGTGCAACGGCAGGATTTGCCTCGCTGGGAGTGGAGTCGAAGTCGTGGAGAGTAGCGTTAGCGGCAGCGGTTGCTGAAGAGGCGGTAAACGGCCTAAACTGAGGTATGTAGGAATCAAGAGGCACAGCAGCAACCCCGCTCTCTACGGAGGACGTATAAGAAGGTTTACTAGGGGATGCAGCAGTGGGCTGGTGCGCGGTTGAGGTCACCTCATCGGGTGCCGTAGAGCTGACGTGTGCCGGCTGCATGCCTACTTCGACGGGGAGTATGGCGGGGAGAGATTTGAGTAAGTCGTAGCGCTCGTCTTCGAGAAGGCGTCCGCGAGCGGCGATAGCGGCCATTGGCTGGGTGGAGGCGCGTCGAATGATATCCATTTGGGTGCGCAGCGCCATCACAGTTGCCATATGCTCTGGTGTAGAAGAGGTGTCGGCGAAGCGGGCCTGCAACAAATCTTGACAGACGATGAGGCGGCGGTTCACTGTTCGATCCCACCACTCATAGCACCCCGCATAGTCTTTCGTGTGCGCAATTTGCTCTTCAATGCCGAGGCTCAAGAGAAAATTCGCCTCGTCGAGCGCTTGATGCGTGCGATCGGTCGCGTGCGTGATGGCATCTATGAGAAGCTCCAAGAGCTCGTCCTCTGATAGGGACGCGCGCGCCTCTGCTGTCAAGGTAAAAAGCGGTGGAACAGCCTCCTCCCGAAGCGAGGCGGCTTCGTCGAAGGCTTGGCGAAGGACCTTACTGGCCGTCTGGTCAACCTTGCGCCATAAGCGAAGCAGCCCAGTTGTCAATTGATCCACCGTCACCTCAAAGCCTATCTCCTTCGCATTCGCCGTCGTAGACGTGGCGGTGGTGGTGGAGCTAGCTGCGCTGCTCGTGCTGGGAGGAGGTGCGACTACCTGCCGCACTGACTCCCGTACATCGTTCAGAAAGCTCCACATGCTCGGAAACGCACGGCGCTGCTATGCCGCGCAGACAAGCTCTGACCCACCTCCACACACACTATCGGGGTTGGGGAGTGGATGGGGAGGGTGGTATGAAAAGGAAGAGGGGAGGGGGGTGGGCAGAAAAAGGAGCGTGCGACCACGATCGCGAGAGCGCGAGTGTATTGCTGCAGAGTCGCTTGGCCAAATAGACGTGAGGGAGAGAGAGAGCGACGAGCACACACACACACACACAAAAGGGGAGGAAGGGGGAGGGGATTAAAATGACGTGAAGGCGCCACCGCAGCAGCGTACAGGCGATATAGAGGTCCACACGCAGGGAGAGCAGAAACACACGCGCACGGCTGACAGACACTGCAGGGAAAGATGAACAACGAAAAGAGAGACGAGTGAAGGATGGGCAGGCTGCGGAGAAAAGACACACACGCACACACACGCACACACGCACACACACGCACACACACGCACACACACACACACGCACGCACACAGCGACAAGAATGGCAAGGGGATACGAGATGACAACTCCAGATGGAAAAAAGAGCGCAGGCTCACAAAGCGGTGACAAGCGCATGCAAAGTTAGCAACACAAACAATAGTACAAGTCAAGGAAAGAACGAGAGCGACACAAGCAAGGATGGCGTGCTGCAATGGTGGGACACGCTACCCAAAGTCCGGCAGGGTCAACCACGTCGTACGAAACAGTTCGAGGTTGAACAGCGCACTGCAGCCGATCCCCCTACGCGAAACGGCGCAGCCACCTGCAGCTGTGCTTGCTTTCTGCCTCTTCTCGATCCCTCACCTAGAGAGACGATCCACCGAAGCGCCTTTGCCTCTGGCACCGTTTTCGTTTTCCCCCCTCTCCAAGGCACGGATGAGAGCGGCCAGGCGAGGAAGGTTTTCTTTTGTATTCGTTCCTTCTAGCCTGTTGTGTGCCCGGTGGGAAACGTGGAAGCGTGTGTCAGTGCGCAGACCCTCCAGTGCAGAGGGAAGAGAGAGGAGGAGGGAACGCTGTAGGCGTGTCCCTCTGCACACGCACGTGAGCACGAGAGATGGACTGCTTCTCCGTAGGCGTGAAAGGAGCGATGGAAAGCGAGTGAGAAAAAAAATGGGTGTGGGGGGATCCTGCACAGGTTACGAAGTGCACATGCGCATACGCCACGGACGGCGCAGAGAGAGAGGGAGAGAGAGAGAGTTGTGCGGGAAAGTGAGGAGACAGAGAGGTGTAAAAAAAGGTATTCAGGACGGGTTTGTTGTTGTGTGAGAGGCTCGGCTCATTCTATCGTGGAAAGCGTCCCCCTTTTCAGCCACTCATGCACACGGTGCTGTGACCGTTTTCCCCTATTTCTTTTTTTTCCACGTGTTTGCTCCTCTCCCTTCCTCACGAGTTCATGTGGATGTCACCCACACAGAGCCGCACAAGCATGCACACACACACACATGCACGCAGAGGGAGAGAGAAGCGCACACGGGCACAGACACACGTGCCTGCGAGAGTGCAGCGGATTTTGTGAATGGCTGCCCTTTCGCTTGTGCCTGCTCTTCTGTTTGTTTGTTTGTTTTATGAAGAGAGTGGCGGTGACGATTTGGCAACCAAAGAGCACGCGCATGCGCACCGGTGTCGCTTCTTCCTCCCTTGTCCACAGCTGCCCTTCCTGCCATGGCACCGCGCTTTCCGGAGGCAGCACTCATGCGGGGTACATATTGTGCTTATATCGCGCATCCGGCTTCTGCAGAGGGTGAATCGCCACATCTTCCACCATTTGCGTGAACTTGCCACTTGGATACTTGCCAGAGGGCTGCGCGAGCTTCACTGGCATGGAGGGGCCGCGCAGGTGTGGCAGGGCGTAGTATCGCTCCATTTCTGGTGTGCGCAGAATGCCGCGCTCGTGCTGCTGGTTGCGGTAGGACTTGCGCGCGTTCTGGGCAACAATGTCGCGCGAGACCAGCTCCAGGTGCTGCAGCACACCCAGTGGGATAACGTTCATGCCAGCGCTGTGCCACCACGTGTACAGCGCCTCTCTCCTGGACGCCGCGTCGGCGATGGTGCGGAGGCTGGAGCTCTGTTCAATGCGCTCCAGGTACGACTGCAGATCCTCACGCGACCAGCATCGAGCCGTGTATTGATAAATGAACGGGGCTGTGTAGGAGAGCGGAAAGTGCGACGGCGTCTCGTACGCCTGACCGACCTCAGCATAGTAATCCCATTCCGGTGTTCCATTGTTTGCCGCGGTGCTCGAGGCTGACACGGTGCGGCGGCAAACACTGTCCTGGTGAAAGCGAACCGGGTCGTCGGTCCACCGAGCCCAGGGCCAGTGCCTATAATGGTTGCGGTTGCGCATGCGGTTGTGCCACTCGACGCCGCTGCGGGGGTCCCAGGTGTTTCCGTACTCCTCCGGCACCTTGTGCGCAAGCGGCGACCGTACATGTGCGTTTTTGGGAGCCAGGTAGCGGGCCTTTCGACGACGATGGGCGTACACCATGACGCGATTCATGTACCCCTTGGCCGTGGAGGCCCATGAGACGTGGGTGGTGCGCAGCATTGTGACTCTTGCTCACCGTCCGCTGCAGTAGAGACTTGACCACTGGGAAGAAAAAAAGAAAAGAAAACCGACGCACAAGCGTTCACCGACAAGCACGCACGAGAGTGCCGCGCTGCCAGGGGTAGCGGAAAGGAGAAACACGAGAAGAGTCACCGATGGGGGGGGAGTAAAGAATGATGTAACGAACAGAGCATGTCCGGCGCCCTCAGGTCGGAGGCGAGCGATCAGCCGTTAAAATCAGTTTCATAGGGACAGGCGGGCGTGGAGTTTGGGAGGGAGGAGGCATGAGGAAAACAAAAGACACGGACGATCGTTGCAAGGAGCATCACCGTTGCTGCCGCGTGCCTCATGCAAAAGGTCCTGACACAACCCCAGGGGACCGAGGTGTGCATGACCTGGCCATCGAAAGACAGTAACTCCCGTCCTGTCGCTGTGTCCGCGACGTCGGCGATTCACCGTCTCCCTTTTGCTCTGCCCCCCCCCTCAACAAGCCATCTTGTCCGGTGCGCAGGAGCACGTCAGCGCACAACCACAAACGCACGCCGTCTACCGCGCCCATGACACGGTACTTTCGCCCATACTCGGTTCACGCCCGTTTTCGTTCCCGTGCACACTTTCTGATGGTCGATATCCGCACAAGAGTTGAAAGAAGGGAAACACAATCTTTAGAAGCAGAGTGGCAGAGCAGGCTGAGGGCCGCACGAGAAGTCGCTCGCTTGCCTCCATCATCGACAACCAGCAGAGTAGGGAAGAGTGGACGGGGTGGGAAGGGGGGAGGGCCATGAGGAAATTGGCGCAGCCGCTCTCACCTTCTCTCCCCTCTCCACCCACGCCCTTTATCTTCAGTCGACGCTGCGATCAGGCCAGAAGACAAGCCACCAACTCCTCCGCTATCGACCGCACCACATACACAACAGTATATGAGTACTTCCCTTTCCTTTGCCAGCGTGCGTAATAGAGATGGACAGAGCGAGAGAGTGAGTTGCGCTGAAGTCTTTAGCGAGTCCGCATATTCGTCCCAGCCCATTCGGCTGCTGGAGTGTGTGCAGCTGCGCCACTGACACCGAAGCCATGTCGGCGGGAATAGAGTGCGCTCTCTTGTACAGGAGCACGGATGCGCGTATACGATGTGTTTGCTTGTACCGGCGAGGGTTCGATGTCACCTGCCCTTCGATCTTCCTGTCCCACCGGGTGGAGACGTGAAGGGGAAGATCAAGATGGGAGGCGGGACATACTATGAAGACACAGACCGTAGAAATGACGAGCGAGAAGGCACCATAAGCTCCGCGGGGCCCATGCGCAGCAAAGACGGAAACTGGACGCAGCACTGGCAAGTGGGGGAGGGGGGGGGCACAAAGTCACGGCCTCCCCTGGACAAGTACACGTCCATCCTCTGATTGCGACGCACCGTCAAGTCTCCGGATAAGTGGTCAAAGGCCAATGAAAAGAACACAGTGCAGGAGCGACGACACCTGCTCTGGGCAAGTGCAGGCGCAGGGGAAGGGGGGCTGGAGCGCTCACGCGCCTGCTTAGGAAGGAGAGAAGAGCACAAGAAAACGTAAGCAGAGAGCGGAGTTTGTGGCCAGCAGTCATGGTCCGAGGGAAGAAATTCGCCACGCAGGCAGCTGTCTCGTACCAAACATATACGTGGGCGGACAAGGTACAGGCACGTTGCGCGCTGGCAGGCACACAGAGGCACGCGAAAATAAATAAATAAAAAGTAGCCGTGTCCGCGAAAAGGAAATGTAGTCGTGTCAGGGGAGGCGCAGATTCACACAGAGGAAGGGAGGGACAGAGAGCGCGAGGAGGAGAAATTAGGAAAGTACGGAGGCGAAAAAGAGTGGAAAAAGGCGTGAATGCACACATGCACGCGCGTGCATGTGTGGAGGAGGAGGAGGAGGAGGAGGAGGAAGAGGGAGAGCTCACCGCAAAAAAGCAAGAGCGAGGAAAGGGTGATACGAGTAACTCGAGAGAGAAGTCGCAGCTGCAGGGATCGCCGAAGGACAAGATGCAGACAGAGACACAGAGCAA
Source organism: Leishmania mexicana MHOM/GT/2001/U1103 (assembly GCF_000234665.1). Taxonomy (NCBI): domain Eukaryota; phylum Euglenozoa; class Kinetoplastea; order Trypanosomatida; family Trypanosomatidae; genus Leishmania; species Leishmania mexicana. The sequence continues at coordinate 894,069 of NC_018335.1, forward strand.
CGCGGCCTGTCAAAGAAAAAAAATACAAAAGAAACGCGCCTGTGTCCCCTCTTGTGTACCTGCGCCTGTGTGGGTGGTGAGCGGTGCGTCGTTGTCCTGTCCGCCCTAGCGTGTGTTTCCTCTTCAGCACGACCGCACCACCCACGAAAAAGTCAACGAACAGACACGCATCACACAGGCACAGCTCACTCGCCTCCGCTGCACCACGGCTCATGACGCGGAAAGTAATAGAAAAAGATGTGTGTGCAATGGCATGAGAGAGCACAAGTGGGAAGCGAGGTGAAGGAGGGGGAGGGCGCACGAGAGAGAAAAAGGAACGTTTAACAAAGTGCTTGTCGCGTTGACACATACACACCCACACTGACAGCGAGCAACAACAACGGCAGCAGTCACGTCACCATCTCCCGCTGCCGCATCGCGCAGCTTCTCTCCTTCTCCTTTGTAGATCACTCTGGCAACGGTGGTAATGGCCCCGAATAATGCGCTGCAGGGCCGGTAAGCTTCTGGCCAACCCCAAACACTTCCCTCAAGAGCACCTGGCACACAAATGTGGAGACGAAGCCCATGACGGCGTAGGAAACGGTGCGCCTGTGTACATCCCAAAGCCATCAGTGTTGGTGAGTGCGGAGCGACCAGACTTGCTGACTGTTCAAGTACCTGTCCAGCTCCTCGGCCGTTTCTATGTTGCTACGTGAATTTGGCGCGCGCCTACCGCCAACGGTGGCTTGCCCGTCATTGACAGAACCGTCGTGGAAGCTGTGGCCTTGCATCAGGAGAGAATTGTTGGCGGTGATGGGGATGCAGGGGCGTGAGCCTCGCTTGTTGCCAAGCGTGGTGAGTCCAACCACCTTCGCCATGGCCAAATAGGGCTGCTGAAGCGACTTGGGCAACCGTGCTGCGCACTCGCCAGACAACAACTTGAAGACCGCCTTCAGTGCAACACCGGCAATGAGCGACGACAGCTCCCTGCTGGCAAAGGCAATGACCATGCAGACGACCCACTGCATCAGAAAGCTGAAGGAGAGCACTACGTCGAGCATGTGGTCAGGTTGCGGGCGTGCCGCCAGGGTACCGTAGATAGCGTAGAATTTCCAGAGGCCGATCGTAGAGCCCATCACCGCACCAGTGAAGCGCAGGCTATCAATGTAGCATTGACACGGGTCACGGGGGTGGCATGGGCCACGGAGAGCAGGTGCACGGTGACGTACAAAAGCAGGTACGCCCACCATAGCGTGTCGGCGCGCTGCAGGATGCTGACCTTTCACCGATCGAGGAAAGTGACGTGGGCGAAAACAGTAAGGAGGGCCACCACACCGCCACCAATCAGGTCACCGACCCAGTGCATGCCCAGGTAGATGCGCGAGAAACTGACGTGCGCGAAAAAGCAAACGGCCGCCAGCCAGCACAGGAAGGCGTGATCAGGGAAGACGTGCACCAGTTTGCAGTACAGCAAGAAGAAGAAGGCACCGCTTTGGCAGCAGTGGGTGCTTGGGAAGCCGTACTCGTTGTCGTGGGTGTCGCGCTTGCCGTGCAGCTGCAGCGGTGGACATGGCGGACGTGGGCAGCAGAAAGCGTCCTTCATGACGCCGGTCACATACTGCCCCATCCATAGCATCGACGCGATTCGCACACTGCTGACCGGCACACCGAGCCAGACCGTCGTCTGAAGGAACAGAATGAAGAATTCAGCCTCGCCAGCGAAACTCCACAGCTGGAAATATCGTACGAGCAGCGGCTGCAGTGGGCCGCCTATGCGTTGCACCTTCTCGATCCACCGCACCTGCTCCTCGTTACAGAAGCAGGAGATGTACCACTCGCGAAACGCAACCGTCCGCTGCGGGCGGCGCCACTGAACGAGATTTCCGCGCACCGTGAGTGTCAACGCCACCCCGTCGCTTGAAACTGCCGCCGGCGCCCCGACCGTCATGGGAGCCTTGTTTGTCGACTCGAGGGTGCGGCCGACTCGGGAAGCATCTGTGCCGAGGGTATCTGCGTTTTCCGCGCAGCCTGACGGGTTACTCACCCCCTCTCTACCGAGGCCTTCCAGCATGATTCCCAGTGAGATTGGCCTCGATTTACCACTAGCAGTGCCATCGGCAGCTGCGTCGCCGCCGCCGCCCGGGTAAGGTCTGCCACTGCTGTCCATGTTACACAGCGCAACGCCTTCGCGAGCAGCGCCACTGCGGGTCGATGCCAGCTTCGCCAACGGTGGCGATGCCACCGGCGTGAAGTCCTGAGCGAAGGAGGTGCCAACAAAGTGGCTGATAGGCATTGATGTTCCGACGAACATTTGGTGTGTGGCTGTTGGCATGACAACAACACAACGAGAGCCGGCCAGCACACACACACGCCCGCTACTCGGATGGCGAGAACGACGGAGAGCGATGCAAGTGGCGGAGAGTGAAAGGAAAATGGAGAAGTGTATGTGTATATGTGTGTGTGTGGGTGGGTGGGTGCTCCCCGCGCTGCTCACAAAACGAGCTACACAAGAACACACAAAACAAAGAATGGACGATGAGAGAGAAGCACCGGAAGGGAAAGTAGCAGGTTACCCGCAACAACTCGAACAGCTGCAGAGAGCGGTGAGATGCCGAGCGCCGAGAGACAACGGGAGAGGGAGAGGGAGAGAGAGACGGAAGGCGAGATTCGAAAAAGATAAGTAAAAAGTGTGCGAAGAAGGATGAGTGGGTGGGTGGGAGGTCGACCCTTTTAGCAAACCCGCGACGATAAGAGGCAGGGTTGGTGAATAGAAAAACGACACGCCAAGTGAAAAGCAGGACACACACATAGATAGACACACACAGGCACAGACAGAGTAAGAAGAAAGGGGAGAGAGAGGGAGGGGGCGAAGGGTGTGTGCGCGGAGGTGAGAGTGTGAGCAGCGAAATGGCGCAAGGACAGACGAAAAGAAGGGGAGGGGAGGGAGGGAGAGCAAAGACAAGAAGCACGTGAGACAGACGCACGGAAAAGTACGGTGGGCGAGCGGAAGGGCGACGACGGGCACAGAGAAGGAGAGGAAGGGGCGCGGTGTTGCAGGCGTGGCACACAAGCACCCGAATCAACGACGACGAGGAGGATACAATGAAAACGGGAGCGAACAGAGTTGAAAGCCACACAAGGACACACCGAGATACAGACAGGGGAAAGCGATGTGCAGCGCAGAAAGTTTGTGCCCAAAGGTATCGGCAAAGCGCAGCACAGACCAAGAGAGCGGAGTGGTGGGTGTGTGTGCGATGAGCCAATAAGCCCCTCTGCTTCCTGTGCTCACCCAACCAAAATTTCGCAGCTCAAATTCGTCGGCTCGCAAAAGTGCCGCAAGCTGACCAAGACGGAGAGGACGTTGCTCTGTATAGAGAGGGGGAGGACAAAGGTGGACACACGGCACGCTACAATCAACGCTGTGCTCAGGCCGTGCGTATCCCGACCGTTGCCATCGAAGAACGTTGGGCAACAATACAGGTGGGGTATGTGGGAGAGCGCCGCCTCAACCGAGAGAGAGAATAGCAAGACTGATGCCGCACTTCTGCTTTGTGAGCGAGTGAGGGGGTTATACGAAAGGAGTGAAGGTCTAGAAGAGGGTGGGCTATGTCGTACAATGTCGTCGCTCTCAAGGACACTCGCCTGCACACACTCGCAACCAAATTTACCCCCGCCTTCCCAGCACCGTGTCCAACAACAAACGCGTGTGGGAGTGTGTTGGCGGGCAAAAGGAGAGGAGAAGGGAGGACGCAGAGAGAGAGGGTCGTGAGAAAAGAGCGTACGCCGCGAATCACAGCCAGCTCAGGCAACAGCAAAGAAACAGTGGCGGAGGACGGTGGGGGAGGAAGACAAACACCGCACAAGAAGCATGAGGATCAAACAGAAGACGCGAAAAAATGCAAAGGAAGAGGCGTGCGCACGGATACATGAGGGTGATACTTCGGCCTCGTTTCCTTGCCGAGCGGTTGCGATGGTAGCAGTGGCGTCCACACCGCACCTCGTGCAGTACGTCTATGTGGGCGTACGCGAGGGAAGATGCGAATTAGCACACCTCTATCTTGCTATAACGAACGCGCATGAAAAGGGCGCACACCCTGCCGCCCATAGGGAAAGAGGAGGGCGGGGCGGGGAGAGTTGAGTGCGTTGACACGCCCGAGGCACGTGAAGCCATTGGAAAAGTCGTCAAACGACCAAAGACAACGACACCCAACGAGGGACAAAGAAAAATAAATAAACACGAGAAAAAAAGGACAGGAGAGGTGAAGAAAAGAATTGAGAAGGCATGTCGAGATGGAGAGGTGGTAGTTGCTCCACTTCCGCAGAACCGTCTGCTGCGCCACGGGCCATGATGACGCGGTATGGCGCATGCCACTTCCTCTCCGCAGGGACGAATGCCTCCGTAGTGCGGCTCGTCCATCAAAGGGAAGGAGGAGGCGCAAAAAAGAAATGGCGCAGTAGCTCCCTCGACACGCAGATGCCGCTGCACGCCAAGTCTCCCCGATGGAGTGGTCAAGATGATGGACCGAGGGCCGAAGCCCGAAGGACTCTCTACACCCCTGCCTCCGATGCACGTTTTTCTGTTTCGTATGTGTGATCGAGTACTGCGCACATGGAAACAGCGAAGAAGCACGGATAGCAGAAGAAAACACCAAGCAGAAGTCGTCCCGAGTGGCAGCCTGGAGAAGCGACACCAAGGGATCAAAAACAGCGGTACCGTCACACACTCGCAGCGCGCGAGGGGGAAGGGGGTGGGGCATGGCACAGCAGACCAACAACTGAACGTGCAGGAGGGCAGAGCACCCCCTCCCCCTCCTCGCCCCCCCCTTCTCAACTAGCCAGGCAATTTCGTGGTATTATCTCTGAAGACGGTAGCAAATGACGGCAAATGGAGGAAGGCGCACGAGAAACCGAAGGGGGGGTGCAACAGTACACACAAACAGGGAGCAAAAAGCTCCAAAAGACGAAAAACAAATGAAAAGGGCCATATCACCGAATCTTTCGCACAACGCCGCGTATCGCTCGCCGGCCCCACACCTCCACACCTCTGACCAACTTGAACGTTCTTTTTTATATTTTTTCGCGGCCCCTCCCCTCTCTCACGCCTCATTGCTTATGCGACGTCCCGCGCGTCCATGTCCACACTGTGCGTCGGCCCGATCCACCGCTGCCGTTGGGCCGAGCCTCAGCAGACCGCGGCGACAGCAAGTCTACCGGGGCAACAAGGCGGTCACGATTGTTCGTGTACGCGGGTGGAAACACAGCGGCGACACTGGTGCCCTGTGGCGCACTGCAGGCGGAAACTCCCTTATCGCCATCTGTTCTCGCTGCTTTCCGGGGTGATGACTGGGTGGTGTTCGCAGCTTCGGAGGCGCGCGAGCGCTTTGCGCCAAGGGCTGCGGCCTCAGCAACGAGTGTCGCAGAGCGCGAGGCCACGCGCACGGTGAAGTGGCCGCTGCAGTGTTGTTTGCGCGGGAGTGACCCATTTCTCAGGTAAGCGTTCGAAGGGTGGTGGTCGCCATCGGCCGTTACGCTAGCAGGCGGTGGCACAACTGCAGCACTGCCGCGGACACAAGGTGGGCCCTCCGTCAGCCACATTTTTCTCGTGCCGCGATTCACGTTGGCGGCGGCCACGGCCGTCACCCGCTCGAAGCAGCACCCCGGTGCAAAGCCAATACGCTTCTTTTCACGGGGGGAACTTTGGCCATCAGCAGCGCCACGCACGCACACATCCGTCATGGATTTTGGTGGTGGCCCGTGAGGGATTTTCTCAGCGATAAGCGGAGGCATCACGCTGGTGGCCACTTTAGCGGCTGCACATTGCTCGTTGGAAAGTCTGCCGTCAAGAGGCTGCTCACTTGAACTCCCCTCCGTCGTCGGTGCCACGGCAGATGAGACAGTGTGTGGGGCAGGCACCGCCGTCGCCCCCACCTCGATGCACCACGTCAGCTTTGTTCTCAGCAAGAGGAGCAGCTGATGCACAGCCGCAGCCGGCATGAGCGTCGCCTCACGGCGTGGCTCGACCCCCACAGCACTTAAGGAGCCTGAGCACGACTCATCTGCAGCAGAGGAAATAGGTGTGGAGTTGCTTCGTGCAACAGGCATGCCGGACAGCCTAGCATCCGTTGGCCCTTTCTCGACCGAGAGAACGTGGTCATGGCACTTCCGCACAAAGGCCCGCCTCGCACAACGCAACTCCTGCGCCGCGTCAGCACTGGCCCGTGCAGCTCCCCTTGCGTGCGCCTCCGCAAGCCGGCGTTCGACATAGCCTTGCGTATGCTTTTCGGCGAGCTCCTCATGCCTCGCCTGCTCTTCGGCAATAAGTACTTCCTGGCAGTGCACCTCCTGCCGTAGCGCCTCGGTGCGCCGTTGCACCGCGCGGAGGTCGGCCTGTGTCCGTTGCTGCTCCTTTTGCAGAGCACACACAAGCTCGTACAGCTCCTCCGCGGAGCCGGGTTGACGCGCCATGGCTTGCTGTGATGTGAAAGTCCGCAAAACAGGAAGAAGAAGAAACGAAAACGCCGACGTCGCTTGACTGGCGCTGTCGGCAGTGGCACCATAATGGGAGCGAGCGAGATCAGCGCGTAGCCAGCGCGCGCAGCAGCCGCTGCATACACAAAAAAAAGGGCGACGGAGGCACTCCACCTCCAGCGCACTGGCAGGAACGACCACACAGGCACAGACAGACACTTACAGCACCGAGCAAGAGAGAGAGAGAGACACGTTGCGGCTACCAAGTTGCACGGTGCTGTAAGTGTGTGTCCCGTCGAGGCGGGGGCCAAGGAGGAGAGGGAATACGGCACGACACGCAATCTGCAAAGCGTATGCCTTCACGTGTCTGTGTATACGTGTGCAGCATCAAGAGGAGCGAAAACAAAAAAAGAAGGGAGGGAGAGATGAGAGTGCACAAGCTGCCTGAACAAAGCCCGTCCCCTTCGAGGGGAAAGGACGAAGAGCGTGATGAGCGGCGCGACTCCTGAGGGCAGTGAACGCAGTAGGCGGCATCAATGGTGAGAACGGTGCGTCCCTGATCCCGCCACCCACGGCCTCCGCTCTCCACCCGCACCCTGCTCCCCGCATGTGTATGCGCTTTCGCAGCAGTGATCAGAGATCGTGGGATATGCAGGGAGAGGGCGTCGGAACAGCGCTGCCACGACACTCCTCGCAAGACGCCGTGTGCTTCTTTTGCCGCGTGTCTGTGCGCGTGTGTGTGTGCCTGCGTTTTTTGTGTGTGCACAGGATACACCGCGGAGATCGCGCGCATTCTGCTCCTCTTCGTTGTATACTTCATTGAACGCTGTAGCACAATCGAGCCTTTGCCAGTAATGGTGATCACACATCAGCTTGCCATGGACGAGGACGAGTGAGAGTGTGGCGAGTTGCTTTCCCATCGCACCCTCCCCTCCCCCCTTTCATGGTCTCTAAGTGGCACAGGAAGCCCCCTCCAACAGCGCCAGAGCCGCTTCTTGACACCACACCACTTCGCGACACAGATCCGCCATCTTTGGTGGCGCACCGGCAGCGTACTCCCACTCCGCTGGAAGGCTGTCTGGCGCCACGGCAGCAAATAGCGCGGAAGCGCCGCCGCTGCCGTGTTTGTGATCCGTGCCCATGAGCTCTGCTTCTGCTGACCTAGAGAGCGCGTGACGCTGCAGAGCCTTCGCCATGATGCTCTGTCGTGTTCCAGTAATGTCGCCGCAGATGCTTACCACCGCCTCCACTTGGCACCATGCCAGAGCAACAGAGTCTTTCTTGGGCCTTGCGGCGGCAGTGTCGGTGGCGCTTGCCTGTGGTAAGTAGTCCGAGGGTTGTGGATGCGGCAAAGCCGAGGAGGATGTATGCTGCGCAGAAGCAGGTGGAGGTGTCGAGAGCGTTGCGTTCACTGGCGAAGCTGCCGGCTTGCGGTGACAGAGCCGCTGTGGGTAAGCGTAATGGAGTGAGGTGACCAGCTGCACGTCTTCGTCGACGCTGGAGGGGACAAACCGATGAACACCACGGAAGTCATTGGCTGCGGCAAAACAGTCCGAGTCGCTCGTTTCTGTGTCCGAGCCACTGCGCTCTCTGGTTGCCAACGACTCGTCGGGTACAGCCTGCAGAAGCGTCCACACGGGCACCACAGACACCTGCGTCTCTAGCGCGACGTCCACTGAAGAAGACTCTTTCAGCCACTGGCTGGTGTCACCGTACGCCCTCTCACTGCCCTCGCCCTCCCCACGCTTCCCATCTACAGTGTTTCCTTCGAGTGACACACCATGCGTGTGGAGCCGTAACAGCAGCGAGGGGTCCTCGAAGAAGGCCAGCCGGCCGCCAGAGCCGTCTGGTGCGCCATCCGCGTCAGCCCATTCCTCCGGTATGACGGCGTGAGTGCACGACGACTGCTGCAGGCGAAATCGGGCGAACGAGACGCCGAACCGCGTCGGCGGTGCTGGCGGCTGCGCAGCGGCACTCGCCGTCTGCCACATTTGCGACCCCGACGCCTTTGCGGATGCAGCGTGTCGGTGCTTGGCTGCTGCTGCCGCAACAGGCCGTTGTAGAAAGAAAAAGGAGTGCAACCCCAGTTCATAGCTGGGCCGCAGCGTGCCTAGTTCGTTGCGGGTGACGAGGGCAGCGACGTAGCACAGCATCTCCTCCAGCGGCATGGCCAGCAGAAAGGCGGCGTATGGGTTGCTGCACTGCGTCCGATACGCATTCAGCAGCGGTATCGGCGACGACAGATGCACCCCTTTGCTCGGGTGATTCACGTAGGTGCTGGACTGCTGCTGCGCTGCGGTGATGTACAGTTGCCTTGAGGCGACGCCTTTACTCGAATCGTTGTGGCGCAGCGGAAGGCACGAGAAGACCTTGTGAAGCGCACTTGACACCCTCTTCGGATGGCGTCCATCCCCGCCAGTGCTGTTCATCAAGCTGCTTGCGGCCACCGCGGCGCTCACGTTCGCTGGGTGCGGAGTCGATGTTGCGCCACTAGTGAAAGCTGGCGCGTTCTCCGCTGCGGCACCAGCACCCTGTTCATTCGGCGTCTGCATGTGGAGCATCTCTCGCCAAAGTAACTGATGCAAGTATTGTGCGACGCCCATCTGCTCACCAGCCGCCGAGTTCGCTGACACGCCTGACGACGTCTTCTTCGCCGCGTCCAGAGCGTCCTCGAGTGCCGTCACTGCGAAAAGGGCATCGTGGAAGGTTGGCGTGTAAGGGGTAGTGCTGTGCGTACACGCAAACACCAAAGCGGAGGCGAGTGGCGCGGACCTCCCTGTCGAAGGCACCTCGACTCGAGAGCGGGCCTTTGACACCGCAGACTCCAGGAGCGACTGCACCGACCGCAACGACGACAATGGTGGCGCGGATCCCGAAGACGGCGTACGTGGAAAGGCCAGACAAAAGGCCAAGGCGTCGCCAACAGTGATGAGAAGCACGTCCATTACCACCGCAGCGGAAGGCTTGCCTGCGGCTTCACCCATGCGCATTGGCCAGGATGTCCAGCTGAGCGCATCTGCAGCTGCCGCGCTTGCATGAGGCCTGCACAAAGAGCGAGGTGCCGCGTAGCGAGCCAAACGGTCGATCGCAGCAGCCGACAGCAGCACCTGCTCCTCGTGGCTGAGAAGCATCGAGAACTTGGCGGAGGCGAGCAGCAGACCAGATGGCGAGTAAACAGCCACAAGAGGAGCCGTGCCTGCTTGCGCTGCTGACGCCGCGCGACCATTAGCGGTGGTTCCCCTCTCCTCGCCGCCAGTCAAGTGCTCGCGAGCCCACAGATCATGCAAGATGAGGTGCCTCAGGTCCATGGCTTGACTCGTGTGCATCGGCCTCTCGCTGCCCGCAAGCAACCGTGCAATCGCCCACATCAGCACCCTGCCGCTCTCCTCGGCTGTGCGTGCCACGGCGGCCCAGCTGGAGTTCATTTTGAGCAGTTTGTCACCGTGTCGTCGCAAGTGCGAGACACAGTGCACCCGCACCGCGCAGCAACACCCCTGCGCGGACGCGCAAGAGGCACAGTTGCTCTCGTGACCCCCTCCTGCCCGTACGGCACCGACACGCACGTGCTCCAGCTCCTCGAGAAGAACGGCATGAAGCGATGTTGTTAAGCCGCCAGTGGCGGTAGAGGCGTCTCCTGTTAAACTCAGTGCAGCCCTTTGAGCGCTGACCCCACCACCGCAGGGTGCGGAGGCGGCTTCCTTCTGCTGGCACTTCACTTGCCGCGGGGAGAGCTGAAGATGAATCGCCAGCATGCTCAGTGGCACAACGCCTTGCGGTAGAAAGAAAAGCAACGAGCGGCGGCGCAGCGCAGCGGCGTAGCTCAGGGGAGGTCGGATCACCTGCGAGGCGGACCCGGGAAATTCGGAAAAGGCGGTGGACGGATGCGCGGGCAGCGTGCTTGCAGTACCGGATGCCACTTGTGTTAGTGCGCGTGCCGCATGGTTCGGCTTCGTTGCGGCCGCCATATCCGAAAGGAGTGGCTGCAGGGACAGTGTTTCTACAGCCCCGGCTACACCTTCGACGGTGGAGCAGCCCTGCGTAAGCTTGGCCAGGAACTGTCGATTGGACGAGGTGCCGACGCCGCCGGAGGTATTCTGCGGAGTGCTGCCTGCTTCTTGAGTGCGTGCGAGCCACAGAGCAGGTGGCACACGTCGCCCGCCATCATCTTCATGCACGATAGCGGCCTCAGCACTTGCCACTGCCGTCAGCGGCGGCGGTGCGCGGGTACAGAGTGCGTCCAACAGAAGTTGCACACCGCGCTCGCTTGTGCTGCAGAGCACTGCAAACACACGATTGAGCAGCAGCCGCAGCGGCGGCGAGTCCGACACCCCGGCGTCCTCCTCGTCACCGACGGTGACCGTCGTAAGGCCAAGATGGCCCCCCAAGTTGCGTTGATCAACGATGATGCACGCGTTCACGCTCTCGTCCGTGCCAAGAACACCACACGAGTCGCCGTTGTTCCGGCCGGAGATGGCAGGGGCATTGTCGCTCAGTGTGGTGAAGGCGTGTAGCTCCCGGAGGCAAAATGGGGCCTGAAAGAGCCGCGCCATTCCATCCAGCTTTGGGACGCACCTGCCGTGAGAAGGAGCTGCGTAGCAATAGCCACCGCTGCATTCAACGCGAACCCACGACATGGCGACGCTATCAACCCCGTCCTCTCTCTCGCTTTGTGCCTCCTCACAGTACACCTTGAAAGAGGCAACGCGGAGTGGGCGTGCTCGCGAATGCCTCTCTCTATATGCCTCTATGTGTGCGCGCCCGGGTGTGTGAGTGTGTGTGTCTATGCGTACCGCCCAGGTGCTTACTGATCAGTCGTGGACTCAGCGGAGAAAGGACAACCCGTAAAACGAAATCGGACGAATAATAGAAGAAAAATGGACCTCTATCCGGAGCATGCTGATCTCTCTCTCTCTCTCGATGTGTGTATGTGTGTTTATGGACGCGGAATGTGAGCGTGTCTTGCTTTTTCCCCTTCGAGTGTCCGTGCTACACGCGCACACGCGAGCGGCAAACGATGGAGGGCGGAGGGGGACGATCGCGGCAGCAGCACGTGGGAGTGATGTGTATATGGTTTTTTTGGGTGGGTGAGTGAGTGGGGAGGGGAAAGGGGGGTTGGACAGAGATGCCGCGATGGCGCGCATCCAGCGTGCACGTTTCGGTGGCCTTCCAGCGAAGGAAGCGCGAGAGCGACCAAAATAGGTGGCACGCTCTCTGTGTTAACCTTGAGGGAGAGAGCAGAGGATGGGCCGAGTAAAGAGACCACAGTTGCGAGGCAGTCGCTGGCGGTGTCACGCAGCGATAAACGCGGGACACATTCAAAAAGCCCCACTCCATCTATACAGCAGAGGTGCGCTGACAACACCAAACTGCAGTGGTTCGCATGTGGAGGACTGCAGCGCACATGACTTGTCCGATAACAAGGGGAGCACTCGAGACCTGCTTGTCCGCTCTCGGGATGCACTCCATGGCAGCGCCCCCCCCCCCTCCACAACCCACACCATCTGCAAGTCGTCTGCACGCTTTGAAAACGAAAATAAAGGGAAATGCTGCTTTCATGGCAGCGATGGTGTCCGTGTCACCAGCCACTTAAGACACCATCCGAAGACCATTACGCGCCTTCACGACTCAGGCACACACAGACAGGCACATGCACACGAGGAGGAGGACACCCCGCTGTTCATTGCGTGTGCATATTTGCCTTCTTTTGCACGTTCCACTTGCCTTGTCTGTTCAGCCGAGTAGGAGGAGGGGTGGGGAGGAGCAAGACCGCACATCCCCATACACACATACACCCCCTCAGCGCGCTGCCCCCTTTTTTGCCCAGCGCAAGTGCACATGAGAAGAAAACGAGCTCATCAATACAATCACGGCAGCAAGTCAAGGGGAGGAGGCGTGGGAAAGGCAGCACGCAGTGCACGCACAACATTGGTGCAAAACGGCGTTCCTTGCCCTCCGTTCGCAGCCTCCGTTCTATGCACACGCGGCGGATCCACTGCACGTTCTCTTCGTGTTTTATTCCGTTGCATTGTTCGCCGGGGGGGGGGGCGATGACCACACACCACATACACACAGACACACACACCGGCCCTCGCTCCTCGCTCTGAGTTCTCTCGTCCACTCATCTAGTATATGTACGGGAACAGCCGATACTTGACGACGCGGCAGAACGCGTTCCAGTCCTCCTTGCCGTACTTCTCTCGCATCTGCTGCTCATCACGCAGCTGACGGTGCATGAGGAGGAGGCCAAAGTAAACAGGATGAAAGTACGGCAGCAACTCTGCCGTGCCGCTAAACGCCGCCCAGCCGAGCGCCATCAGCCAGTCACCAACGTAGTTTGGGTGCCGGCACACGCCCCAGTAGCCGGAGATGATGAGGGACTTGCCTTTGGAGGTCTTCATGACGCGCAGGTGCTGCACGCGCGGGTCCTGCGGATTTTTTCGGAAGCGGTCCTTTTCCGTGTTCGCATTGCGGAAGATCAGGTACCCGGCGGCAGTAAGGGAAGCGCACAGGGACAGATGCACGAGCGAGAGGTGCGCGGGGTGGTGGACGAGGTACTTCGTCTGCAGCGTGTACGTAAACGGTACCCACGCAAGGTCGCCAAAGCACAGCATAAAGCCAAAGCCGTCCGTCACAATGTCCATCATGCTGAGATTTCCCGCCTCCAGCAGCAGGCCATCCAGGACGTAGAAAGACTCGAAAAGTGCGGTGAGCACGATGCTCGGCGTCACGGTACCCAGCTCGGCCGACTTGCACACGAATGCCCAGTTGAGAATGCTCCAGCCAATGAGGCCGGGACGCAGTTCGCACATCAGCTTCCAGTCCAGCGGACCGGTGCGCGGGTTCAGCTCGCGGCCGACCCAAAAGTCATACAGAACGCTCCCGGTGTTGCCACCGAGAGCCGTGAGTACGTTGCGACTGCGGTACGACGCCGCGTACAGCACGACCGACATGGCAAACGAGATAAGAATGGCGCCGATCATGAGGGGGTGGTAAAGGTCGGCCACAACAGCCATGTTGAGGGTGGAGGTGAAGTGCAGGCCAAAGAGCACGAGGTGCGCGACAACGAAGGCGTGGATGGCGTTCATGCGGTAGGAAAGTCGCTCGCCGCTGCGGAGCTCGCTGCCGTGGACGAGTTTGCCAATAGGGAGGATGGAAAATACGGCGTGAGCGGCGATCCACACAAGCTCGATGCCGATCGCCGTCCGCAGCATCGGCCGCGCGCTCTGCACCACCTCCTTCATCAGTGCAGGCAGCCGCATTGCCTGCATGAGGCTGCACTGCTCCCCAGCGCACAGGCTGTTCAGCGCTACCACCAGTGTGGGGAGAAAAGCAACCATGAAGAGGGCTCCCACCGGGCCGCCCCACTCGTAGGTTTTCGTGCGGGGCTGCAGAGAATTCGCCTCTGACTTGGAAGCAGTACCTCTGCGTTTTGCCATGGCGACACTGAGAGAGGGGAAAAATGAGGCGCTAAAGCAACGGAGGGGCAAGTGGAAGCGCCAAAGTCGTACGGAAATCTGATCTGTGGCTGCGATACGCGGCAGCAGTCGCGCAATGGCTGTGGAGTGCCCACCTGCCAAAGCACATGAAGCGCCTGTTACGTGGAGGCGTGCGGAAGAGGCGGTGGACAAGGAGAGAAGCCGCTTCTTGCTGAGCACCGCACCCGCCCCGCCACGCCTAGTCGTTGAAATAGATGATTCACGAGAGCCACAAAATCACCAGCGAGAGAGCTCTCTAGCACCCATATATGTACAGAGAAAATGCACGTGCGGTCGCAGCGGCAGCAGCAGCAGCACTAAAGAGGAAATAAAACGAAAAAAATAAAACGTGCGCGCTCTCACATGACCGCCACTCCGCTCTCTCCAATACCCCCACAACTGTGTGTGCGTGTGTGGCAAGGAAGAGAGGTGAGGGGACGGGACGCTTGTGGAACGCGGCAGATGCGGGTAGGCGAGCAAAACAAAGGGTGCCCTCACTAGACGACACTTTTCCTCTGCTTTCACGTGCTTGTTGTTGCTCTTGTGTGCTGCGTGGCTTGACTTGAAGGATCACGGATACCTACACAGCAGATAGACCCGTGGCCGACATCGAATGGACGGAGCAAGCCAGGAAGAGAGCACAGGAGACAAAGTGGGGGGAGGGGGTAAGGAGAAGGGGAAGGGAGGTGCAATGAGGCTGTAGCGCGAGAGGTGGGAGAAAGGTGCCAGGTGGATCCAGGGAAGCGTCACTTAGAGACGCGTCCGTCGTTTGTTTTCGCATGTGGGTACAGCTTTCGAAACGTCACCACAGACGAAGGAGAGGGGGGGCGCTGTCATTGGCCAACTTCCCACTAGCGAGTGGCTCAGCACGCTTTACCTTGCATATTCATGTGACTGGAAAGAACGCGGCAGGCGCCAAGACCTCTCCTTCTTCGTCGCAGAGCTAAGGACAGGCGCGGTCCTTGCATTGCATGCCAAAAGGACATCAGCAATGGCTTTGTGCACGTTGTGGTTTTCCCTTCGCACACCGTCGAGAACGGCCTTTCCCGAAAGGCCGCCACCATGCCTGTACCTCTTCACAATTCGTCCTCGTCGCCCCTTCAGAAGGCTCACTTGCGGGGTCGCACACTACCAGCGCCCGGCCTAAGAGCATCAAGAGCGCACTGGCACCCCACATCGGCGTCACCTCCGCTTCTAAAAAACACAAGCCCAGCCACTGTGCTCACGACGAAGCTCTTTCCGGTATTCAGGATCTGGCCCACTGGTGTCGGACCTTGCGAGAGCGCCCCTTCAAGTAGAAGCGCCACATCGACCTCTTAGGAATGGCGTTCGTAAGAAAAAGATGCGCAGCAGCCATGGTACGACAGCCTGCACCACCTCCATGGTGGCCATGGTCCAGCTGCAGCTAGAGGCCGTCGCTCCGCACCAGCGACGGGACGCGGGCGGACTCCACAGCAAGTTTTCCGACCACACCGGAGCGCGCGCCACGAGCACTGGCAACAGATGCGTTCACAAGGAACATCGGTGCCGCTAGGTGAGCCGCCAGAGCGCGCGAGGGTACCGATGCCTCTGTCGGTGGTCGGGAGTTCGGTGGTGACGACGAGTGCACAGCCATAGTGCAGTCGAAGATGCGCGGTGAAGTGCGCGTGTGCCTCGGAAGGTCGTGAGCGGTGCTCTAACGCGGGCAGGTGTGCCGCCCTTGTTTAACGCTGGCCTATCGGCACAGCTGTACGGTTGTGCCTCTGCGAGTGGTTCATTGATGGTGTCAGTGTCTGTGTTCACGGATGACGCCAGCAGAGTTGAAAGAAAAACGCGTCACACCGCACCGCTGACTGGGGGGGGGGGGGGGCATCAGTATAGACGGGGCGAGCGAGAAAATTGCAGGCCCTCTGACGGGACGCTGGCGGCAGAGGTGTGATAACAAAAACGTGGTTGAAGGGAAGGAGCAGTAGAAGCTCAGCGGGGAGGGTTGGGGGGGGGGGGGGGCTGACAGCGGCGAAGGTAAAAAGAAGAGTAGGAATGCCAGAAACAGCGCATGGTGCAGCCGTGAGATGGTGCCCTCACGGCAATGCCTGGATGCCGCCGTCATTACGTTGCTGGGGTTTGACCCAAGCACATGCGACGCTCAGTTTTCGTCTCCCTCCATGATGTCTCGGCATTATACGTAGGCGCAACGCAGACGGGGAAAAGCGAAGAACACATAAAGTCGGCCAGCGCCTCTTTGTGACAACGAACAAAATTCAAAAGAGGGGACAACGAAAACATTTGGGAAACCCCACACGCACACACGCTCACGTGCTTGGACCACCCATCGACCCATCATCCATGCCGGCACAACCCAACGCGCATGCCACACAAGACAGCAAGACTGCCCTCGCCAAACCCAGCGTGGGAGGGGGAGGGGGTCGAGAGACTCAGAAAGAGGAGAGGGAGAGAACAGGAGGGAGTACAGCCAAAAGAAAAAAAACGTCAGGACAAACGGCGTGAGCATAACCCTGTGGTGTGTGTGTGTGTGTGTGTGTCTGTGTGTTGTGTGCTGGCACGCGAATGCGAAATGGGGGAGACTAAAAGTGGACCGCAGACCACAGTCTCCAGAACGGGATGGGAAATGGAGGAGAGGAGGGAGACACGCGTTAAGAAACCCTCAAACGTCCCCGCCCCCTCCTCCACAAGGAAACAGACCGAAGCAAAGAGGGTGAGCACACCGAACAGAAGACGAGCACCACCAACGACCCAACCACAACGCACCAAATGTCAAAGAGAACGACGCGCCCACTGCCCTGCGCACGACTCCGATAAGAGAATAAAAGGGATGCGGGGAGGGAGGGAGAGGGAGAGGGAGGGGAGAGATTAGAGAAGTTTACGATTTGAAAAGACAGGCACACGCACGCGCGCAACGACACTCATGAGCAGAGAAAGATGCTATGGCACATTCCACGTTATAACCATCTCGTATCTTCCTTTTTTTTGGAGGGAAGGTGATGGGGGGGGGGGCTTCCTCCGTGTGCCTCGAAACACCTTCACGCGTACCTATGCGCATACCTCTGCACGCACTTGCACACGCACACCACCATGGTGTGCACCTAGTGAGAATCCCATACATGCATACATATCACGAAATCGACTACACAAGGGTGTAGGGGCGGAGGGGTGTTTGGTTCGCCCTTCGTTTTGCGCTTCTCCCGTGGTGTATTTTAGCCCCACCACGCACACACACAGACGACAATGAAAACGTACGCACGGATAAGGGGAGCGATGAAAGCAGAAACAGGGAAGAGAGGGCCGCCGAAGGCGAAGTACACGTAGGAGGAAGGAACGGCAAGTGGTGAAGACGTGGACAAGACGCCGAACCGGCGATCTGCCTCTTTGCCTCTCGTTTAACCACTCACCACCACCACCACCTCCGCATTTTCTTTCGGTTCCTTCTCGTCGTAAAGACCTTGTTCGATTGAATATATATTTATATATAGGAGAGCGACAGAGAGCGGTGGAGACCACGTGAGCAACAAACCGCACAAGCACCCCATACGCACGATACGTACGCATTGGATGGCGGCAAGAAAAGCGGGGGAACGAGGAAAGGGGAGTTGGGGGAGAGCTTGGCTTGCCGTCCTCCCATGTTCTGTTTCTCCTCAGCCCCTCGCTTACGTATGTGCATGTATGCACAACAGCAAGCAACAACATCCGCACGCAAACGTTCGATCTACACGAAGTCTGCCAGACATAAAATGCATGTGCAAGCGCCTACGAAGAGGAAAAACGAAATCATGTACGAGAGAGGAGTAAGAAGGTAAGAAGAAAAAAATATAAAAAATAAAATGGCCAGGTGCCTCCTGTGGCGCGCGGCTCCTCCGTGCGTGCCGATGGCGAGGCGGGAAGAATTTCACCCCAGCACAGATCACTCGCAACGTATCCACGCAGACACCTGCGCGTCTCCTCCAGTACGCGACTCTATTCAACCTCTTTCGCAGAAAGCACGTGGCAGAGAGAATCAACACGGAAAGCAGACAACATATACCTTATTATTTTCTTTGTTGCCGGCGTGTCTCGCTCCGCACCCCTCCGCCCTAACTCTACGCCATACAGCAGAGGAGTCCAGACTCAGCTGGAGCCCCCGCGCGCCCCGTCACAGGTCCACCTCGCGCGGCGTGCAGCGGCGCTCTAGACACGCGTGTCACAGCAGTGCGCCGACCCAGTGCCATCGCCGCACCGCCCCTGCCTCAAACGCTACCCCACCCGACCCGCGCCCATCGCGCCGGTCGCCACGCCGTGCATTCCCCCTCGGCGTGGCGCACGACATACACCCACATGCACGCGTACACATCGGCCAGCACCGGCGTGCGCCTGTACATTAATTCACTTTGCGTTTAAAAATGTTATGGAGAACAAGAAGAAAAAAGGAAGCGCGGCGTGTCTCCCCCCCCCACCCGCCCACCCGCCCGCCTGCCTCCATGCAGCGTGGTCCGCGATGCCTCGCAGGCGAGGACTGGCCACGGCAAAGAAAAGAAGCGACGTTCGCTGTGTGAAGAAAGCGTTGGAGAAGCGGAGAGGATTCGCCTCTCAGACAACTCGTCGATGGAAACTAGATGCAAAAGAAGAGCGCACGTTTCCCTCTCCGTCTCCAGCCATCCCCGCTGTGCCGCACCCCCCCCTGCCCTGCTGCTCCGCTGAGTCTGTGCAATCCCAAACAGCCGTGTCACGCACTCTTGGCACTGCACAAGGTAAGCTGCCAGCCGCAGCCCTACAGTGACAAAAAAATATGAGGGAAGAAAAGGGGGATAAGAGAGAAGGCGCCAGAGAGAGCAGGACAAGAGTGTGTGTGGGGGGAGGGGGAGGGGGAGAGGGGGAGCGGCTTGCATTGTCTGACAAGGCGATCGTTGCAAGCGCAGAAAGAGAACCGGAAAAATAAGCTCAGAGAGGGAAAGACGTGGAGGGGGAAGAGTGCTGGCAAGTGAGTGGTTTCGCCGTCCTGGCGGCACACACCCACACCCACTGTGCTCGCCCGCAAGTCTCTAGCATCTCGCCCAGTCCCCCTCTACTGCAACTGCTGCTTCCTCCAGCCTTTGTCTGTGTCTGTGTCTGTGTGTGTGTGTGTGTGTGTGTTGACGCGACAACATGAATTGGTTTTCCAAGATGGTAAAGGAACCCTCTCTTTTTGCGATGGCGGCACTCTTGTGCCCACAGCTTCGCCTTCTCCTACAGAGGTGCCTCAGAAGCGGTAGACCATCTCCTTCTGGTAGCCCAGGGTGCCGAGGAAGCCGGAGACATCCGCGGCGTTGTTCAGCACCGCACCTGAGGGCTGGTACGCGAGGCCACCGGACATGGCACGCAGCACCATCGGCGCTGAACCGACCACCTTCACCATCATCGGGTCGGGCCCGCAGACGAGAAGCAGCGTCGACGGCGATGGCTTTGGCATCGTCGCCTGCAACATCGGCACATCAATGTACCCCAGAAAGCCTTGGAAGTACTTTCTGCCATCGGGGCTCGTACTCGGCTGGCTCGCGACGTCCACCGTCAAGGGAGTGCCCTTCTTGTACACCGGGTTCGCGATCATGCTCGGATCGTCAAAGTTGTCCACCGTGTAGAAGATCTTCAGTCGATCCTTGTGCTCGCGGGCCTTTTCATCAAGCAAGCCCTTGAGCAAGATCTTGTTCTCTGAGCGGTTGGCAAAGAGCATGCTAAGCTTCGTCGAATCGCCCTCCGTGTCCAGAGAGGCGTTCATGAACTGCAGAATAGGGCAGATGCCTGTGCCGCCGCAGATCATGCCTACATCGGTCCAGCGATTCTTCTTGTACGTCAGCTTGTACTGCACGGCACGGAACAGCAGCGACTCGCCCACATCCATGGAGAAGAGGTGCTCGGTGAAGCGGCCTGGCCGCTGCTTCTTGACGAGAAGGTCAAAGTAGCCCTTCGTCCCGTTCGACGTGATCGGCGTGTAGAAGCGCATCGGCTGATCCACCATGTTCGCGCCCTCCTTGAAGTGTGCTTGCAGCGTGCTGCACGGCACGAGGTCGAAGACGTCGCTCGGGTCGTCCAGCAGAAAGCGGAAGATTGCGACATCCTCAGCGAGGTTGAGCACCTCGCCCAGCACAAAAGGCTTGAACTTGGTCGTAAAGGCCTCCTTCTTCGCGGCGCACTCGGCCGCCATGCGCTGGGAGCAGGTGTGGGTGTGGAAAGCAGCGCCGAGGACGGCTGCGGCGCCAAACGTCAGGAACCTGACCATGAGGATGCCGGCAGGGAGAAGGGGGCAGGGCTGGGGATGGTTATCTGAACAGACGACTCAATATGTCTCTGTGTGTGTATGTGTATGCGTGTGCGGGTCTTGTGAAGTAATACCTGTCTGCTGAGGTGTTGGGACTTCTTCCGAGAGAAACGGCTCAAAACGAGAAGCGCGATTCGCGGCACGGTGGCGGGAGGTGGGGAAGGGGGAGGGGGAGAGGGGCGCACAGGAGGACGAGATGGGTCGCCAGCGAGAGAGAAGGGAGGAGTGCGACGCTAGTTGCTGGAGCTGCGTGTTGCGAGAGGGAGAGCCAATCAAACGTTTTTCTTCTAAAGCGCAAAAGGGAGCAGAGTGCGCGATGTGCAGCAGATGCTGGGGCGCGCTGGAGGTAGGGGAAGTGGGGGGAGGATATGGGAGGGAGGGTGGATCAGACGGCGCAGTTCCCGTCGTGAAGAGGAGAGCAGAGGTGATATCGGTGTTGGAGATGAACGGCTGGAGGCTGTTTGGCGGGAAAGCCGCACACCCTCCTCTCCCGTGTTCCACTTCTATGGGCACCCACACAGGTGCGCACACCACGCTGCCGGACTGGCATCGCCAGGAATTGAAAAACAAACTGCATATCCCCACACACACCACCATGTTCATTGGCGAACCCTCGGCGAACACACACACACACCGAACACGGACAGTCTGCAGCACAGCTCTGCAGCTTCTCTTTTTTTGCCGCCGCTCCGGAGAAGAAATAGGACAGCCATTCGTCTTGCCCCTTCGCTCATTCTGGCCTTCTGCTGTCTGTGAGCGGGTGTGTTAGCTCCTGTTAGGTGTCTCAGATACGTGCGTGTACAGCACGTGTGGCGCCTTCTGTTCCCATCTTCTCTCTCGCGCCCTTCGAAGATGCGCTCGCACACGAAAAAAAAAGAGGAGGAGCCGGGCGACAACAAAAGAGAGGAGCGAAGGAAAACGCGCACGACACGATGCGGTGCAGCCAAACGCCTCGCAGCCGCTTCGCCTCCTCGTCGCTCTTTGTTGTTCGCACTGTTGGTGCTTGTCCTCTCATTTCAAGGCGAGCTCGTCACTGGCACAACCGCACGTCACCACGTCCGAATTCCCCACATCACGGGGGGAGGGTAGTCCGCTCTTCCTGTTGTTGTCGCTGCGTCGTGCTACGCCGCTTTCCCAAGCAGGCGATCCAGTTCCAACTCTAGCGCGGATGCCAGCGCCGAGCAGCATTGCAGTGCGCACAGCTGTCCGTCAATCAACCGCATCGTACCCTCGATCTCGCTGAGTCCCAGCAGCTCATCGCGCGAGTGATTGTGCTGGCGAACGGCACGTCCCACCTTCTCCTCCACGCCCTGAACCTCTTCCAGCAGCGCCATGACATTGTCGTACGTGGCAGCACGCTGCTGGCCCACGACACAAGGGTGTGCCGAATGGACCTGCTGCTCCTGCTGTCGCTGCTCCCATTGCGCGTAGTACGGCTGTATCTTGTCTTCCAGAGACTGCAAGTACTCCGAGAGGGTCGTTTGCCGCTGCTTGCACTCCGCCAACGTCGCCTCGGCGCTTTTTGCCGCCGTCAGGGCATCCTTCACGACTGACTGAACTTCGGTCAACTCTCGGCCACGCGCCATGATCTGTCGGTCACGCGCCACGACGTGGCGGGCAAGGTCGGCAAAGTGTCGCTGATCCAAGGAGATATCAACATCTAGTTTTCGCAGAACCGCAGCAAGGCTCTTTCCGTCGAACTCCTGCGACGGCGAGGCGGCGGTAGCTGCTGCAGTCGACAAAGGTGGTGCGTTCTCAGCTCTTTTTGAGGATGATGTCGCACCCGCCGTAGTGGGCGTGGCGTTTGGCCCTGTCGCCGCTGCCGGTGGAGACCCCGTCACTGCTGAAAGCGCTGTGACACCGGCGGCCGCTGTTGCATCGGATGACGCTGCTGCAGCACCCGTGCCGCCAAAAGTGAAACCACCACTGGTGGAAGAAGCAGCAGCAGGAGCAGCAGCCGGAGTTGGAGTAGCCGGCATCACACCAAACCCACCGGCTGCAGTAGCCGCAGCAGGACCCGCCGCAGAGCTCGACGCTGCACCGCCAAAGTTAAAGCCCCCAGGGGCCGCCGCAGCAGGTGCTGGTGCCTTGTTTGCCGTTGAAGCGGCAAGCGCTGAGGCAGCACTGCCTAGGTTGAACCCACCGGCTGTCGCAGGGGCCGTAGTTGCAGCACCGCCAAAGTTGAAGCCACCGCCGGCGGCACCGCTCGTGCCTGCGCCACCGACTGTTAAACCGGCATTGGGGGCGCTGCTGCCAGAGTTGGGCCCAAACCCTGCGTTGGAGGGTCCCTTGGCACCCTCAGTAGAAGCTGTCAGCGCAACCGGCGCCGGCGTCGCCGCAGCAGCTGCACCACCAAATGGCCCGAAGTTCGCCGGCGCCTTTGCGACCGAAGCTGAAGCGACCGGAGCAATGGCAAATTTAACGCCTCCCGAAGCCAGTGACGCACTCGCCGGGGCGGTGGCAGGGACGGCACCGACGGGGGCAGCGGGGGTGGCGCCCGCGTTAGTGCCGAAGCCGCTGAAGGGAGTTGCAGCCGCGCTGCTCGTCGTGCCGCCGAAGCCTCCCCCTCCGGAGATGGGCGTAGCCGGGATGGTGGCAGTGGCAAACGGCGTAGAGGCTGCCGGAGCTGTGGTTGCCGACGCAGCGGCTCCAGAAGCCGCTCCAGGACCGAATCCGCTACCACCAAACGGTGTCGGCGTGCTCGTCAGGGGCTGCTGGGCTGTTGAGAAGCCGCTGACCGCCGGAACGGACGTGGATGCCGCATTGCCAGCGCTGAACCCACCGAAGCCCATGGTCGACGCGGTCGGCGTCGCGGCAGCGGGAGCCGACGTGCCGGAGCCAAAGCTGAACCCCGAAGCCGGCGCCGAGGCGGGGGCTGCGTTGAAGCCGCCAGTTCCCGGAGGTGCCGCGCCCGCCGCACCTCCGGCGTGGCCAAAGCCGCATACTCCAGCCGGCGTCGACGCAGCACCGAAGCCCGGCGCTGTCGAGCTCGCAAACGCGTTAAACGCCATGATGTACGCGCCCGTGTGAGTGTATTGTTGCTACCCCCCCCCCTGCGTGTCGCCCTCTTTCCTTATCGTCCGTGCTCAGTGTATCGCGTCCAGGTTGAATGTGCAAGAAACCCGTGCACGGCTGTTCGAGCTGCAGTCGCCCCTTTCTCCTCTACGCGTGCGCGTGTGTACGTGCGTGTGTGCGTGCGTGTGGTACAGGGTGCGCGAGACTCCCCAGCGCACAGTTACAGGCAGAACCAAAACGAAGCGTAGGAGGAGAAGCATAGAAGGGGCCGTTGCCCGGTTTCCCGCGGCGCAAACATCGAGAGAGCGATGCGAGCAGAGGGGAGCAAGCTGCCAGCAGCGCGCTGTGAAGAAGCGCTCGATGTGTTTTCTTTCGATGAGGCGTCCCTCCGCCTGCGTCGCATCCGCAGGAAAGGGGCACGAGTGGGTGGCACATGCCTTCGCTTGAGCTCGACACACCCAGCACGACACTCTCGCGTCAGGAGAGTGAGGAAGGGCACGTGCATGCGTGCGTCCCCCAGGTGGGGTGGGGTACTCGTGTAGCGCTCTCAAACCTTCTCTCCTCGCCATAATGGAGAAAGTAGCCACACCTGTACAGGATGGGTTTCGCGTGCACGCATGCACGTATGCAAGCAAAAGGAGAAATACAAAAGAAAAAACAAAACGGTAACGAAGCACCCCTTTGCCCACCTCCGCGACACGTCAACGCGTGCGTGTGTGTCATCGGCTCCCAAGCAACGGTGGAGGTACACCGTTTTTCTTTCGTTTTTTTGTGTGGGTGCGCTCTTCGCCTTGGCATAGGCCCACTCGCGCAGGGACTGCTTCTCATCACGGCCGCACACCATTGCGCAGGACAAAGTGAAAAAGCCGCTGCGCCTGATCGGGCACCCCGCCCGCAAAGCAGCGCTTCACCGCAGACTGGAACGACACCTCCGAGCTCGGGACATTGCGCTCCATCATGTCCGTGAAGAGCTGCAGCGATACCTGCCAAGAGGGTCCGGGAGACGGCGCCTGCTCGAGCGCGTACTGCACCGCGTCGTGAAGGCGGGCTGTCGGGAAGAAAGTGGTGCGATAGCGCGGTTCGTGGAGTAGCGCGTTCGCGTGGTGCAGTGCACGGCGCCAATCGCCCGCGACGGCTGATAGGTAGGCGATGTGAGTCACCGATTCAGTCTCGAGCCCAGCCAGTTCGGCGTCCGTATCACGAAGCGGACAGCCTGCGCCGCCGCCTGCGTGGCCTTTCGTCTCGTGAGCGGCTGCGCTACACCCTTGCAGTGGCGGCGATCGAGAACGCCGGAGGTGCTCAAGCACCTGCTCGGCTGCGTCGAGTGTGTCTGCACTCTGTACGAGGAAGTTGTACGCGCGTGAGAGAGTGTTCATGTTGTAGTGTTTCGATAGTCCAAGCCCCAGCATGGTGCTGCTATTTCTGTTCACTTTGACACAGGCGGCTGACAAGGCGGCACTGGATGCCGCGTAACGGTGAATCAGGTCATACGCAGCGCTGCGTGACGCCTGCACAGACCCGAACAGGTGCACCAGCTGCACAAATACATCTGCATGGTAGTGTTTCCGGTGCTGAGGCAGTGTTGCCCTTTTCGATGCCGCAACCTCAGAGGCCGCGGGCAGGCGATCGCTATCGGTCATTGCTGCTTGATGAGCTGTCACGAGCCGCAGCGCTGCCTCCCACTGCTGGCCTGCAATGCACAGTCGGAGCACGTCTTCCGTTGCCACGGTGTCGGATGGAAGGTGGAGGGTGTCGGCGAAGGCATCTTGCAGGAGCTGTACATAGCGCAGCCCCACATCCCAGCGGGACCGAAGCGCGCGGCACGTTTGATGAACCGTCACCGCATTGGCTCGGACGAGGTGGTAGAGGAGCTCAGGGGACCGCGCGCGCTGCGGCGAGTGGGATGCCACCAGTTTAGCGTCGCTGTGAGACAGCATTTCACTTTCGTAAAACGTTGACACCAGAAACAGCTCACTGTCAGCAACAGCCTCGTCGCCTGTGATGCGCTGCACAGTGTGCAGCGCCTTCTCGCGCCGAACCACGCCCACGGCTCCTCTCGTGGCACCCTTCCTCACGCCCATGTCTCCGGAGCAGGCGGCAGCAGCCGCACCCGCAAGCAGCTTATCGAGCAGCGCACATGCATCCAGCCACCCCGCCGTGTCGAGTGCGACAAGGCCCAGAGTATCGTTGAAGGTAGATGAAGTGCTCCATCGCAGCACCCCTGCCGCCTCAACGGCGTGGTGGATGCGCAGCGCCTCCGCTTTCAGCCGCGCCTGAAAGCGGGAGCTAGAGGCGTGCGAGCCGCGCTCGCCACCCTCTGTAGTAGCCCGGGCGGCTTCGTCAGCGCTGAGGGAGACACTGTTCTCCTGGTGGTAGCGGCGACCAGCAGAGTACAGACACCGCACTGCGGCTGCCACGTCCATCTCCGTCCAGTGAGCGGGCTCGATGCGCCAGAGGCATCTCAGCGCCTCGGCCCAGTGGTGGCCGTTGGTGCGGCGGTAGAGCTCCAGCTCCACAGTCGAGGTGAGCGGACTGGGGTCAACCTGGCGCAGCAGCGCGAGGGCGCGTTGCCACCCGCAGACCCCACCGTCGCATCGATCCATTTTCAACGCCTCCCTGGCGAGCTCAGCGACACGCGTATCGCTCAATACCCACCGTACTTCTCCGCGATGCAGGGTGGACATGGCTGGTGCGGTTCCAAGCGTCGTGCTCACGCGCGGCGAACGGCTGGCAGCATCCCCACCTTCACTAGGATAGTAGTAGTTGTACAGGAGAGAGCGTGTGATAGCGGAGCAGTGAAGCGCGGTCGCCTCCTCCGCCACGGAAGGGCTCTCGACAGCGAAGAGCATGGCGGCTTTTGTGGCCGACCAGTACTGCCGGCGCTCCACCGACTTCAGCTTGCCGGGTGGGATTGGGGCGGGCGTTGCAGGAGCAGTTGCCAGCGGTGCCGCGCTCATACCTACGCCGTGATTCACTGGGCTCGTGAATTGGGTGCCGGCATCCGCAAAGGAGGACTCCCTTAGTGGCGCGTCATCGATGCGCGATGAGAGCGCCGCAGATCCATCAACAGATGCCTCCAGGCCACTCGCCCCTCCACTTGCCAATACCGACAAAGTCGGCACCTGTGCAGCTGCGGGACGGTGTAGGCAGTCCTGGTAGCACTGCCACATGGAGCTGCGCAGGCCGCGGATCAGCCCAGCCATCTCATCCCCCGCGGCCAACCCGTGGAAGTAACGCGCGAGTCCCTGCGCCGAGGACACGGCTGATGCAGCAGCTGGCGTCGCTGCATCACTTGCGAGCGCTGGAGCAGCGACGGTGGCCGAGTTAGCCGGCTCGTGTTGGCGTGGCGGCCGCAGCTGCATCTCGTCTCGCTGTATGCCGATCGTGTGTGCAGAACCGATCATGCCGTCACCAATAGCAGAAAAGTGTGTCGCAGGGCCCGCTACAACATGCGAGAGCGAGTAAGCGTGGGGGCTGATGATGTTGCCGACGGAAGAGGAAACGTTGCCGTGTGGCTCTCTCGGGCAACGCAATAGCGGCACCAAGCGATAGGGAGAGACAAGAGACGAAATCCTCTTACTCTGCCCTGTCGCCTCGCTCAAACGCCAAAGCCTCCGCACACAGGTCAGTGAACGTCTGATGGCACGG
Organism: Leishmania mexicana MHOM/GT/2001/U1103; assembly: GCF_000234665.1. Classification (NCBI taxonomy): domain Eukaryota; phylum Euglenozoa; class Kinetoplastea; order Trypanosomatida; family Trypanosomatidae; genus Leishmania; species Leishmania mexicana. The sequence goes on from NC_018335.1 coordinate 920,919, forward strand.
GTGGAAAGCGCAGGCCAGCACGCGTGTGCTTCAAACCATGTCTTTGCGCCGGTGTATGCCTGCGTGCAAGCCCGCACGAGAAAGTGCTGAGGAAACCACAAACATCAACACCCCGCTCTACGCCCCGAAACCACCACAACGGGAGCCAAGCCGTGTTGCGCAATGGAAACGTGTGCGTGTGTGCGGGGCGATCCCAGTCGATACACAACAGGAATGATAAAGCGATGCAGCAGCCTTCGCCGTTGCGGTTGATGTTTCCCTCTTCCCCTCCGTCTTGATCCTTGTGATGCGGCGGCAGCGGCGGAGGCAGCAGCGGGTGTGTGCGCGAGAGGTACTCTGCAAAGTAGAGAGAAATCGTGGCTTAGGGGAAGCGTCGGTGCCGTGCCCACACCCGTGGTGAGGCGTTCCTCTTCCTTTCTCTTCAACGAGCCTGTGCGCGCTTTCGGGCAGAGAGTGGGGAGGCGCATGCACACCCCCTGCGCCGTCAGGCACGCTCGCTGTTTTACGAGAGCTGTCGAGGCAAGTGGCGAGTCGGCGTGGGCGGCGAGGAAAGGGGGGCGTCCGCCTTTTTTTTGCCTGTCACCTTCCAAGCTCGGGGCTTGGGTGTATGCCCTCAACGCAGAGACGGAAGAGATGGCCACGAGGTGCGACACAGTAACCCGCAACGGGCGGAAGGCCAATGGCAAGAGGAGGAAAAAAAAGGAGAAATGCAAAGCAAGAGAGAGAGATCGGCGGCGAGGGGCGAGGGGCAGGGGGAGGGGGGCACGAGACGATGGCTTGCATGGACGCGCGGGTGGGAGAAAAGAGGTGGAGAGGTGATTGCGGTAAAGCAAGACCAGCACGCCGTCGCCAGTGCTCTCTGGAGGGAGAGCGAGCCGCCGCAGGTGAGACACCAGCCCCGTAAACGAGGAAAGAGCAAGGGAGAAGCGTATGTGAATGTCCGTGTACGATACACACAAGTAAAGAGGGGGGCAAGCGGGGAGAAACGGAGATGTCCACCCTCGTCGCCTTGCGTTACAGCAAAAAGCACAACCCGGTGGTCTCCACGCACCTCCACCACCGCACGCCTTTGTGCTCTCGCGAGCTTTCCAGGCCCACACACACACGCATACATGCATACACCGTGGTCCGTGACACGTCTTCAGCCACCTCGCGTGCAAGGCAGCAACAGCAACGTGTACAGCAACCTCGAAAGGGCAGCAAAAACGCGGCAACGGTGCTCTCAAAGTTCACGCCACGGGCTGGGGGAGGGGGAGTGGAGCGGCAGGTGGGAAAAGAAAGGAAGAAAGGACTCGCCAACGTGTGCCCACCGATGCGTCACAGCACATACGCACGCACGCCTCCATGCTCTCGCTTCCCCTTCCCTGCCTCCGCGACGCGCATGGACAACGCGCACGCACATTAGACCCCACCCACACACCCACCAAAAAAAAGTGCCGCTTCGCGTGGGTCCTCCCCCCTCTCTAGCAGTAGAGAGGAAGCGACGTTCTTGCCCCCACAATGCCTGGAAGCGCTTGGTGACCAATGCGTATGCCTGCAACGTGCGTGAGCGCGTGCGTGTCTGTACGTGTGTGTACGTGTGGGGGGGGGGGGTGGAAAAGGGAATGAGTGAGTGGGGAGAGGGCAGAAATCGCACCTCAGAGAGAGCTGTACAAATTGCGTGCTACGCGCTGCTGCTGCAACTCGCCATCCTCGTCCTTCGGCACTGGGTGGGTCATCATAAAGAAAAACGCCGCCGCAACGGCGCCGCAGGCCGGCGCGGCCCAGTACAGCCACAGATACAGGAGCTGCGTGAAGTAGCCAGCTGCAATGAACTTGGTCACCTGCAGACCCGTCGCGACCGCTGGGTTGAAGGCGCCACCCGACACACCGCCGACAGCGTACTGCGAGGCGAGGAGGCACATGCCCACTGCCAAGCCGTAGAAGTCGTTGTTACGCTGCTGTGAGTAGGCGGCGTGCAGCACCACTGTCACAAGCAACATCGTAAACACGGCCTCCGCAATAAAGGCACTGAAGATGTGCTCGGCCGTGTTCTGCAGGACCTGCGGCGCAGGCAAGTGCTGCGTCGAGCCTTGCACCAGGATACTGAGCCCCGCACCTACCAGAGCGCCTACTACCTGAGCCACCCAGTACGAGATCGCCTCCTCGACTCGCATGCCGCGAATCAGGACAACTGCGAAGGTGACAGCCGGATTAAAATGGCCACCAGAGATGTAGCCGAACATGAAGATAAGCACGCACAGCATGAACCCCTCCGCAATCGGGGCGAGGTTGCGTGTGCGGGTCTTCCCATCCACCGCTAGGTTGCCGCAGTTCATCTCCGCCAGCGACGTTGTCATCAAGAAAATGAATGTGCCGATGCCCTCGCATACAAATTTCGCCTGGTAGCGGCTCAGCCGGATCAGAGGAATCTGGCGGGCGAGGTATGGCTTCGTCTCTGCCCTCGTGGCGGGGTCCCTCTGCAGAGCGCACATCTTGGTGCGCACGCCTCCACTGGGATGTGTGGGCGGTTGTATGTATCTGTGTGTATGTGTGCGCCTACCTGTATATGTGTACGCCTCCGTATAAGAGAGGGTGGCAAATATCTAGTCGGCGACCGCGAAAGCGGAGGGAGGGTTGTTGAGTAGACGCTCGCGGAAGGCACGGCGAGTGGCCCGGCTGCCCTGCACACGCATCGTCCCCGCAACAGTCGTGGGGGCGAAGGAGGAGAAGATAGGTGAGAGATCGAGGGAGAAGACAATAACGTCAAGAACATCGTCGAAGAGTTTGGCAGGATGGCATGGACGGTAAGAGAGCATGAGAGTAGGTGTGTGTATGTGGGGGGGGGGTGCAGACAGAGAAAGCGTTTGGTGCTGCCGTCCTCCCTGGCACGGCGGCACGATGGAGAGGGTGATGGAAGAGCGGGGTTAGGTCACTGAGCGCGCACCTGCACGAGCTACGAAGAACAAAATTGCCACCAATAATGTCGCGGTCCATTGCACGCGGGAAAGCCGCTGCGGTTTTCCTCTTTCGACCCTCACCCACGCAGCCAAGTCAGCCACAAACAGGCACACAGACACAGACACCATGTACCGCGGCACCTCCATCCCCTTGCTTTACAAGAAGCTCGAGGGTCGGCCGGTGGACGTGTCCACCCTCTCGTGCTCATCGCGTGAGTGGGGCGCGGGACCCGTTCACGTTGTTGGGCAACTCACGTTTCTCTTCCTCCCTGTGTCTTCACAGTGAGAGCAGGCAACAAAGGAAGCACAGAGTGAACAATGCAGGGATAGTCCCACCAACACCACCCATCAGCGCACAGACCCAAACAGACGCGCTCACATCATCACCCGATGACCTGCCCATCGAATGTGCACGGCACGGGCAACGGAGACATGCGAAGCAGATGCGAAAGAAAGCAAGTCCTCCCCTTCCGCTCACCGCAGCGGCAACAACGCCGTCGCTCTCCGGCACATGGCCCTCAACAAGCATGCCTGTGATGCCTTTTTTTTCGTGGAGAGAGAGAGGAGGGAGGGGGTAAAGAGTGGGCACAGGCAGAGACGCCTACGCAGCCGCAAGAAAAAAAACGCCCACGCACGTGTTGTCATGGCCCGGTGCCAAGCAAAGTGGCGGCGACGCAAGAACAGAAGAGGGAGAGACTCACTTGCACATACATACGTGGTTTGGGGGGGAAGGGGGAGGCACACCACCTCACCTTGTGCAACGACTGCGTGCGTCTATGTGTCTCTCCCCGTGTGTGTGTGTGTGTGTGTGTGTCTTAGGTCTGTACGTTAGATGGTGTGCCAGTGTGTTCTCGCCAGGCTGTTTACGGAGAAGAAGGCGGTGAGAGATAGCGTGCCTCTGCCGCTCCTCCTTGCTGTTGTGGACAGCATCGTCGTCACATTGTGGTGGGGTTATACCCACCTATGTCGACCAGCTCTCTTCCCCTTCTGGGTGGCCTCGTGACTCAACAAGTACCACCTCGTACCTGTGCGGATGAGCATCCGCAGAGCATGCTCACCTTGCGTGCATGCCGGACTGGATAGTAACACGAGGGGGTCGAGGGGAGGGGCGAAGAGCGAGTAAAGGACACCACAGACGGAGGCAATGCAGCAGCGACACAACGAAAAACAAAAAGGAGGGGGAGGAGCACCCGAGAACAGCGGTGGCAGCGCCATCGCATGCGGCTCCGCCGCCATCAGTCAGTGAGCGACGGGAGAGAGAGCAAAAAACAATCGACGCCGAACAGAAGAGCGAACGACGCCACGACGCATACCGGCAAAGGCGAGCAGGCACAGAAAACGATAGAAACATACTGCGGCTCGGCAAGGGAGGGCAGGAGACGGAGGCGAGCGTGGCGCTCTGCCAAGATGAGGGTGCCCTAACGTGCATCACGTGCTAGGAAACACGGGAGCAGGCGCGTTCACGGCGCTTGCGAGAGCGAGCCCGCACGTGGTCTGCCGGGGCCCTCATGCAGAGCGAGAAGATGTGCGCCATGATACTTTCGACTCTATCGATTGAATGTCGACACCTCCCATGTGGTGGTGGTAACCTCCACTTCCCCACAGCTCGGCACCTGCGGCGGCAGCCGGTTGTGCCCGCTATCCAGCTTCTCTGCGCCGTCTTGAGTGCTCGCATGCACATCGTCGGCATCACGCCCCTCGCGCATCCGCCGTGTGCGAGTGTGAGGCACTTCCGTCATCTCGCGAGCGCCGCGCGGATCAGAGGACGTCGACGAGGACGACGATGTCTGCCTCTCCGAGGAGGTCGAAGAGGAGGTCGACCTCGCTTCGTTCTCGCCGCCTGCGCAGCTTCTCACTGCAGCAGTGCCTGCCGTGGTGCGGGTAATCGCCGCCTGCGCCGCCATGCGCTGCCGGTGCAGCTCGTTCACATTCTGGAACACCTTCCTGTCCTCCAGCACCTGCGTCTCGGCTGGCTGCGCCATCTGTGAGAAGAGGATCGCTGCCAGGATGGCGCCGACGACAGGGGCGAGCCAGTAGACCCAGATGGACTTGAGGTCGTCGCACCTGCCGGCTAGACACATGGCCAACTGCAGCCCCGACGCGGCAGCCGGGTTGAAGGCGCCACCAGAAATGCGCCCTGCGCTGGCTGAGCCGGCGGAGATGGTCATACCGACGGCAAAGCCATAGAAGAAGTTGCCAGACTGGCGAGAGTAAGCAATATTGAGCACAACAAGGCACATAGCAAAGGTAAAGATGAGCTCCGAGAAAATACCGGAGGAGACATAGCTATTCGACACCGACGGCACAAAGATGTCCTTGTTGCCCTGAATTATCATCGCCACAACGCCAGCAGCGAGGCCGCCGGCGAGCTGGCAAAGGATGTAGGCACAGCACTGGGTCAACTGCATCTGACGCACGAGAAACACGGCGATGGACACGGCAGGGTTGAAATGAGAACCGGAGATGTAGCCGAAGGTGAAGATTATGCTCGTGAACATGAAGCCGATCGGCAGCGGCGTCATGTTGGTGGCGTCAGAGATGTTGAAGATGCTCTCGTTGCGCACGCTCACCAGCGCCAAAGTGAGCACCCACCCAAAGGTGCCGACCAGCTCAGCGAAATAGGTTCCAAGCAGCGGGTGCAGCCGCACCCACTCTGGCACGGCAAGGAAGTCGTAACGACTCTGCAGCTTACGGAGAGCCGCCTGCCTCTGGCCGTACAGACGACCCAACTCAAATGGGTCCAGCTGTTCCTCGACCACTTTGCCATCCCGAGTTACAGAAACCGCTATCGTGTACTTGAGCGCTGGCACCTCGGTTGGGTCGAAGACACGAGTAATGTGGCGCCTGCCCGCGCGATCGAATTTGAAGCGCCTGCCCTCGCGTGTGCCCGTGGCAGACGTCGTCGTGACATCAGAGAAGGACGTGTTCGGATCATCAGTCCTGTTGCCCGCACCGCCACCGCGCCACCCCGTAATCGCCAGCGACGGGGATGCCAGAAAAGAGGCGGCCGGCAATGGGCCCTGCGACGTCGGTCGGTGCGCCGCCGAGGCAGACGTAGACGCCAACGGAGTGAGCGAAGCTTGAAGATCGGCGCTCACATTCTCGGCCGCGCTGCCCGGCACATGGATCATGTGTGACGCATCCGCCACTGTGGCGCCCAAACTGTTATTAGAAGTGGGTGAAGAGACGGCTGCCAGCGGCGTGCATGGCGGGTGCACCGCTGACCCCAATGGGGGCCCGAAACTTAGGGGAGTCGGGGCGCCAGAGGACCAGCCACCGGCTCCGCTAGGTGAATCTGCGCCGTGGATGCCATCCGCCAGAGCATACCCCTCCATCTTTCTTTTTTTCCTTTGCTGGCCCTGAGTCTGCGCTCGTGCAAAGATGCGTTTATGCGAGCCGGCGGCGTCTGCTACGCGAGAAGAGTGCGAAGAACGAGAGAGCTGGCGATGTCCGGATACCGTCTGTAGCCGTTTGCACCAGATCTGTAGCGGCTACCCCCTCAGATGCGCTCGGAAAAAGGGTTCGAATGACAAAAGGCGGGAAACAAACGCAGAAGATGCACACATACACGCACACCCACACGCTAATAATCGCCGTGCACCGGCTTGGACAGCAACGGTGAACCGCGTTCATGTGAGACAAGCAACCGCGCCGGTTGTGAATAGCGCGGCACCGAACACCATACCGAGGAGACAAACAAAGGGGAGAGGGGGAAAGATGGCAGTCGAGTGCGACGGAGAAGAGAAAGAAGGAATGGGTGTACAGCATCCGCAAAACGACGCGCTCATGTTGCCACGCAACAGCCCTAGGCTGCGTCACAGCTTGGCCGCCTCAATCGCCCACCCGTCGAGATGCACCTACGCACGTCACACAAACGCGAGGAGGGGGGAAGGAGACAGCGGTACCACAGCAACCATGTTCATGCCAACTTCGCTGCGTGCTACAACCCCCTCGCTGTACCAGTCGTCGCTCGAGTAAGGTGGCCGTCACCGGTGGGCGCACCAGCACATGTACACATGTCAAATGAAAGTGTATTCGAGCCGCGCGTGTATCCTTGGTGCGAAGTTCTGGTTTCAAGTTGCGGTGGAGGTGAGATCTGTGCTGTCGCGCACTGTCGCGCGCCCTCCTTTCGTGTTGCCCCGCCGCACGTCCGTGTGCCCCGCGGCAACACAAAAACGTACGACATCATAAAACGGAAGGGGGGCAGCAGCCAGCAGCGGCCTCAGAGATACGCACCGACAGAGCGAGAGCGCGAGAGAGGGGAGGCGGGTCGCACAAAAAAACGCCAGCAAGGCACGCATGTGCGGCGCTGCCATTGGGGCTCATCTCCTTCGCCACTTCCCCATCTCTCACGCCCTCATCGCTTTCTTTTCGATCCAGGTGTTCTTAGCGCTCGTTCGCTTTACACATCCCCAAAGGTGACCGTCCCGTCGGAGTTGATGGCGTGGCCATGCTCCACCAACCACGCCCGCAGTGCCTGCTGCGATGTCTGAAACCACGCTACAGCCTCCTGCTTCGTTGCGGACGACTTCATCTTTTGGCTCATGGCAGCAAACTCCGGCAGCTGCTTCAGAATGCGCCTCTGCAGCTCCATCAGCGTCGCCGTTGTACGGGCCTCGCTCGACTGCATTCCTGTCACTACGGTGCACGCAAGTGAGTCCAATGATGCGGAGCCATCTGGCGGCGCAGCAGCAGAAGACGGCCGCGGTGCCGCAGAGTTAGTAGCAAGAGCCTGGGTTGGGGGCACCGCAGGGGTAGCGACCGATGACTGCACCAGTGACCCCGAAGAATCAGACGATAGCGGGACAGTTGCGGCCGCTCGCTTTGCAGCTGCCTTTACCGGTGCAGAGGTCTCTACTCGCGCACCCACAGGTGCCGCGTTGTCGCTGCGCACCGTCGGCTGTGGCTGCGCGAACCCATCCGAAGCCCTGGCGGCGCCTTGCTGTCGCAGGGCTTCCTTCGTGCCTGCGAGGAAGGAGCGCACTGCAATGTTCGTCGCCTCCTCTCTTTCTCGCTTGCGTGCGCGTGCAGAGATGGTGTCGTCTGCGCCCCTTGACGACTTTCCTCGACCTTCGTCGCTGACGTCACCGCCGTCATCGTCCGACCAGTTGGTGGGCTTATGCAGATCTGCTTCGGCCACGTCCATTGTCTTCCAGTCCTTCTTGCTGATTCGCAGAGGTGTGTCAGAGCCCCAGGCGGCCGAGATGCTAGCGGCACTGCTGCCGGAGAAGAGAGGTCCATCGCTCGGGCCGGCAGCAGCCGTGTTCCTCTCGCCCCACAGTTGCAGTATCGGCCGTCGGAGCGGCGTGGAGGTGATGAGTGGCTTTGACGTGGACGAAGATGACGAGTACACTGTCCTTCCATGGCCCTCGCCCTCATCGATATCCTGCTTGCGCCACGTCATGGGCAGCTGCAGCAGCACACACGTCAAATGACTGTACTCGGAGGCCGGTGTGGAAACAAGCCGCACACACTTGGTAGCTCCCCTGGCCGATGGTGTGAGGAGGCCGTCGTACTCGAGTCGCATCGGCTCTCGCCGACGCGCACGGCGCCGCTTGCGACTGCCGCTGTTGCTGCCGTGCGCGTCATCTTCGCGCGCGTTGGCGCGCCTAGCCGTGGTGTGGCTTTCCTCATTCTCATCCAAGTCCTCGCCGCTGTCGGCGTCACTGCCTACGACGGATGCATCCAGGGAGTCCTCAAAGTAATGTGAGGACACCCGCAGCTCACACGGGGGCGTGGTGCAGTCGACAGAGGGAAGGAACGCAAACAGACGCCGTTCGCGCTCCGCCGCCGCGTTCACGTGCGCATTCTCCGTGCTGGCTTTATCGACAGGGCAAATGGCATAGCGGGTCACTGTGGTGGCTACCGCTGTGCGCTTCGTCGTCGAAGATGGAGTTGCATTGGCGGAGGCAACGGCACACGCGGGCGCCGGTCCCCGAATGGCGGGAACAAGGCCGTCGTAGCGCGGAATCATGCAGAGAGGGCGCCACGGCGGAGTGGATCAATGCAACAAATCACGAAGCTCGCCAAACCGTCAAAGAAACAGGTGCCTCCGCTGGGGTATGTTGATGGCCGCACAACCTGCCCGTGTCGCCTGCACGCTCTCTCGCTCTCCGTGAAGCTCACGTAAGGTGCAGCCTTGTCGAGCCGGTAGGACACGCCGTTTCGCTTACTCACGCTCCTTCGACGTCGGGCCGATCAAGTCGCACGCCAGCAAGCACACGTCTGCACACACACAGGCACACGCGAATGGGAGTGAGTCTTGCGGCCACTCTGCCCACAACTTTTCTGCTTTGAGTGCGGAGGGAGGGAGGACGGGCAGGCACGAAAGGGGCGTGCAGTGAGGCACTCCAGAACCGGAAGAGAGTGAGGGGCAAGAGAAGATGTGGGAGAAGGCAGGAGAGAAGGCCTTTTAGCCGATAAACGCCGGAGAGCGAAGCCCAACAGCACGGTAGGCACCACTGCACACGCACACACAACGACAGTCGTCGACATGGGTGGAGCATACGGCACGGAGAGAAGGCCGAAAAACTTTTGTGGTGTGAGGCGCACAAGTATTCCCCTATCCCCACGCACTCATAACGAGCCTCTCACTGGCGTTGGACCCCTTGAAAGGTTGTCGCCTGCCCTCACTGCCCCAGCAGCACCAACGAGGGGACGGCAAATGCGTATAAGCAGCCCCTTCCCCCCCCCACGCAACACCTATTTTTAAGCCGCTCTCACGCCCATAATGTGCCTTCGTGATGCATGTCTCAACTGTTGACCCATCTTCTCATGTGTGCCTCTTGCATATGCCCGAATGACGGAGGTGGAACGCCTCAGTTCACGGCATCAGCAGAGTCCAGCGCCCCCTCCCCCCACTTATCCCTGCCAAACGCCGAGCCCCACTTCTGGTGATGCTGGGGCCAGGCACCCACGGCGCAAGGGGGAGGGGAGGCCAGGGCGGTGCGTCGCTACCGAGATGCCGGCGACCAGGTCCTGGACGGCGCTGCGTCGGAGCACCCCCTGCGACGGCGAGCACGCTTGTGCCAACCATATGATTAGGCAGAGCGTCAGCGTGACTCGAGCGTGTATCCGACTCCCCGGCCCTCGCCCTGCCTGCTGGTGTGCGGGACGCATGCACCACGGCGAGGGGGGATGCACGGCGTGGCGACCGGCGCGATGGGCGCGGGTCGGATGGGGTAGCGTTTGAGGCAGGGGCCGTGCGGCGATGGCACTGGGTCGGCGCACTGCTGTGACACGCGTGTCTAGAGCGCCGCTGCACGCCGCGCGAGGTGGACCTGTGACGGGGCGCGCGGGGGCTCCAGCTGAGTCTGGACTCCTCTGCTGTATGGCGTAGAGTGGACCTGTTCAGCAATGCCTTGAGATGTATCGCGATCGTGTGCGTTGACCCTCGGTGGTCCACCTTCTCCCTCCCCCCATCCCCCTGCCTTTACTGGGCACACTAATGCGGACGACGCAGCAGCAGAGCGGAGCAGGCGAAAAGAAAAAATGAGAGGAAAAGAGCGAAAGGGCAGAGAGCGCGAGCGCTCACGCGGCCAGCGCACTTCGCTGGGCAGATGTTGGAGGCTGGCCCACGCGACTCGTGCACAAGGAAGCCATCACGCGGAGTTCGAGCCCCCCTTAGAGCTTGATGCCGGGGTGCCCAGATCCGCAGAGTACCTCCAGCTCCTGTAGCTTCGCCTGAAGCAGTCCCCACGTCACACCCGTGGCGGGGTCGCACTGCACGTAGTGGCATCCAGCGCGCTCGCATGCAACGCGGTCGGCATCGGCGTCGCCAACGTGCACATGCCGGCTCACAGCAACACCATGATCACACACACTGTCGCCGCTTTCACACGCGGTGCGGTAGGAAGCGGCAATGTCGCGCACACCGGTCAGGATGCCTACGGGCGACGGCTTTGCGTAACCCGCATCCCGAGCCGTGATGATGCGCGAAAGCAGTGGCGACCCACCGCTTTCACCAGCCTCGAAGGCACCCAGCTGCATGAACACGCCCCGTATACGAGGATCCATGTTGGAAACCACGAATGGCGGCGCAGCCAGGAAGAGAACCGGAGACGCTGCGGCAGTGGCAGGAGGCACCGCGTCCAAGTCAGACATTGGCGTCGCCTCTGCCAGGCCTGACCGCACAGCGCTCTCGTCACGGCTCATGCGCTCTTGGTTCCATTTACGCACGCACTGCAATGTGCGGAGTCCTTCCGGGTACCAGCTATGGGCCTTGGTGGAACCGAACTGATCAAACAGCACGTAGTCCTCAAACCGGCGCACGTCGTTGTGGTGGTCGCTCCACAGCTCCTTGACGCGCTGCAACACCTCCGCGGCAGCGCCGTCATACAGCGTGGCGCATGTAAAGGTTTGCCTCAGAACGCGGGCCCAGAAAGAGCGCAGTTCCTCATCTGTGCCACCGCCAATCGGCATCTCCTTCGGGTCGGCAGAGTGAGTCCATGCTGCACGATCCGCCCGCACTTGGTCACGGATGGCTTTCAGCGCGAGTTCCTGCACCGTCGCACAGGTGGCGTTTGGGCAGCTGGCGTCAAGGTCAACACCGTGCTCCAGCAGAAAGGATGTGTACGAGGTGCGGTACTGGAAGCCCAATCCATGCGTTATCTGAATGAGAGTGTCCAGCGCATCGAAGCTGACTGTGATGGGCACTCGATGCATCACGGCTGCAGGATAACTCTCTGTCGCCCTCTAGGGTTCGCACACAGGTGTCTGTATGCTCAGCGGCGAAGCCCTCTCCAAATTCAAAGCCCCGTGAAGGCAAAGGACAGGGAGAGAGAGGGGCAGAGAGACGGGTTGCGAGCACGCCTGTGCGCAGGCGCACCCATGCAGAGGCACCAACCCGAGAACACAGAGCTGGGCACACGGGTGCACAGCGGCGGGGAGGGAGAAAGAGAGAGAGGAAGGAAAGGAGTAGGAGGCGATAACGCACATAGACAGCTTGCATTCGTGGGCGCGCGAGAGAGAAGGGACAACGCCTTTCAACGGAGGCGCGTTCATGCACACACGCGCATGCACTAAAAAAAATGCCGCCGCTTGTCAACAGAAGTGGCTCGACCTATGGGCGCACGCGACGTAGCGGCACCAATACCGGACGAACAATGTGCGCAACCTTCTCACCAATCGGCAAGAGAAAAAAGGGCGAGAAGATCCAGAGAGGGAGTTCGGTTGTACAACTGATGAGCACCCCCTCCTCACCACCACCACACGTGTGCCGCTGCCGCCTTCGATCCCGCGCAGGCGCACGCGCTTTAAAAGAGTGTGCCGAGAAGCTCATCTCTTTCCATCGTGAGCACCTTCGATTGGATAGGCAGCCGCTCCATCTGCACCCGAGCTGCCTCGGCAAGAGGAATCCTGCGTGGTGCCAGCAAGTAAAGCCACCCCACCGGCTCCCCGAGGCTGTTCTGCTCGGCATCGCTCCAGTCCTCGTTGCCGCCACAGCACAGTGACCACGCACCACACCGCTCGCGTAGCACTCGAAGGGCCGCCTGGTAAGCGCTCAAGAGCGTGGTGCCGTCCGCCAATGTTCGCCTGTCCTCCCCGCTCTTCACCGACGAGTGGAGAGCTGCAACAGCGCTGGGCGTACCAGGAGACGGTAATAGCACTACACAGTGCGCTGTCAGCCCGGGTACCGGCAGCGCGTGCGAGTAGTCGAAGCGCATCTGCACTGTGTCGAATGAGTAGCACATGCGAGAGCGGCGCTGCTTGCCGTGGCGAGCCGGCATGCCGCCCAACACCTCGAACCGTCGAAGGCGAGTGGCATGCCACTTTATTGATTGATCGCTCTCTCGCTTCACAGACGGCACGGGCGTCGACAGCGCTGCCTCGTTAGCGAGCCCCTCGCTCACTGCGTCCACGAGTTCGTACTGAAGCAGTGAGATCTGGCTGCGCACGAGGTCTGGCGAGGGGCACACACGCACCCATACCCCTGTTGCCAAGTTGTACACTCGCAGATATGGCGCCATTGGGCGTCCATCCTGAAAGCCATCCATGTAGAGGAGTCGTCCTGTCGCCTCTTCGCCACGTTTACGCTCATCGGGGGTGCATTCACGCTGCACGTCGCACACGAGAATCCCCTTGAACTGCGCTCGTGGCACTGCACCGTATTGAGGCAGTTCCTCCAACACCTCCTGCGGCAGCCAGAGACGATGGAGGGTGTTCATCAGCTGATGCGAGTAGCTCAAGCCGCCGAAGTAGTACAACACCTGATGTTCGTCGCCCGCACTCGCCGCCCTGGTTGTGAGAGCGCCCCCCTCGACAGCCTCTTCCACGAGATGCCTAGGTGAAGGCAAAGCTCGCATCGCCAACGGCGTCGCGGGGACGGCGTTGCTTTTCGCCAATGCCGCGCAGAAGCGCTGAGGGAAGAGAGAAGAAATCTGCTGCCAGGCGCCCGTGCACACATCGTACATCATGTCCGTCGACGCCAGCGCGTTGCCATGAGCCCAGTAGCTGCCACCGATCACGTAGAGGCGCTCCCCGCAGGAGACGAGATGGTGCCCATGCCGTGAGCGTGGCGCCACCGGCGGCCGAATCATCCTCCACCGAAGCGGCCGCACCGTGTGCTTGCCGCGCACCTCGCGTGTGTCAGCCTGGACTGAAGGCGCCTCCTTGTCCATGCCAGGACCAGCCTTGCGTCCCTTCGTGAGGTCTCGGAGGGCAAGTTTGACGTGGTCAGTGTGAGTGCTGGGGCTCACGCTCATGTGGTCCTGTGACGCGGCCGCTGACGGAGATGCAGGGGTGCTGTGTGCTATGCGGTCGCCCGCCTCGAGGCCCACCTGGCGCAGCAGCTCAACGGTGATTGGTGGCACCACGACCTCGTTCACCGCATCGGCGACGACTCCGTCCGACGCGGCGGCGGGGTGGAGGTGTAACGTCTGTCGCGCATCGATGCCGTGTCCACTCCTCCTCCTTGAGGAAGACGACAAGGACGGCGAGGTGTCCACAGAGCTACCCCTGCTCTGGTCGGCCTCGTTCTCCACCCCCTGTTCGCTTACGTAACCCTCATCATACTCAAACCCGCGCTCGTTCGACTCCTCCGTCGTTGAAGAAAGGGAGCTGGGTCCGGAGGACGACGCGCTAAAGCTCTCTCCCAGGATATCGCCGTCCTTATCCTCCATGTCGGCGGCACAGCCCGGCCTTGAGAAGCGCCTTCCCTGGAAGTTGCGCAGCGTCCCGCTGCACTCGGATGCTGCCACCCCGCTGGCAATCTCGCACAGCCTTCGCAGCCTGCGCTGACGGTGCGGCGCCAAAGCAACATCGAAGGCGTCTATCCCGCGACGCTGATCTGCGCGGTGCACATGACGCGCGATGGTCGTTACCGGCAGCACGAAGAGGGGGCAACTAGATCCCTCGGACCGTACCACCTCAGCCAGCAGTTCGCTTGGCGGCCACCCGCCGAACTGAACAATGCCGCCCAGTGCGGCGCACCAGCAACTGCCGTGTCCGCTTCTCTTCACGGAGGTGCCGAATCCATAGTCGACAGAGAGCATTACACCTGGAGGCAAGCCTGCTCCAATCACGGGCCAAGTCAGTGGCAGGCCGGCAGACAACAGACCATTCGCCACGGCAGTCAAGGCAGTGAACGCAACGAATTGGGGAAAAAAGTGAAGACGCCACGCAACGAGTGACTGAGCGATGCGTGCTCGAAAATTGATCAGCGACTGTGTGTGTGTGTGTGTGTGTGTATGATAAAGGGAGCGGCATACATACAAATATATATATATGGGCATATAGGTGTTATGTATTTACCAGGCAACGATCACAGCGAGCGTCAGAGCAGGAGATGGGGAAATGACCGCCCACCGCCACCGCCCGAACACGAAAACCGAGAAAGAGGGGAGGGGGAGTGCGCGGAAAGAGGGGCAATGGGGAGGCAAGAGACCGCAGCGTACGTCATGAGATGGATCTGTGGAAGGCAATCGGCAAGGGGAACGTGAAGTGCTGGTGCACATGCGAGTCCCGCCAGCACGTTCTCTCTTGTTGCTGTGGTCCATGATCGAGGGGCCCCACATCAACACACGCGCGTCTAAAAAAGACGGCCCGAGTACGCTGACCCGAAAGAGGAGGTGAGAGCGCAGCGCTCACTGGAGAAAAATATCGTGCTGTATCTCCCGTTCTATCTTCCCTTATCTGAAGCGGGGCAGGAACGACGACCACGACGACGAGCATGTGCCCTACTCGTTGGCGCGCCGGCTTTGTGCCCCTAGCGCTTTCTCTCTCGGATTGCCCATGTGGTATTAGCGGCCCTCTCCCCTCGACTGCCCGCCTCCCCCACACCCCCTCCTCCCAATGCCACGCTTGCGAGTGGCTCTGGGTTCGCCGATATTCTATGAGGCAGTGGGGCGAGGAAGGAGAAAAGGAGGCGGACAAAGAGGCGGAGTTGGCGATGGGGGCAGATGGGGGGAGATGAAGGGAGGGGAGGGGGGCGGGGCAAAACTTAACGGACGGTGAGGGAGCACAGAGAGGGGAGGTGAAAAAGAGGGGGGTGGCAACACAAGACTCGAGTAGAAACACAAGGAACACCAGCACGCCGACAGACACACACACACAGAAGCGCACGGATGGGCGTACGTGGAGGATGGAGTAGACACGCACCTCATCCAGACAACAGCAGCAACGGGGGCAACGAGCACAAACAAAGAAGGGAGGGAACCGCCTCGTGGAGAATGCGCATGACACACACGCACACACACACAAACAGGGAAGGGAGGGGGAGCCAGCGAAGGAGGAAGAACCAAACCTATGAGCCTCAAGGTGCAGAGAAAAAAAGGGAGGGTTGGGCCACAGATGGGGGAAGGGAGGGAGGAAGGGAGAGAGAGACACCGCATGAGGGAGAAGGATGGTGAAGGGGATGTCTGGTGCGGCACCCGAAACAGCCGCCGTCAACGCCCAAGACACACACGCCTCTCCGTTTCAGTCCTGCACCGCGCGAGGAGCTCACGCATGCGCAAGCAAACACGCGCACGTATGCTGTGTGCTTATCGGGAGAATGGGAGAGGAGAGCAGAGGGGAGGGCAAGACGATCAAAAACTTAAAAAGGGAAGAGGGCGAGACAACAACAAGAGAGGGAGAGAGAGGGGGGAGGCCGGAGAGGGCGACAGCGAGCGAAGTTGCCGAAGGGGCAAGGTGGCCCCGTCACCCATCTCAGGCAGAGAGGAAAAAGGAAACACACACACACACACAAAGAAGAAGAGAGAAGAGCAAGACGCACCCGCGTGTCGCAGTGTGACTGCACAGAGGGCGCACAGTCATGAGAGACCCGGTGGGTTGACGGAGAGGAGGAGAGGGGAGCAGGAAAAAAAAAGCATTTCGGGGGGGGGACAACGAGTCGGGGAGGTGGTGAGGTGTGCCCGGGTGCGCTCTCCATGGAAATGGGGCCTGAACCTGAAAGAAGACTGCTCAGGGATAGGCGAAGGAGATGGGTGCCGCTGATGCACTACAAAGCGTTTCATATGCGAGGAGACTGCATATGAAGAGAAGGCGAGTAGGGATTTGAACTGCCATCACCGGCATCTGCGCTTCGAGGGAAGCGGGGGAGGCTCTCGCCCGCACCCCTGCCCCCCCCCCAAGTGCCGAAGCCTTGGCTTGTGCCCCTCCTTTCCTTCCCCGCGGCTTACCATAGGAGGTGCAGCCGGCGCCGCATCCGTGCCGCTACACACTCTCTCCACGCTTGTTGAATCACTCCCGCCGCCTCCTCTTGTACGATTTGATCGCGGATATACCGCCGCTGCGCCTCGTCCGTCTCCGCGTCGCTCCAAGTAGACCCATTCGTGCCGAGCCTCTGTTGCTGTGGCCGTGGCTTGTGAACAGGCGCTGGTAGATGAGGTGGGAGAAGATGACCTGCAGAGACCTCGCACGAGGCCACAGCGGCGCCGTGGGCGCCTTCACTCTTGAGACGCGCCTTCTCGTGCGCACCCGCCACGCCATCCTTCACCCCATTGACAGGATGGTTAGCGCCGACTTCGAGCGCCGTCTCTCCCTCCGTGGTCGCAAGGACATCTCCCATGCCGGGAGGCGTCGCCTCGTCGGCGTCACCTCCGTGTACACGGCCGAGCAGGTCACCTTCGCGGTCCAGAGGGCAATTCCGTGGTGACAACAGACCCGCAGATCTTTCCCCAGGCTTTGGAAGTGGCACCGGCGACTCTGGTCGAAGAGATATAGAAGGGGGTACAGCAGTCGACAGTTTCATCTCAAGCTCCACGGCGCTTCCTGGTCCTCTGGGCGCTTCGACTGGTGCCACAGCCGCCGACGCTGCTATCGGGGCAAAAACCGGTGACGAGCACGTAAGCTTGGAAGAGTCCAGAAGCTCCGGTGTATTGGGTGCGCTCGTCGTGCACGGAGGCGAGGTGTCCATGTTCTTCATGATATCGATTTCGTGAGTGGAAAAGAGATCCTGCCGTGCCCTTTGCAGCTGCTTCACGTCCTTTTCCTCCACCTGCGCAATGTCCTCTTTTACCATCACCGGCGCCTCGCTGGGCACCGCGACATCCACCGATGCGGAAGGCATCGGTAATCCGTCTTGCATTATCGCCGGGGACGGGGCCGTCGCCGACACCGGCGCTGTCGTCTTCACCAGCTCGACTGCCTCCGGTTTCACCAGCAGACGCCGCTCATTGTTCCCCGGCGATTCGCCGTCGCCTGGTCGGAGGTCGTTGCCGTCGTGGATGCTTCTCGAGGAGCTCCCCCGGAGTTGCGTGATCCGGGTCGTGGTGGAGCTGATGGACGTAGTGCGGCGGCCCAAGGTCTCATCCTCGGTCGTCGCATACGCCATCATTGGCGCTGGGCAGCAGTACCCCTCGTTGAAGCAGAGCGAATCGTTGGAAGAGCCGGAGGTGCGGCTGCCACCCGCCAGGCGCAACAGCACCGGCTTTGCCGCCCCATCCTCTACCGTCTCCGTATCGAGAGTTGCCGCGGGCTGCTTCGGCATCCGCGTAGGGGATCGAAGTTGCTCCCCAGCGTCACCACTGCGGAAACTGAAGTCGACGTTCCTCAGCTCCATCGACGCGGATGCTGCTAGCTTGTGCGGTGCGAAGACGAACACGCGACTACGTCGAGGCGGCGGGGCCATCACGACCTCTTCTGGAGATCGACCTTCCTTTATCGCCGCGCTCACCTCTGCACTTTGCTCCTCTGCTGTCACCTTACCGCTGGCAGGGTCTTCGGACAATGGGAGGTCTGCAACTTCGTTGTGTGGTGGTCTCGCCGCACTCGTCGTCATGGAAGAATCACCGCGACAGGATTCCCTCATCCTCGATGGCGACGAGAACAAAGTCGCGGCGCGGCTCTGCTCATGGGGGTGGCCGTCTTTATCCGCAGGAGTTGTCAGCTGCTCTTCAGTCTCCGCACTTGGGGTAGCTACGGTAACGGCAAGAGCATTCGTGGCACCTTTCACCTCTGTCCATGACACTGCTTCGCGGCTGCTGGAAGCAGCTCGTCCCGCGGAGGCGGCGCTTGCCCCAGGCGCCGCCGAGCTGCCCTTGTGCAAGGCGCTACCCCCCGCCTCCTCCGTCTCCTGGCGCAGCGCCTCACTCGCTGGCCCGTTGTCGCCTTCGACCTCAAGATCGACCGGGCACACCGAAGCGCTGCTGCTCATCCTTTTCGGTGCTTCGTGTCCGCATGCAGTAAACCGAACGGCGGTGGCCGAGATGGATGCACGCATCGATGACCCGCCAGGCAGAGCAGTGTCCTCCAGGCTGCTCGGGCAAACGTTCTCTGCACACACAGAGGAAGTAAAGGGCGGAGTTGGCGAATCCGAAAGGGCGGTCTTTTGGACCGCTGTTCTGTCACCCAAGTCGTCCTCGCGGCTTCTGTCTGAGAGTATCGCGTGTGCGGCTGTGCAAACGTTACTGGCCTCCTCCTCGCCAGCCGCGCCGAGCCCGGCACTGCATGAGCCGTCCACCTGGTCTACGTTCCGGCTTGTCTCCTGCGGTGCTTGCGACACAGGTGAGTGCGACGAGTGCGACAGCGCCGCAGAGGCAGACACGGCTTTCAGCTCCCCCTCTCTCACTCCTGGGTCCCGTGATGACTGAAACGGTGCCCGCGTACCTCGGCACGCAGCTGACGAAGTCGGCGACAGGAAAGACGGCTTCGGCACGTCCCCGTAGTCGTCTGCAGCAGACGCGAAGGCCTCCGCGACGGTGGCAACTGAGCTCGCAACTTTGTTGAGTATCGCCAACTGATGCGCTGAAAGCGAGCCAGCCACTGCCACCGCAGCACAGGCGAGTTCCGCTTGCTCTGCTCGGAGAACCCCATCGACAGATGCCCGAAAAGGTGACGCGGTTCTCTGCGCCGCTGTACCTCTCCCCTCCGCTTCGCACACGAGATGCTGATCTTTCTCGTGAGCATGCATCGCCGGGGATGCCTCCACAGTGATTTTCTGATCACCCGTATTTAGCCGCTGCAGTGCACTGAGGCTGTTGGCCTTCGCCTCCTTGGACACCGAGGCGCATGTCTCCAGCACTGGAGCGTTGCCTGGTGCATCCTCACGCTCCTCAGCCACCGTCGCCACCGCGTCGCTCTCACCCTTCCCCGAGATATCATGAGCGCTCGTCTTCGATGTGCTCGCTGACGCATCACCACAGCAGCGATCCCCTTCCCTACCTACCAAGGCGTCTGCCGACACCGGCATGCAGCTCCGCCGTTCCGAGTCGAGCGATTCGAGTTTGAGCATCACCTCGTCGCCGCCCAGACTCGGCTCGTGGAGGAAATCCTTCTCTCCATCGTTTTTCTCGTGGTGGACCGGAAAAGGCGCTGACGCAGCTGTCGTCGTTGCACCAGAATCGGACGTAACCACATACACGCGCTTGGCGGTTGGGGCAGCAGCCCCAGCACTGTTGCCGGCATCATGGAAACCCTTGCTGTAAAAACGGTCAGGGCTCGTGGGGCCGGAAGCCTCCCCGTCGTCGCTCTCGTAGGGTATCACTGACCTTCTCCGCTTCATAACCGCCTCTACCGCCACGTGTCCGCCGTACCCGACGCCCAGGCTGCCCATGCCTGCGTGCTGACCCGCAGAGGCATCGTCCCTAGCAGGGCTGCTTGGCCACTCACGCTCTGCCGCTGCCAGATCTACACAGACGTCCGCGCCATCATGACGCGCACTCGCATTAATGTCCTCGTTGCTTGTCACCGCTGCCTCTGCGTGTAAGCCACCGCTTTCTACACAAGCTGTGCGCCTCACAGCCGCGCAAGAGGATGATGATGCAGACAAGGACGGCTGAGTTGCCGACTTACTACCCGGCGCCCTGCCTACAGTAGTACCCGACACGAGAGCGCCGTAGACACCCGCGCTGCACGGCTGCGAAGCTTGGAGCTCCGCCCGCCGCACCGTTAGTGCACCCACCGATTTCGATGAGAGCGAGAGCGACTGCGCGTCACGCGACGTGCCGTCGCCGTCCAGTATCGTTGCCTTCTCCACGTCAGCGGCGCGGCTGGGCGACTCCGACTTCACAGTCGACGCCTCTGCCGGGCACGACCTTTGAGGCGATTCTATGGTATTTCTGCCCCTATCTGCGTGCTTGCCGCGGTCCCTCTCCCCCTCTGTGCCCGACAAGGTCCGGTGGTGGCAGCGAGGACGCAGAAAGGCCTGCAACACGGTCACGCACCACGTCAAGTCACCGGGAATTCGAGGGGACGGCGTGAGGTCGGGAAGCTGGCGCGCGGCTGGCGGAGCCCATGCGGCGAGGTCCGTAGCGCCATCACCGACACTGTCTTTCTTCGGTGTCGCAGCAGATTCGCGCCTCTGCCCTGGTGGGTCGGCGGCAACCTCCTTCACGCGCTCGACGGTAAGCGCATCAGGAACGGCGAGCTCACTGTGATGACGATGTGGTAGCGACTTTGGTGTCTCTGGCACAGCCTCGAAAATCAGGCCGCGCACCACACAAGACTCTGCCGATGTGCTACTCACCGGGGCAGGTTCGCGAGGCGGTGAAGGATGATGCTGAGAGGCAAAACGCGTGTGCGCATCGTAGGGGGTAGAGGATGCCCGAGGAGTCAGATGTGCAGTCGTGAACACCTCTAGCTCTCCTGCGTTGCTTCGCAATAGGGAGGCAGAGCTGCGACGCAGTAATGGGCCAGGCGCGGCTGGCCCAGCGCGCCCAGCCGGTGTGCGGTATTCAGTGCGTCGGCCTGGCGGCGGGATCGGCACGCGCATTGATGGATCCCAAGATGCTCTCTTGCCGCCGTGCTGCTGCTGCTGCTGCTGCTGTCTCGGCTCCTGCGGTGGATGTGACAGGGGTGTGTGGTCCTGCTCAGCAGAAGCGATGGCGTGGTCAGTGGCGCTGTGTCGATGTCGAAGTGATGATGCAGACGGTCGGCGGGGGGCATACAAGGAGTGCAGCACGGCGTTTGCACTGCTGGGGCGGCGACGCAGCTGCGCACTCATCGAATTTCGCTGCACAACAGCGTTGGCGGAGGGCCAGAGAAATGGCGCCTCGTTCGGGGTAGGAAAGCTCTCACGATAAAACGCGCGAGAAGGGCCGCTCGGGCGCCTACCGACCACCTCCACATTGCGCGGCAACACTGATGTCACTACAGTACTCTGCAGCGGGGATGTGAAGTCTTTGGCAATGGGCACGGCTCCAGACAACGCCGCTGGAGACAGCTGAGGACGCTGGTGCGCACGCGCGCGGAGCTTGCTCGGGGCGCGGGTATTGTGCGAAGGGTACGACACTGCTGGCACAGCCCCGCTGCTGGCGGCCGAGGAGGTGCGTAGCGGGTGGTTGTAGAGCTCCTCCTCGATCTCCTCTCGCCGCCAGCGTGTCTTCATGGTCGCCATGTACTGCTTCAACAGCTGTGCACGCTGCTGCTCCTCCGTGGCGAGATGAGGAATGGCGAGGAGCCAGCGATGCGCCTGCTGGTAGTGCTGGTAAGCTTCCTTGTAGAGGCCCATCCCACCCAGCCACCCCGCATGTGACTGCTTCACGTATGACAAGAAGCACACGCTCTCCCGCCACTGTAGCCACATGCGCATGAGCGCCTTTTCCTCCTCTCCATCGATGGTGGCCGCCGCATCGCTGTACCGGTGGCCGCCTGTTGATGCGTTTACAGCCGCGGTGTCCCCGTCGTGGTTGTCCTCCCCACCCCTGCTCGCAGCACACGCGCCATCTGGAAAGTCCCTTGCTTGGAACGCGCGTCCCTGTGTCAGCCGCCGCCGCATCCGCGTTGTTTTATCCTTCGCCTGGAACACTTGCCGCTCCACCGCCTCCTCCGCCAGCTCGGCGTATCGCAGCGCTTCGGTCAGCTGTCCAAGGCCGTCCTGTGCCTGCGCCATGTTAAAATATGTGATGCCGATTCCAGGTGCCTGAAGCTCTTCCTCCAGGGCCGCCGACCGGGCGAAGAGTGCGCTTGCCAGCTTGTACTCCCCCAGCTTGAAGTGATAGACGCCGAGGTTGTGCGCCACAGCGGCCACGGCCTTGAGCCGCCGCGGTTCCTGCGACGGGGAGAAAAAGGGGACGCTGATGCTGCACACGCTGTCACTGCTGATGTGGTTGATACTGGCACCGCTGTCGCTGGACGTGAGCATTGCTGGGCACTTACGGTCGTGACTCCTGGCCTGTGCCGACGCGGCGGCCGGCCGCTGCAGCGAGGTTGTGTCACGGCCATCGCGAAGGCCATTACATCCTCCCGCCGCGTCGCTGGTCGAGGGGGCCTCAAGCTCTAGAGGATCTGGCAGATAGCGGAATACTCGACCGGTATCCTTGCGCAGCAGCCTGTCCGCCCGCTGCAGGAGCTGCAGGGCAGCCGAATACTGCCCGTGATTCATCCACTCCAGCGCGTGGCGGTTGGCAAGCTCGACAAAGTGCAGAGCTGTAGAGACCGTCACGTCCTCGACCTCCTCGAGTTGCCCAACCAGAAGCTCGCGATAGTCTTCTGTGTCTGCGCCGCTGCTCGCCAGGGTGGTGCTCGTGCCAGCTGTCGACCTCGCGGCTAGATGCGCGTCTAGAACCATGATCCGCCGCATTAGCGTGAAAACAAGCTCCAGCTGCCCATCCAGCTGTTGCTCGAGCTCGCTTGCCTGGGCGTCGAAGGCATGCTGAGCACGTGCCTGACGCACATCCTGGCTCACGCGACTGCTGTGGCCAGTGCTGGCTACATGAGAGACACCTTCAGAGGCGCGCGTGAGGGACGGATGCGGCAGCTGCTGGTGCGCTGGCATGCTGCGTACAAACGACTCACTCGCCCTGTCAAGCGTAGAGGCGGCATCTGGCTCCAGCGGCGGTGTCGAGAAGGATGGCATCCGACGCCCGGGCTGCGAAGACGGTACCTCTGACGACGGTCGCTCAAGGCTCTGCGACGTGCGTGACTGAAGATGCGCTGTGCGCGCCAGCGGCTGACCCGGGTAAAACGCGGTATGCTGCACCCTAGCGCCGGAGCCCGAGCCGCGCAGCGAGGACGACGGAGGCGGGGCACTACCTCGGTCTCCGATACTGTCGCTCTCGGAAACAGTACCGTCGTACTGTGCAGGGCCGCTGCACGCGCCAGCTAAAGCTTGTTGCCGCAACAGGTCATTCAGATGCGAGCGTAGCTCGGCAACATCGTTGTGGCGCGTCGGCACGACGGTCGTCGAGGGGGAAGTCGACGAAGGCGGCAGCCGCCAAGTCTCTTTCGTGCCGCCGCTGTCGACAGCGGGCCGAAACCCGCCTACGCTCTCGCTGGGGTGACGAGGACGCTCTTCCCCCACCGCCACGGCGTGGTGATGCACAGGTGTGTCCCCTGCATTGATGGATGAGATAGGGCTACCTTGAATCCAGCAGGTGTAGGCCCTGTCGTGCTTATTGAAAGGTAAAGCCACGTCGCTGTTGCTGACAGGAGTGGTGGCCGGGCCGGCCACGACATCGTCCGTGTTCCCGTACGCTCTAAAGTTTTGCACGGCAAGACTGTTCCGGTCGGCGCTTGAGCTGTTTGGTCGTCGCTGGGCGCCTTGCGCCGGGAGCGGCGGGCGAGCAGCACCGGTGTAGGAAGCGCCAGTCGTGGCGTGGGTGTCTGCCGTGCGGTTCACCGGCTCTGCAGCGGGCCGCAGGGGAGTGCTGCTGCTTTTGGTAGGCACATGGCATTCAAACTCATACATACGGTCCATCACAGAGACATAAGAGGAGGCCGTTCCACAGGACGGTGAGAAGGCGTAGCAGCCATCTGCAACATCCTTCGGTGGGGCGTTTGGCGTTCCATCGAGTGGATAAGACGAACTATACTGCATCCCGGCCTTGGAGACACCGCCCACCGTGCCTTTGCACGCTCCCTACACGCAAAGGCAGAGGTGCCGATGTTGGGCAAACAACCTTCGCAAGGGGTACGCAGACGAGAAAGGTGAGGAAAAGCGCTACGCATCACGACCACCACCGAGTGGTGGCAGAAAGCCCTCAATGCCCTGTCCCCTCTCTGCGCCCTGCCGTGCAGATGCGCGCAGGTGACGGCCTCCTCACTTCTACGCGCGCACTAGAAACGTAAATACCTTGTCCGTCTCCCCCGCGCATAGGGCTCACACGCACGACTTCGCTCTCAACTATGTCTTTTCGTTGGTAGTGGCTGCTGTCGACGCCGTTCCACCTCCCCTCTCTCCTGCTTTCTGCGAAAAGGGAAGGGGAAGGGGAAGGAGTGGGGCGTTCAAGGACGAATGTAAACCGCCCAATTAAGCGGTGGCCGCCGTGGGGGCGTTCGCGTGGCCGGCGACGAGTGACGGAGGGGAGGAGAGAAGGGCAGGGATCAAGTGAAAGGCGCAACGAACAAAAAAAGAGGTCGAGAAAATATATACGCACATACGCACATACAAACACACACACACGGCCGCGACCCCACGTGCGCGCCTACACACACGCGCGCACGCATGCACGCACGGCTGGCCGCTCACCGCTCGGCCTATCCAAGAAAAGGGGGTTTATCGCTTCGTTTTCGTTTTTTTGGGGGTTTCAACGTGTCCGTTTCTCTACGCCATACAGCAGAGGAGTCCAGACTCAGCTGGAGCCCCCGCGCGCCCCGTCACAGGTCCACCTCGCGCGGGGTGCAGCGGCGCTCTAGACACGCGTGTCACAGCAGTGCGCCGACCCAGTGCCATCGCCGCACGGCCCCTGCCTCAAACGCTACCCCACCCGACCCGCGCTCATCGCGCCGGTCGCCACGCCGTGCATCCCCCCTCGGTGTGGCGCATGCGTCCCGCACACCAGCAGGCAGGGCGAGGGCCGGGGAGTCGGATACACGCTCGAGTCACGCTGACGCTCTGCCTAATCATATGGTTGGCACAAGCGTGCTCGCCGTCGCAGGGGGTGCTCCGACGCAGCGCCGTCCAGGACCTGGTCGCCGGCATCTCGGTAGCGACGCACCGCCCTGGCCTCCCCTCCCCCTTGCGCCGTGGGTGCCTGGCCCCAGCATCACCAGAAGTGGGGCTCGGCGTTTGGCAGGGATAAGTGGGGGGAGGGGGCGCTGGACTCTGCTGATGCCGTGAACTGAGGCGTTCCACCTCCGTCACTCAGGAAGGATAGAAAAACGGTAGAAAAATAAAGCATTGAAATGCCGATATCGTACACATAAGCATGCCATCAGGCGGTTGTGCGCATCAGCGCATTCATCGACACGCGATAGGCCATCGGCAGCGATCCCACGTCCGCTGGCGGGGTGGCAACTTCTGCGTCGCTCGCGCGAACACGTTGAGAGGAATACAGGAGCAACACGTGACGCAGCGTGGCATCCAGCTTGCCAAGGAGTTGCAGCTCCGCCGCAGTGAGCGACACATGTTCGCAGTGGAGAAGAAGCAGTCGCCATGGTAGAAGAGATCTACCAAGCTGCTCTGCCAGAGCACGGGCCAGTGCCTGGGCTGTTGGCGTAACGAACGCACGGATGAGCCCCGTGCCACGATCACTGCTGCCATCACGTGAGACGCCATCATCCGCGCCTGCTGTTATCAGCGCCCCCAAGTGAAGAGTAGCGTTGAGGACGCAAACGAGCTCCCGCTCCCACTGCCGCCTGCTCTCCGCGGCGGACACGATCATCTCTTGGGGGAGGCCCGGTCGGGAAGCTGGAAGCGCACCGGGAGGAGGGTCATCCTGAGCGGCTTCGGTCGCTTCCCCGCCTCCTCCTGAACCAGTGCTGTCGGTCCCTGGTGTGTACGCGGACCAAGAACACTCGGACACGATTGGCGCAACGCCGCCTGCAGAGGGCACCTTCTCCGACATGGGCCGTGTTGACGCGCCGCCACTGCTTTGCGGTACCCTCCGAACACGGCGATCGCTGCGCCACTGCAGCAGTACACGCAGCAGCAACCAGTTGAGCAGACGCACTCCCTCTGAGGTCACGGAGAGCCGCTGCCTCGGCGACGGCTCTGTCGAGGCATACTCGGCGAGTGCAGACGCGGAGAAAAGGACATCACCGGGAGAAGACGTGGGTGAGGGGAGGAAGAGGACTGAGAGCGGAATGTTCAGCAGCGCACGATAGAGCTGGCCCGCTGTGTGCACTGGGGTTTGCAGTGTGTTCAGCGCACTGTCGCCACCGCAGATGCGCGTGCTGCTGCCTGTCAGTCCAACGTGAGCCGTGCCGCGTGACGAGGGCGCAGATGGCGGTACCTCGAAAGCATCCAGCCAACGACGCAGGAACGAGGCGAGGTGAAAATATGCGGACGACTCCGCGTGCGCGCTAGCCGGTCCCGGAAGAGCCGGGCCGAGCTCTAGCATGGCGCCGTCACGCTCGACACGCGCCAGGAGCGCGCACAACTCCGGCAACGTTGCGTTCGTGTCTGCGGCTGCAGCAGAGATGGTGCACGCCTGCGTCAGCACCGCCTCCGTGCCCTTCGCACTTGAGAGACGCGCCCTTCTGTGTGGAAGGAAGAGAAGATGCAGCGCCGCCCACGCCGTCACGTCCAGCCGCGCATCCTTCGAGAAGAGCGGCAAGAGGGCGGCGAACGCGTGGCGTGCTGAGGCCCAGGTCACCTCCGCGTCGTCTGGTGGAGGGGGCGAGCTGCGTGGTGCAGCGCACGTCGACGGCGTCTGCACCGTTGGTGTCTGTCTTTTCTGCAGCTGGGAACAGAGAAGAGAGAGCCACAGCAGTGGCAGAAGCTGCAGGCGGCGCTGCTGCAAGCGAGGCGGCACACGATGCGCAAGTGAGCCGGCGTCCGTGACGTTGCCGCAAGAGGCAGATGAGTTTGACGGCGCGCCAAACAGCACGGAGTACGCCGCCGCTTCGGGGCCCATAAACCAGGCATCTCGCGCTGCCTCGGCGCGGTGGCCCGCCTTGAGTAGCACAAGCTCATGCCACAGCACATGATCCACGCACCGGCGCGTCTGCTCGCAAAGCAGGGCAGCGTGTACCTGCAGCAGCCGCTCGTATGGACGCTGCGTCCTGCCAACATCTTGCAGCGGACTAGTGTGCTCCAGCAGCCCCCAGTGCTGTACCCCCGCTGCGAAGTGCACAATCGCCCAGTGAAGCGAGTGCAGATGCCGCGACCTCGGCGCTGCCTCCACAACGGCGGCAATGGCGCCATTCCGTCGAGGAGCCTGAGAGGAACTAGATGATGCGGAGAGGTTGCCTCGCTGCCGACGCGTCACAGCCGCAGCTGCAGCTGAATCCTGCGCAAGGAAGATGGAGGCAGAGAAGCACACATCCAACAGACGCTCTACGTGGGTGTCCGCGACGCCGAAAAGACCGCTCACGTGCAGCAGCACCGTGACACTGAAGAGCGACTGCGTCAGCGCCGCAGTGAGGTGGGCCGGAAGCGGATGTGGAGACAGGGACGATGGGGGAAACGGCGACGAAGAAGACGAGGCCGAGGGCTCTCCGGTGTTGCGGTCTGCACCGTGCTCGTAGCGGTTCGGCGGTGAGGAAGAGTGTGCTGATCGCCGCGAGCCGCCTCGCCCTACCAGCACACACGGCTCCGTCTCTGCGATCCGGCGGCGCAGCTCCTTGAACTCGATCAGGGCGTGATGAGCGTGGTACTTCGCAAAGCTTGACACCTCCGCAATGAGTTCCGGTCCGTGCGCATCCGTCTTCGAGGTAGAGCAGCCCCCTACATTGGCGCCCCCGTTGCCCAAGAGCTGCCCCACTGCCTCCGCAGAAGGCGAGAAGGGTATCTCTGCAAGCCACTCGTGCAAATTCGTCTGACCCTCGGTCTGGTCATGATAGCGCCGGCCCAGCTGCACGTAGCGCAAAGCGCGTCCCACAGGAAACGCGTATGGCCCCGTTGAAGCGGAGGCGTTGGTGTCCTGGGGCATGCAAGAGCGTCGGCGCTCATACGAAGCATGGTGATGGCGATGATGGTTAGCAGGAAAACTGCCGGAGCTGCTCCGAGATGGTGATGAAGCACCGGCAATTGTTGATGATGCTGTGTGCGATGTCTGCCGCTTGCAAAAGACGTCGAAAACAGGCGAATAGGAAGGCGTGGCGGAGGAAAAGCCTCGCACTGCAGACGACAGACTCCCCCAACCAGGGATTCGGCAGCTTCGAGGAGGAGGCTCGAGAACACGGCAGAAGGGCACGCCCGAGCTCGCCGTCCTTGCGCCAACGCAACACAGCGCCGATTGACGACCACAGCGAAGTGTCCAGGAAGAAGCGGCGGCCGCAAGGGGTGATGTGGCAACGCTTGCATGATAAGCCGTGTTCATGTTTTTTTTCTTTGTGTGTGTGTGCGCGCGCGACTGTTTGAGCCTGCAGTGTCGCAGCGCCTGAGCGAGGGCAAGGGAGAGCAGAGGGATGAGAGAGACGAAAAAGGTACGAGTCACCTCGGCAAGAGAAATTCGGTCCGGCATGTTCGTCACCCCTTCGCCGCCGTGGCTTCCAGAAGGTCCCACCGCGCATGGATGGCGAAGAACACATGGGACGTGCAGGCAGTGGACTACCAGCATGTGAGCAGGAGCACAGTTGCCGGTGCGGATGTGTTGTGAGAAGAGTGTGTATGTGTGTGTGTGTGTGCGGAGGGGGGGGGGCAAGGCATCTCCCCTGCCTCCTCATCTGGACGCTTATCCTTTTGTCTTCGGCTCTTATCATGTCGCGCCTTGCGCGTGTTAATCGTTAACAAGGAGAGAGGGAGTCGAAAAAGACGCCACCGCCCTGCCATCATCGCTGTTCGTCCGCACTTCCGTGTGGATCGAAGGGGGAGGGAGGGGGGAGGCAAGGTAAAGGCGAAGCGCCGTGCACACGTGCGCACCTCCTTTGCGCTGAATGCGCTTGTTTAGTGGGTGTTCTAGTCATCGTCATCCGCAGACGAGGAGGACACGTCTTTGTGCTCGGCGGTCTTCTCCAGCACACAGAAAAACATTGGGCCCCAGCCATGGCAAGCGTCGGGCAACAGTAGGCGGCCGTACGCCGTCGCCTCGCCGAGCACAGTTGGCGTGTGCAAGCCACACGCCTCTGCACCAGACGCATCCGATTCGCTGGCGTCGGTTGCGGTCTTCGGCGGGGCAACAGGGGCAGCAGCAGTGGCGGACGACGTCTTGATTACCTTGACCTCGCACCTGGTGCGCTGCAGTACCTCACCCACAACCCCATCGTTCTCCAAAGGTGAGATAGAGCACGTGCTGTAAACGATGCGGCCGCCAACGCGGCACGTTTCGATGGCGCGCTGCAGCAGCATCCGCTGAAGAGCGGCGAGCTGAGCTGTCGTCTCCTCAGACCACTCTCGCAAAGACAGAGGCGAGCCGCCTGACTGCTGAAGCAGGTGCCGCTCCGAGGAGCACGGGGCGTCGACGAGAACGCGCGAGAAGGCCCCTGGGTCGTACCATGTCTGCGCATCGCGCTGCGTCGTTCGCCACGGCACGTAGTTCACGGGCACGTGTTCCTGTAAATTCCGCCGAAGCCGTGCGCAACGGTCGGCGCGGGTCTCATTGCACGTGAGCGCTCCGTCAGGTGAGAGAAACTGCGCAACGGCGATGGACTTTCCGCCAGGGGCGGCGCACATGTCCAGCACCGTGTCAAATGCGCCGACCTGCAGCTGCTCCACTACGTGCGCCGAGGCGTAGTCGAGCAGGTAGTACGCCTTGATGCCAAAGGCATCGATGGGGGGTTTGTCGATTACGCCGTTCGGGTGTAGCAGCTCGCCAGCCGCTGCGGCAACGACCTTCTCCTGCGGCTTCGCTTCGTCGTCGTCGCTGATGCCACGATCCGTCGTGCCGGGGGCTTCTGTTGAGTTGGTCTTCTGGATGGGTTGAAAAGCTTGGATGAGGGAGTTGGGCTCCACTCGTGACAACCCTCGCGTCGCCTCCTCGAAGGGGACCTGGGAGAAGCGGTTCCACAGCGCCACCTTGCGCGGCGCCTCTATCATGGCAGCGCGAAGGGTGGGCCAACGCTCACCGTAGATTTCGCCGTAGTACTCATCAAACGTGCGTGGCTTCGCGCTGCTCTTCGCCTTGAGGCCGCATTTGATGTGGACGGTGGGGACAGTTCCCGTCCTATTACGGCCACGGCCGGTCCCACGCAATGGGGGCATAGGAGAAGCAGCGACACGTGACACACACGCAACGGTGCGCCAAAAAGGGAACGAAAGAAACGTGACGGGGGCGGTACCGCTCCACGAGTGTCGGGTGCGTCGGCGGTGTACAGCGGCCTTATTTAGCCCTGCGCATTCACAAGGATGCCGTCCACAAAGCTGGTGCACGCGGACACGCGAACGCGCGGATGGGGCGCAGTTCGCGAAGATTGATGTCCGCGGCAGCACAGCCGATGTGGGCAGGGAAGGATGGAGTCACGCGCATACAGTAAAAGGGGCAGGGAGAAGGAGGCAGGAGAAGGCGAGAGGGTAGCAGTGGCTAGCACGTGCCTGATAGATAATATATATATAAAGCATGGGGCCCGTGCCGTCTGCTCCAAGCGGTACTAGTACGCGGGAGAGGAAGACAAGATGAGGAAGAAGAGGCAAGGCCCGGCGTCGAGGCTAAGACTGACAGTGGCGATGCTGGAGCAACCACTGAGGCAGATCCTGCACGGCCGCTTGCTTAAAGACGACCTGGCCACCCTAGAGAGAGGAATAGTAGTGTTGTGCGTCTGTGTATTGGAGGCTGGGAGACGCATCAAGGTAGATGCGCGAGCAAGGAGGTGAGCACGCCGTGCTCTGACCTCGGTCCCACTTCAGCGCCTAACTCTCCGCGACCTAGCCCACGATATTCAACTACTAACGTGCCCACCCTTCTCCTCCTCCGGCTTTTCTTGCACCACTTGCCTTCATGAAGCGCTGTGTACTTGAAGAATCAGGCGGCGTCATCTTAGAGCGCACACACACACACAGAATACAGAAAAGGGGGAGTACAGGCGCTCCGACGCCGCGGGAGCAGCGAAGGAAGAGGCGAGGCCCAACATCAAGCGACGATCCGCCCCCCTCCCCCCTCCCACCTCATGCGCCAAGACAGACTTGGACACGACTAAGAGCTTGGCTTGTCATTCGACGAGGATGCATCGGCATCAGCAGAGGGAGCGGCAGCATTATCGCCTGTCACATCGCCTTGCGCCTTCTCTCCTTCAGCGGTTGTGGCAGCAGACGGAGCCGAGTCCGCCGCACTTGCCTCACCCGCCGCCTCTTCTGGCACCGAAAACCCCAGCACATGGTTCAGCTGTGAGTACGGCGGCGGGGTGTAGCGGGTTGCCATGTAGTTCTCCCCTCGCAGTGGACGCTGCAGCTCATCGATCATCGGCTGTTTCATCCACGCGCAGCCGGTCTCCGGGTCTGCCAGCTGAGCCCACGCGCGATCGATGGGGTCTGGTGACTGGCGCAGCAGCGACGAGTCCCAGTGGTGCATGTACGTGTTCAGACCCACTTGTGGGCCAAGCACCTGCACGTCGTAGGGCACCTCAGCCAGAAAGTAGTGTACCGGCACACGCCAGTAGTAGATCGGGTTGTCCTGGCACAGCACCGCAGTAGGGTACACGTTCCCGGCCTCAACCGTGATGCCCGTCTCTTCCCACAACGTGCGAATCGCCGCCTCCTTGTAATGCTCGTACAACAGTGTCCACTTTCCAGGTGTCTTTAGTGAGATGGGCGGGATATCTGGCGGGCGCAGGTCTCGATTGATGCGGCGCAGCAGCAACCACTCCACGTCGTCCTGTGGACTCGGCGCCGCGGCAGTGACGGCGCTGACACCATTACCCGGCTTCCGCCGGAACACGGCCAACCGCACATAGCCAGGGTTCTGATCGAGCGCCGTCTCCATGAGCTGCCGGCAGTTGAAGATGCCACGCTCGCTGCCGAAGAGGTACACCGTCAGCTCCACATCGTCCGCTGCCGCGTAGCCGCCCTCCTCCTCCGGCACGCCGAGCCGCGTCGGGTTGGTGGGCTCGACCTCTAGGTGGACGCCGGTGCGGTACTTGAGCTCCGAGGCCCACTCCCGCATCGGCCCGGTGACCTTGCGCGCCTGCGCTGCTGTTGTCTGCCAGCTGTACACCAGCGAATTGGTTAGAAGATCGAATCGGCCCGGAGGCCGCTCGATCTTCCTCAGCTGAATGCGCGCACTCGGCGTCTGCAGGTCCGCCTTTACGAGAGACTGAGAGAGCATCGCATCCATGGACAGGTTGCCCTCTCCCTCCAGCGCGTGCGAAAGTTCCGACTGGAGCCCGGAGGAGTCGTCTGTCATGTACCCGTACCCGTCACCGGTGGATTGCCAGCGGCACGACACCATCTGCGTCACTGGGTAGCAACAGCGGCTGCTGGTACTCGCCCACGCGGAGGAAGAAGCCGCATGCAAGCCCGTCCAGCCGCACGTGAGCGACGACGTCCCCTTCGTCCACCGAAGTGAGGTGCTACTAAAGTGCATGGGCGACGCAAGGGCACGCATCTGTGGGCGATGCAGTAATGGCCCAGCGAGCACCATCCTTGTGTACGGCCCGCCTCGAGTGTTCGCTATCTGGCACAAGAACAGTGCACAGAGACAGTGTGTTACAGCGAGAGAAGCGTGGGTCCCAGAGCGCGAGTCGGTGGGCGTGGCATGTGCGAATTCCAAGAGAGGAGAGGAGCGAGGGGAAGAGTTGACGCTTGTGCACATCTATGTGCGCGTGTGTGTATGTGTCTGTGTGGCAGCAGGCACAAAGAAAGGGAGACATGGGAGAAGGGCACAGCTGTGCCTCACCCTTCATACCATCCCTGTCATCTCACCACCACCAGCACAGTCGATTTCTTTTTTTTCGAGGGAGGAGGAGGGATTCCTGAAGCGAGAGGCTCGTCACTGCAGGTCATCACGGATGCGCATGTGCGGGAACGGATAGAGGTGCTGCGAATAGGGCAACGCAGAAAAACGGAGGTGACAGCTGCGCCGCGATGAGCAGTACTACCTTCCCGCCCCTCCGTCCCCCTGTAAAGATCCAGGGACACCTGCGCTGTGCCGAAGAGAACGAGATTGCGCTAATCCCATCGCTTGCTGTTCCTTCACTCTCTGCTTCTCCTGTGTGTGTGTGTGTAGAGAGAGTACCCATCGCCGCAGGTAACTCGTATCGATAATCCCTCGCTTCCCGCTCCACGCATCGCACAAACACAAGAAACGCGTGCACACACGTGCACCGAGCCACGCCCGCCACAGCCGCAGCATTCTCTCCTTCTTCCTCGACCACATCGCCGCCAGGTCTTGATAATACGCGGAGGCATGACAGAGTGCCCGCGGATGAAGAGAAGATAGACACAGACATATTTAGAGACCCCCAGACAATCAAGTCCAGTACCGGCACGCAGCGAGAAAAAAAAGAAAAGAAAGCGCGGGCGGCAGGGGAAAGACGCCGCACTTGTGAGCTCCGCCGTCACGCAGGAAGGCCATCCACGTACAACTTGACGGAAGCAGAAGGGGGTTTGAAGAAGGGTGTACGCCTGTCCGGGCCGGCTCATGGACTCAAGACAGCGACACAGACAGAGAGAGAGAGAAACGGTGATGATCGAGAAGAGGAAAAAAAACAGGAGCAACCCAATCCGTGCGCGCTTATCTGGTGGATGGCTGCGGTGGCGGCATCCACACGCTTCGTACCTGTGCCTGGGTTGGTGCGGAAGGGCTGGTAAAGAGCGGAAGAGCCTCGGCAGAGTCGCGAAGGTGAAAGAAGGGGGGAGGAGGAGCAATGACAATCTGAAGACTCGAAGTTCATCGACCACGCCCACGATTTGGTATAAGGAGGGGAGGAGAAGAATGCGTGCACATCCACGAGTGTTGCAGTGGTCTGCAACGCTCAAGCATACGCCCACACGACCCAAGCGCACCGTGGCTACTTTGCTAACCGTGCCGTCGCAGAAGCCGGTGGTGTAGCCAACAGTAGCAGCGCCGTCTCCTGTGCACGCTCTAGATGCTTCCGCAGGAGCATGAGCTTAAAGGGAGTCACGTTGCGGCCAACGTTCAAGTCGTACTCGTACGGGTCCTCAATGCACCACCGGTAGTGTATCTTCTCTCCGCGGATTCGGGCCATGTCTTCCGCCTGCTTCGTCCACGAGAGCATCTCTTTTGTCGTCTCCCCCGCCGCCCGGGTTAGGCTCATTACCTCGGTCTCAGGGGTGAACTCGTCGAGGTAGTAGCTCACAAAGTCCATCAGCATGTCCGCCAGCCCTTGGCCACCCTGCTGAGGGGTCTCCAGCGGCATGTAAGGTGGCATCGGGGAGATGTCGGCCACGTCGCACGACTCCACCGGCACGAGTGTCACTAGCCTCCTTCGCAGCAGGTAGTAGACGACCATGATGTTCCAGCCATATGAAGTGATGCAGCCGCCATCCACGGAGGCGTTCAGCCCTGTCTTCTTACTCCACTGCTTCACGAGCATGCTCAACCAGCGCGCCTCGGGACACTGGGTGAAGTAGGCCCGCAGTAAAGCGCTGTTGCGCACGCCATTGCGGCGATTGGCCGTCACGTCGAAGCTCACGCCATCCACACCGAGACCACCTTTCACGCGCAGCACCGGCACACGCGTGCGGCGGACAAGCTCGATACCCCACAGGTAATGCTCCCGTTTCACCGCCTCGCTCAGGCGGAAGAGGAAGTCTGACTGCAATCCTTTAGCTACCTCCGAGACAGCATCAGCGCCTTTGCCATCCTGCACATCCGTTGGGCTCAAGCATACAAAATCCACATCAGAGCCCTGCTCGTGTATGCCCAGCACAGCTGTAGAGCCGAAGATGTAGGGGGTCATCGTCGGGTCCACCGCCTGCACGCACGCGGAGACCTTCTGATGCACCTCGGCGACGGGATGCGTGTCCAGCCGCCGCGATAGCTGCTCATCGCAGAATCGCGACACCGCTGCTCGAACGTCGCTAATCGCGGCGATCGATCTTCCTGCCTTGCCTTTCATGCGTACCCAATGAAGCGTGCAGCACACAACACACAGCCCGCAACCCTGCACGCACGCGTGATTCTGTTCTGCTCTGTTCTGCCAGTGTTGTGGTCTCTTTTTCCTTGTCTGCCTCGCCCCTTCCGCCGCCCTTGTCTTCGTGTGTGCGGCGTAGCACGAGTAAAGCGGCTCTGTCTGCCCTCGATTGGGTCCCTGCAGCGCGTGCGCGCAATCGAAGCACGCCGACGTTCACAAGAGGCACCACCCGCACTTAGATGTGCACCCACGGTCTCTCAGCGCACACAGGCGTGCTAGAGGCGAACGCGCAAAGGTGAACAGAAACACGGCCCGAGCAGCCAATGCAAATCCGCTGCGCACACACACACACACAGACGAAAACGAGAGACAAACGGCGTCTCATGCACCAGTACTGGCCTCGTACATGTGCACCGCGTGGTGGTAGCCTATGGGTGCAGGTAAGTGTGTGGGTGTGTTGGACAAGGAGGGTAAGAGGAGAGCGTCGGCGTGCTCGTACGCGCACGAATAACGGCAAAGAGACAGTGGAAGAAGAGACAACGGAGCAGGAAGAGAGAGGGAGAGGGGACAAATGGCAGCGCGGCCACGCGGAAGAGCAGCGACAAGGAGAACAAAAAAAAAGGGTGTCGAGCACATTCCATCCTACACACACACACACACGCATGCATGTACAACGCTATGGTGCCTGTAGGAGGGGGAAAGGGGGCGCTGCTGGGCTTCAACAGCGAAGGGAAGAAAGAGAAGACTCACAAGCGTCTGCCTGTGCGCGCTGCCCACCGTCCCACCAGCCTGAGGCATCTATGCATTTGCCTCATCGAGATCACGGGGTTGTTTGTGGTTTGCCTCTTGTGATTTTCTGCGCTCACTAGCAGAGACATGCGGCGCGGGCATGCCTGTGCAATCCGTGGCGACTAGCAGAGAGGAAAGCAGAAATTGGCGCAAGACACACGATGGCGCAGCCAAACGGCAGCGCAAAGAAAAAAAAACACGAAATATGCCGCAGAAGAGCAGACGCGGCAGTGCGCCGCGCGGAAAGGAGCCATGCCGCTCACAGGGCACGCACAGGCGAAAAGGCGAAGGGGCACTTCAGAATCGGCTGCTGATGCGAGACCCGTGCTCCATGTCGGTGAGCACCATCAAGATGTCTGTCAGCTCCTCCGTGACTCGGTCGGAAAACGTCACCCCCAGCTCCGCCAGTCTCTTCGAATGCGCCTCAACAGCCTTGGCTGACTGCACCTGGTGCCACACCACATGCCGGTTGATCTCCGTCACACGCGCGCGCAGGAAAGCCACAGAGTTATGGTACACGACGTAACCCACCTCCTCGCCACACTGCTGATGCTCAGGGGACTGCAGCGGCAGAGACGAGGGCATCTGGGTGTGCGAGACCTGCAAGTGTGATCCTTCGCATCTGCGCGCTGCCGACTCCATCCGCGCACGCGCACTACTGTGTCGAGCGCTGGAACGGTCGCCTTCCCCGAGATCCATATTCAGTGATCGGCGTACGCTGTCTGCCGCCGCGTGAGCACTGCGGGCGGTGCGTCGCGACGAGGAAGACGCAGAAGTCGCGGCCTCGTGAAAAGCGGTGGAGCTGTCCCTCTCTCGTTCTCCTCCGCTCCGTATCTGTGTCGGTGTAATGCCATTCACCGACGTCGCCGCCGAGTGCGTCGTAGGCGTGACGTCACCAGCATCCCTGTCTTCGCGCGCAGAAGTCACATCGTGCTTATGGGGTCGCGGTGGTCGTGGCGCACTGGCCGTCGCCGCCGCAAAAGCCAGTATTGCGTTCCCCAAGTTTGCTGGCGCTGCCGTACACGGCGCCGGTCGTGCGCTCGCCACCGGAGATCTCGGCGGGCGAGAGCAGCACACAAAGCAAGAGCACCGAGAGGAGGAGCAACGAGACGGCGTCTGCGGGCGAGGGATGCCGCGATGCCCTGCCCCCAGACCCAGGCTGTCACTCCCGCGGCGAAGACAGTACCGCGGAGAGCAAAGAACGTCAGGGTAGGACGGAGGTGAGTGAGGTGGGCGAGCAGAGAAGGTGGCGAGCCGGCGGAGACCGCGCCTGTTGAGGCGCGCGGAGACGGAGTCCGGCGGTGTTCGCTGAGCTGGACGCGTGGCGTGTTCCCCGTTCTCATCCTCCACTGCCTGCTCCCGTGCCACAACGTTCGCGAAGGCCACGTTGGCTCGGCGCGGTGACGGCTGCGGTGGTCGCGGCAGTGGCGATGACGACCGCAACGACCACGACGACGAGGACGCGCGAAGCTCAAGCCGCAACCCTGCAGGCGACAAAGTGCTCTGCGCGGAAGCGTTTGAGGGGGTAGAGCAAAACGCCGCCTTTGAGAGTGGCAGTGGAGGAGGCGCGGAACTGTTGGTAAGCGGCTGTGCGCGACTCACCCATCGCGGGGGGCTGTAGAGCCGGCCAGCTCGCGCCAGATATTGACGCGGTGACACAAGACGGGAAAGGGCGTTTGCTCCGACACCCGCAGATGGAGGAGAGGCGTGCCGGGCCCGACGGCGAAAAGCATCGGCCTGGCTGGTCTGTACAGCTACCCCCTCATTGGCGGAGAGGACGGGACGGTAAGCCCTCATAGTTGCACCCCCACCAGCCGCAGAGGATGGCGACGGCGTCAGAGGCGTGTGCGGCTGCACAGATGCACCGCAACGATGCCGGGGAAGCGTAGCACCCGGCATTAGACACCTTGGTGCAAGCCGTTGCTCGTGGCGCCTCGCCGTCTGCTGGCGTGGGCCAGGCGCCTCTACAGAGAGCAGTGCCCTGCGTCCTCCTTGATCCGTGCAGCCGGCATCCGGTTCTACTGCCGTCACTGGCCGCGGTGATGCAGGAGGACGCTGCGGCGGTGAAGGTGGCGGTGGGACTGGGGTGCGCAAGCAAGGTCTGGGAGAGACCCCCAGACCGCTGGTGGGCGATGGCCATCGACAGCGAGCACTACCATCTTGCCCCTTCGCTCTCGTCTGCGGAAGGCGACTCAGACGCACCACGGCATTCGTCGCAGACGGCGCCAAACGCAGCAACCGCCGCTGGCGGTGATGTGCCGCCGCTCGCGTTGCCTCGTGGGCCAGACGCTGCCCTGCACGCCGCGCCTCCACCGTTACCACGCACAGTCGCACCTCTGCTGAGATGATTCGATGGGCCCTGCGCAGTCCGTCCAACAGCAGCGCCGCCGTAGCCTCCTCCAGCCTGTGCAGCTCAAGGGTGAGGTGAACCCCGCCTGCAAGGTGGTGGTCAGAGAACGGTCTCACGTGCGGAGGGGATCGCGGAAAGACCGGAGACGGTGCCAGTGACGCCGGATACGAAGTCGGCATGACCCAAGGAGAGACTGTGTCGGGTACCGCCCACATTGCACCACCCCTTTGCAGTCTCCATTGGGTGGGACGGGAGGAAGCGCTCGGTGGCGGTGGCACGCCACGCTCGCTGTTCGCGCATCGTTGCCGTCGCAGAAGCGTGAGAGGAGGAGTGCGCACATACGGAGAAAGAGCCGCTGATCGGTCGGAGGACGGGTACCGACGCCCACGCGCGTTCCCTCGTTCTCCGCCCCGACCGCTCATGGCAGGATAGCCCTCCAGCGCGGACGGCACGCGGCGAACCGTGCGCGGAAGCGGTGATTCAGAGGTGGCATCGACACGCAAAACTCTCTGCGCGTGCACCCTCCCATTCCACGTGAACGCCGCAAGCCCAGATGCCATGGCCACGGACTCCATCGAAGTTACCCCACCTATCACAGAGATGTGCGTCAGAGTCGGGGATGTTGCCGCCGCACACAGCAACGCCTCCAATGCCGTCGACGACGCCATGTACTTCAAGTGAATCGTCATGGTGGTGAGCGACACGCACGAGGCAAAGAGTGGGGCGACGCACTGCACATCGCAGAGATGAAGGACGTGCAGGGGTGTGTTGCCAACGGTCACACGCTCCGCCGTGTTGTCCGTGAGACGGGTGGCGAGCACGTGGGTGGAGGCGGTAATGTGTCGCGGCCTCTGCGCCTGGGACAGGCCGCTCGGTGGCATGTGTACTGTTATGGAGAAGAGAAGTGTCAGCGAGTGAGCTACTCTGCGTGGGATTTAAATCCCTCTAGGTGCACACTCGGTGTTCCACTGGCACAGGCGGCTCACCCAAGCGGCTGCAGCTCGAACGGGAGCTGCCTGACGTCTGCGCCAGCCTACTTGGGGAGGTCGATAAAACGGGCAGACACCGGTGCACAGGCAGTTGCTCTACTGCCCACCGGAATGTCACGCTGCCACGCTGATGGTGTCTGAGAATTTCTACTGCAGTCCAGAGGAGAAGGTAGCGGTGAGAGCACTGCGGTCACCACAGAAAGCAATCATGCGAGTCTGCCAAGGCCTGTTGTCGGTAGGTGCACGGTGGGGCAGACATGAGGGTCACTCACAAGTGGGCTTGCATTGGGGGAGGGAGGGGGAGGGGAGGGGGGGTTCTGGGCACAACGGCACCGGAGTTCCTTTCGAAGGTTGTGCGAGGGTACGCAAACGTGTGACGACGAAGCACGCCTGTTGCTCGGTAGGTTCTTCTGCGTGTGCGTGTGTCTGTCTGTCTACATGCAGCCAGCGCGTTGGCTTGTCCGCGAAGAACGAAAAGGTAAACGGATGTATGCGCGACTGTACACCGGCGAGGGTATGCCCCTAAGGACAGAGAGAGAGGGAGGGAAAGGGAGAGACAACGATACACCGACACGCGCGCGTAGGTGCAGACATGGACACGCACAAGTACTCTAAAGGGAAGAAGCGAGCAAGCAAAGGATTGATGTGAGTGCTCCCCCGCGTCCTGACTTTAACTTCTCTTCTAGTTTCTCTATACAAATGCGCGGGTGTGTCTGGGTATGTCTGTGTTGAGTGAACGATGAAGGACACGGAGGGGCGTGTCACAGCAGCAGCAGCAGTGGTGATGGTGATGGTGGTGGTGGTGGTGATGTGTGTGTGTGTGTGGAGAGAGGGGCAGAAGGCAGAAGAGAGAAGAGGTGAGCAGGAAATCACCACGAAAACAATATGGTGAAGGGCACACAAGGCACAGACTAGAGTCCACGCCGACTGCAACCAGAGAGGAAGAGTGCACGATATCAGCCGGCAACGAGAGTCGGCTTGGTGTGAGCATGATGTCACCGATATTCCCTCTTGGCTACGAGCGTGCTGCTTTCCAGCTCCCCCATGCAGTAACGGCGGTAACCTCCTCTCCCTCCCCCTCTCACCCCCGTCACGACAGTATTCGATTGACAATTTCGGATGGACAAGGAGGAAGGCGCGAGGCGACGAATCGTCGCAGGAAATCGTCGGTGAGCGAAGGAAAACCATCGGTCGAACCGACCTGGTAGTCTGTTGCGGCGTTACACATGTGTCTGTGTCTGTGTGTGTCAAGGCCAGGCAAGCCGGCGGGAGAAGTACAAACATTACGAACCGATCCGCACCAGTGGACCACCTCCACACCAGCCGCTGCAAGGGGATAAAAAAGGATGGGCGGCGACGGGTCACATAGAAGTTCGAGGCTGCAACACACCATGGTCCTCGCCGTCCTCTGGCAAGCGTGTCCGTCCCCAGCACACGCACACCGCGGAGACACCCTCGCGCAGGTGTGACAGGAAGAGTTCTTATCCTTGTGGAGTCGTTGGCGGTAACGCTGCTTAACTACCGAGATGACGACGGCGGGTAGAGCCTCCTACACTCCATTGGCAATGAAAGATGCGACGTGTGTGTGGGGGGGGGGGGGGGGTACGTGTAAACGCGTGTGAGCGGCTGC
Organism: Leishmania mexicana MHOM/GT/2001/U1103; assembly: GCF_000234665.1. Taxonomy (NCBI): domain Eukaryota; phylum Euglenozoa; class Kinetoplastea; order Trypanosomatida; family Trypanosomatidae; genus Leishmania; species Leishmania mexicana. The sequence continues at coordinate 961,845 of NC_018335.1, forward strand.
GCTGCGGCGATGGTGTTCGTTCAAATCATGTGAACAGCTCACTCTGAGGATGACGGTACCGTGGTTTGCGCCACGACATGGAGCTCCGCCGGCGCGGCTTTCATAGCATCACGTGCTGCCGTTAACAACCGCTGCTCGATATCCTCATAGCGCTTCTCCCGCGCCGCGCGCGCGCTGAACATTTCGAGCGCAAACACCTTGTAGTAACCGGCACAAGTGATGACAAACCCCGACGCCAGCCCAGCAGCCTTAATACGCCACATGTGTGTTCGCCTGCGCCCTCTCACTGTGGGTAGTCGCTCGAGCGCTCACGTCAACACATCCAAAGCGAGTGTAGCCTCACCGAGCGTCGCACTCGTCACGCAGATGCCCAGATGCCTCTCGGGCGGTTTGTGCTCTGCTTTGTGTTCTCCATTGCATGATCGCGTTGTTGAGGGACCCGGGAAAAGAGAGCGAGCCGGCGAGACCACAGAGGGGGACGAGAGCAGCCGATAAGTGAAGGGTCGAAATGGGCAGGCACACACGGAGACGAGCACACGTGCGTGCACACGCAGCAGACTCACAAGCATGCTACTGGGCTCACCCCACAGTTGAGAGAAGGAGAGCGAGAGAGACGCATAAGAAGCTTACCTCTCCCCAGCGACGCTCACGAGACAGCACAGAGGAAGTCGGATGAGGTGGCGAGCAGAGAGATGGTCACAAGAGCAGAGCGGCGCAGATGATAGACGATAAAGGGAAGAAAAAAGCGCGGTGAGAGTGCACGCAGCAGCGCGGCTCCGCACTCTTTTCCATCACCCGCCTTTACTGCCCCTTCGTGACCGGCTCGCAGCACGCCACTATCCCATCCCCTGCCGCGCAAGAAGAAGTTGTCTGGCGTACAGCGCAGATTGGGGAGGCCAAGAGAATAGCATATGGCGCTGTGCAACTAATCAAAACACTCTCGGTTACTTTTCATCCTCCCTGATCCCCCTCCCCCCCCCGCCTCGCCTCGCCTCGCTTCCGAGCTATCGATAAACTTCACCTGCAGGCACCTGTGATATGCATATGGAAAGAACAGCTACGGGTGTCTGCATACATACATGCGTGCGTGCGTGTGTGCGTGCGTTCGTGTGTCTTTCAGTTGTGCATTTTCCGCTTGTTTCTGTCGCTTAGCTCAGATGCTGTCGGTCACGTTTTCGCTCCCGACTCGCCTCGGGAAGGAGGTGGAGCGGCGGAGCGGTGGAGCGGCGTTTCTCTTTTATCGTTTTGTTGTGTTCGTTGGGGGGTTATTCGTTTGCCCTTCTTCTGTTGCCTGCGTGAGTCGCCTTCATTGTCTTTCCTTTATTCTCAGCGGTCTGCGGCTGAAGAGGTGTTGAATGTCGCCCGGCCCAACCGACGAAAATAATTCAAGGTAGAAATAGCAAAGGACGGGTAGCGCCTGCGCGTCACGTACGCGTTGCCCACTCTCTCTCCATTGCTGCACCTGTTTCCTGCACCACCACCACCTCCAGGCATGAAGAACTCCACACATGCACACAGTAGCCTGCCTGTTTCGCGCCGTTACGAAGCACGCGCTCGCCCTCTCTATCTCTGCACCTCCCGTCTCTGCTGCGCAGCGCTGCCTTGCCAAGGTGCATCACGTGTGCGTGATGCACAACGGCAAGCGAAGCAGATGATAAAATCGCGTACACCACCCAGACCCAAGACGAGTACCGATTGGTGAAAGAAGGCAGTGCACCCGGGTCACGAGTTACGAGCGATGGACTCCGTTAGAGGGGCAGTGCGCCCAGAAGACCGACACAAATGAGCCCGGAGGAAGAGACGGTGTAAAACGCGCTACAACGCAACGAGCAGCGTCCACCATCGCCATGCGAATAGGGCAATCGCGGCAACACGCACACATCCACCACGAAATTCTCCTTCGTCACTGTGTCCGTTTGCCACGTACAAATCAATCAATAATACACCCATGCGCACACACATCCACACACACACACACCACCAGCCTCAGCTGCGCATCACAGCCGCACACTGGTTTTCCATGACGGCTCGTCTTGCCGTCGAATCAGGGCCGTGCGCCGACCAGACTCGTCTTGCCCGTCCTTGTCCATTCGTCGCATGCGTGCTGCGTGGTCGGCGCCCAATGGGGACTTGGGTAGGCCGCATCCCCTGGCCCACGCAGGCCGCGTACACGCTCCTACTCGGGGGCAAAAGTCGTGGCGTCTGGCGTGCGGGCAACAGAGGGCGGTCCAGGTGCATGCCGCACGAGCTCAAGGAGGAAGTTGGCCAGCTTCGGGTCAGGGCCCTCGCACACCCTGCGCTGTCTGGCAGGGTGCCGCGCTTCTCCCTGGCTCGCCTCAACCCACTGCGTCCCATAATAAAGTGTGAGCACCCTCCACACGGGAGTCTGGAAGACCCGGTGGTGCAGCTCGGGGTGCCCTCGTCGTGCCTCCCCCGAGCCCATGCCTCACCAGCCCACTCGGTCAGATGGAGGGGGGGTACCGCATGCTCTTTGCACACACGCGCCTTGGGCTTGACGGGTACGGATCCCTTCGCGCCCCTTCCGTCCATCACGCGTGCGCTGCTGACCTCCCAATGCTTTGCTTGAACGTGGCACGCCATCCCAGCTATGCTTGACAGTCCGTGCGCACAGCGCTCGCCTTGCTGCATCGTGGGCCTGCTTCATGGCGACGCTGCTGTCTGTGGAGGAGGGCTCGGTACCCTCACCGTCCATTTCCGTCTATTTCATGGGGAGGGGGTGGGGGTTCTGGATGGCAAGCTCACATGCACCGCGACAGATGGGACGCTGCTACGCCGTCCGTGGTAGCAGGGACCACTCCGCCCTCTCCCGAACCCGCACGCCTCTGGCAGGAGTGGGTGTGCCAAGCGGAAGGGGCTCGCGGATAGGATATGCGGCTGCGCACAGAGAACTCAGTCCGCCGTTCTCAAGGGGCACTTGTCGGCAGCGTCACACACGCCACGGGAGAAGCTCGTACAGCGCGGGTGAGAAGTGCGTGCGTGCAGCGGAGAGCTGCCGCTGGTTGCGGTGCCGCACACCGGCGAGTCCGTGCCTTGCTTTGGGAGATGCCCCCACCCCCCCCCGCTGCATGGCGTGCGTCAGTGCTCAGCGCACCTCCTTGCGGAGGGTGCATTGTAGTGTCGCCTGCATGACACCCTTGTCCGCGGAGGAGGTGAGGAGTGTGGTGTGATGAGCACAGATGGCGCGGTGCGGTGCTGGCGTCCTGTTGCGCTGCACACTCGGGGGGGGGGGGGGGTCCACCGCCATGATGAGGCGAAGAGGGCCCTGGGCGGAGGATGGTTGTGCGACTCGGCATGCAAACCTGGCCATCTTCGACTTGCTCTCGTGGGAGCGAGCACTGGCGGGGTGATGGTGTGGGAGAGCCATGATGCGGCGAGTGTGGTGCGGGCCGCGGCCGGGCCTCTGAGGCGCCGTGATGTAGGGAACCCAGCGTGCGGGCGCAGGGTCGACAAACGCCGCAGCTGTCTGTGTACCTTGCTGGAGCGGCACTGCCTTGTTGAGGGAGCAGGCACAGTGGGGTCTACCGCGGAGCGGGGTGAGAACGGGAGGCCGTACGGGTGCGGCTGAAGGCCTGTTTCGCTGAACGGCCGCGCAGTCGTCGCGAGGCGGTCCGCTGGAAGGGCCTTTGCACCGGGTGCTGGTCAGTGTTACAGGGTAGTAAGGCGCAGGACCACCATCAGACACGCGCGGCTTCAAGAGGGGTACAATGCGCCCTCTCCTATCCACGTAGCAGAGGCGCGGCTAGTGGCGACGCTCCGGTTTCAAACGTTCAGCCGCATTCTCTTGCCGTGCACCGGGAGGGCCTTGACGCTCTCGAGGTGAATTTCGTCGACGCCCGGGGCGGAGCTGCAGTGGAGTTCACGAAGCGGCACATTTGAGCTTACCCATGGCGAATGGTTTGAAGGGCGTGGAGGTGGGTCTCGCGGTGGGACGCGAAGGCGGGCCTGTCGAATGTCGCACGGACTTCTGCCGGTGTATCGTGGCCACTACGTGGACTTGCGTTTTCGTATCGAGGCAGCGGCCACCTTGTCTCATTGCTGTCGTGCGCGGTGGGCGGGGAGGGGGGTGGAGAGGGATCCATGGACAGCCAAGATGCGTGCCCATGATCGAGGGTCTCGGGAGGGGCGAGGGCGCTGCAGGATTCTATTCATTCAAGGCCAGCTCCTTCGAGCGCTTTGATGAGCATACCCGACAAACGGCGGCGCTTGGGAGGCCCCGCAGGGCACCCTGTCAAGAGATGTTTGGAGCTGCGCCAGTTTTCGCGTCCCGGGCGGTCGATAAGTAGCTCTACCGGATGGAAGAAAACTCCCAGTGGTCTTCGGTATGGGCCTATTTATACATGTAGCCTCGTCCCTGTGAGTGGCGCAATGTGTAGGTGTGCGTGTGTGGTGGGGTGGGGTGAGACTGCGTGGACGATCCGCCTTTCCGCCCCCCTGCTCCGCTTTCGGGTTGTCGTGGTGGTTTCGGGGGGTCAGTGCCGCACTCTGAAACTCGCGCGCCTTCGCTTCCGCGTCACTGTGGTGTAGGGCGCGGTCTTTGCGGATTGATGTGGCAACCGCGGAGCGGCACAGTTGTCACATCGCTTCCTGGAAGGAGCGTGGGCGGGCCCCAGTCAGGACTGACGGCGCCCGGGCCATACCCCCTCCTCAAAGTGGACGGAAGACCGAATCGCGCAGTGACCACTCGATGCCGTAGTAGCGGGTCCCAGTTCTAGAAGAAGCAGTGGAACAACAGGGCTGTGCCACGCCGTGGAAACGCAGCCTCATACGCACAGGCAAAGATGCATCAGCGAAGCAAAGGAAAAGTGTAAGGCGCGCTGTGGCCTCCCACGCCTCCTCCCCCTCCCCCTCCACTCACAGAGGTGGGCAGCATGGCAACGTCACGCGCGTGTGAATTGTCCTTGTGCACCGCCGAAGCTGGAAAGGGCGAGCGGCCAACAGGAAAGGTGCCACCCCCCTTAGTGCGAATATGGTGTCCATGCCACCGTTTCCCCACCATCACCTCCTCTCTCCCCCATTGATGTGATCCCGCATCACGTGAAGCGCCTGCCTCGCTGTGCTCTTTCGATATCTGCCTCCACCATATCACGACATGCAGCTGAGCCCCGCGCGTGCGAGATGCGCGGGCGTTCCCCTCCGTCAACTTGTGCCACGCAGCCGACAGGAGGGGAAGGTGGGTGGTGATCCGCTTCAGTAGGTCTGGAGGGATGAAAATAGAAGAAGCGCCTGCGCACTGCCGCGCTTAGGTGGTCACTTCGACCTTGACGAGGTTCTCGATCTTGGGGTCGAAGGGGAGGTCGCTCAAGGAGAGGGGGTCGAACAGCATGCGGTCCCCGAGGTACAGGGTCGTCTTCTCGTATGCCAGGCCTTTTTCCTTCTCTAGCAGCGCCTTCATGATCTCTACGCTCTGGCCCATGAAAAACATCGCCCGATGCACCTCGCCATCGGGGAGTTGAAACAGCACAGTGACAGACGCACCGGCCAAGTCGCGCTCTACGGCGTCCATCGCCTCCATGCTGCGACCACCGCCAGCGGCCACAGCCGGTGCTGCAGCACCACAAGGCGCGTCGCCTTCCGAGAACGCCTGTGGTGGGGCCTCCCACTCATCGATCGAATCGGAGCCCGAAGAACATCTACCGGATGACATGACGGATGTGGAGAAGAGAAATGTTCTGTGTTGTGTGACTCGCTTTGGAGGTCAAGTACTACGTGCGTGCAGGCTGCGGGGTAAGGGAGAGTGTGCAGAGGCCCAGTGAAGTGAGCAGGTTAGGCCGGCAAGTGTGTGTAGCAGCCACAAGTTGTTGCCGGAGCCGGATCACAGAGAGCAAAAGGAAAGTGGGGCGGAGGGCACACACAGATACAGATGGACTGAAAGAGGGGGAGGCGCATGGGCGAGATGATGTAGGCGGCGTTGCAACTCTGCCTCTCCCAACCTACACCCCCTCCCTTCGAAAGTGTCGCCCAAGGCAGTGCAAGTGGCGCGAGATCCGATGTCTGCTCGCGCGAGTTCGAGGGAAGTGGGGGAGGGAGGGGGGGGGGTACATTCATTCACTTGGACCCGCTCACCCCCCCCCTGGTACCGATACACTCAGCCACAGGGCGAGGTCTTAGTGGGCCTCCATCCAGTGCTCCAGCCACGCGACTCCGTATGTCTGCCTGTGCGCATCTGCTCATGTCTTGGTCCAGATATAACGTGTTCCGCACGGGGAGACCATCATGCCTCACACGCGCAGGTGGGGCGCGTATGTGTAGGCCCATGTGTGCAGCACAGCGTGCTATGTGCGTGTCGCGACGCTCGCCGACTCTGGGCCCTTGAGAAGGATGCGATTGGCAACGTCGCGAAGCATCTCGGCCACTGACCGACGATATCCGAGGAGCGTCACGTTGCTAGGGTCCTCTGCCTTGGCGACCGTGATCCAGAGAGGACCGCTATTGGGAACAACGATGAGGGGCGTAGCCGGGCTACCAGTCGACGCCGCCGGCGCGTCATCTTCGGTTGCCAGCGCGCAGCTCGCACCGCTGATAGAGCCGCTGCCTACACTGGCGTCGGCGCTGAAGATCATGACGGAAAACACCCACTGCTGAATGGCCTCCGCAGTGATCTGACCGACAGAAGCGGCGTCCGAAAGAGTATCGACACGTTTTTCGCCCTCACCGCTCCGGTCCGAGTCCTCTCCCGTCTTTCCCGACATTGCCTCGCGCACAAGGGGCTGCATCGCCGGCGACTCCGCCATCCGCCACAGCAGTCCTACCGCATCGCCGCAGCGACCCTTGCTCAGCTGCACCGCCTTCTTCGCTTGGTCCAGTGCTCGAGCGTACTGTCCGGCGGCGTAGTACAGTTGCGCCACCGCGCACAAGGCGAGTGGCTCGCGTGACTTCCACTGACGCATCACCTGCGCGGCGGCTCGACCACGGGACGCGGGCGGCTCCAGTGAAATAAAGAGTCCCTGCAACTCACCAACGGCATCATCCTGCGCCATGGCAAAGGTCCCCTCGCGCGTCTTGGGCAGCTTCTGCAGCACCTCCTGCACCATCTCCAGCGCCTGCCCTGGCGTGCCGTACTGCGCATCCAGCATGACCTGCGTTACCCCGATGCGGGCAACGGCGCTGGCCTGTCTCTCGAGTTCCTGAGCCGACACACCCCGCGCCAAGACGTGCGATCGCGTACTCTGCAGATCCGCCGCACACGCCGCCAGCGCATCAGTCAGCAACGCCCGCGCCGCCGCTACGTTCTGCAACAGCTCCGCCTCCACACGGGCAGCCACAAAGACCCACACTGCCGCCACAGCCCGGCAGTGATCGGGAGCGAGCGCCTTCTTGCACAGCACGCGAAGCTCCCGAACGTCACTGGCAAGAGGCTCGTCTTGCCGCAGCAGGTCAATCACGGGCACCCCAGTCGAGGTCGGCGCCAGCACGTCCTGTCGCTGCTGTATTGCGCGCCGCTTCTCCTCGAGCCGCATGAGCCACAGCCGCGACGAGCGCGGGAATCGTTGCAGCGCGTCCACCAGCAGCGCATCAATCGGCTGTCCTTGACTGCGGCGCAACACGGCAAGCTTCACCCACACCTCTTCCTCACGCTGCTGCTGCTGCACGGTTGCCGCGGCACCCTTGGCTGCATCAATCGCGCTAGCCAAGCAGGCATCCGCCGCCGTTGTGTCGCCGACGGCGGCCAGCATTTTCGAGCGTGCCACGTACAGGCGCAGGGCGCCAGCGGCCTGCCCCGTCGTGCTAGAGTTGATGGTGTGCAAAAGCCAATCAATGAAAGAGAGGGCTGCCGCAAAGCAGCCGCGGCGGTACAGGGCGTCGGACACAGCCAGTGGCACCTCCACAAGAAGAAGCTCCAATGCCAGGCTGAGCTGCGACCTTGCCCGCGCGTCGGTGGGGACGCTGGATGCTGCATTGAGCTCAGCTTTCGGCCCCTGGGGACCGAGCGAAGCGCCAGCGAGTAAGCCTGCCGCTGAGGCGGCGACATGCGTGGTGCTGCCAAGCAGAGAGGCCAGCGCTACTACCAAGGGAGGAGGAAGCGGAAGCTCAGATTCGGCGTCTGCGGCCTTCGCTTTCACAGGCGCGGGCGTCGTCGAAGCGGCGGCTGGCGCCACAGACGGCTTCCCAAGCTCCTCCTCTTCCTCTTCCACCACCCTCTGCTCCGCGCTGCGGGCATCGAGAGCTGTACGTGCTACTGCCGGTTGACGCGCTGTTGATGGCACCGCAGCACCCTCTTCCGTTCTCGCTGAGTCCGCCCTGCCGCAGCGCAACAGTGCCGGTAGGTCGTCGTGCAAAACAGCGGTCGAAGCCGACAGTACTGCGGATGCGAGCACAGGCAGAATGTCGCGAGGCGACATGGTAGCAGTAGATCTAGCGACCGCCGCCGTGGCGCTGCTGCCCACGACCGCCAACGTCTCCGAGTGCTGATTGCTGGTGTTCATCGACTCAAGCTGCTGCTGCTGTAGCCGCAGCCACGAGTACCAGAGCACGCACTGCACACTGTGTCGACTCGCCGCGTCGGCAGGGAGAAGCGCCACAAGGTCCTCGAGCCACGTGGCAGGAATGGTATACGCCGCACCCTTCTTGTCATTAGGATCCACGATGCAGAGAAACATGTGCGCAGCCGTGCACACGTACACGCTTGGCGCTGCGGTCGCCGCGCGAGAGGTCTCCGCCGCTTCTCCATTTCTATTCGGCACTTCAGTCCCGCCGTGGCCCTTCACGCTGTCTTTGTGAAGCAGTGAGAGCGCGAGTGAGAGCCAGGCGTGTCGCGACCCCGCCTCGCTCAGGTCGAGGTAGTTACGCTGGGCGGTGCGCACCAGGTCACGGACCTCCGTGTCTGCCCTTTGCACGGCGGCGTACATCGCCCCCATGGACGCCGCTCTGCCCGCATCGCCTTCCTCGGCTTCTGATACTTCACTTCCACGATCCTCCGCGAGCTGTGAGGTCGTGCTCGGGGGCAAAAATCGACAGGCCCAGTAGTGTGCGAGCACGTGCCACTCCACGTACTTGGCGGCCTCAATGATGAGCGCCAGAGAGGGATAACGCGCCGCCGCCGCCTGGAACATTTCTTTGCCTGTCTGATACGTCTCCAGCCGCGCCAGGCGTGCCCACAGCAGCGGCAGCGTAGGGGTGTACTGCAGCGCCTTCTGTAGCAACGCGCGCTGGTCCTGCGAGGAGGGCACGTACTGGACCAGGCGCAGCCACAGGTGCTCGCTCGACGGACACGCCAGCACAGCTCGCTGAAGGCACGGCACCCTCTCGAGCGGTGGCATGCAGTCTAGCAGCTGTGTCCAGAGCTCTTCCTCCGTCGGGCACGCTGACGTGGCCTCCTCAAGCAGGCGACGACGTCCGGTGTAATTGTCCTTGGCGAGGTAGCGCAGCCGCTCCTCCCAGATGCGCTTGCCCTTCCTGCCAGTCACAGCGCACCCATCCACGAGCGTTTGATACGCGCGACGCGTCATTCCCATCTCACGGTAGGCACGCGCGTGGGTGATCCAGGTCGTCTGCTCCTCGGCCGACCCCATCGCGAGCACGTTGTGCAGGCCGGTCTGTACAGCAGATGCCTTGCCCTTCAGGACGTCGTAGGCTGTCAGAACACGCTCCTCAGCAAAGACGTGCTCCTCGGCAGCTTCGCCCTCCTCCGTCCGAGCGCTGCGCACCACTAGCGGGGCTGAGAGGCCTGAGGCAGGCGCAGGCAGTGACGAGTTCGGCGTTGCCAAGGACCCGGAGGGGGCAGGCGCTGCGCAGGCGCTCGGCGAGTCGGCAGCGGTGATCGACTTTCCCGCAGTGGGCGAGGGCACAGTCTCCAGCGTGGCAAGGTCCTCCAGCGAGAGCTTCACCTTCACGGGAGCGCCGCGGTCTGCATTGCTGCTCGACACTCCACTGGGGTGGCGCTCACCAGCCTGATTCACTGCTGCCCCGTCGTCCTCGCGCTTGGGTCTCCGTGTGCGTTCCTCCAGTCGCTCCATTGCGGCAAAGAAGTCGTTCTCGTCTCGCGTCATCTTTGGCGTTGTGTTAGCACCGGTGGTGAGCTCGGCTGTTGTGATAAAGCCCTTCGCACCACGACCGACACCGTATTGATAGCCCTTCGGCGGGTGTGGAGCGTGCCAATCCACCTTGGCGAGCAGCTGCTCGTACTTGTCCTTCTTCTCATCCATTATGCGTTACACGGTGACCACAACGAGAGCTGAGATAGGGAAATGTGTATATAACTGCAGGGAAAGAGAGAGATAAAGCCAGGGCAGGAGCAAAGCAGGTGGGGGAGAGGGGGACCTCGCATGCGCCGCCCGCCTTTGCAGCGTCCTTCACACGCTTTCTCGTACCCTAGTTATGCTGTTATGCGCGTGTCAGCTCCACCTGGACACGTGGTGGCCCTTTTCTGTGTTCGATTCGCGGATGGGTGTTCGTTGATGTCGCGCACAAGTGAGGTGAGTCGGTCAGCGGACGAGAAAGAAAAGGTGTAGGAAGATGGATGCAGGAGATGGTGCAGCAGCCGCGTCCGCAGGGGAGGGTGAGGATGGTATCTGTGTGCTGCAGAAAATATGTCCCCCGCATGGGGGGGGGGGGGGGGGCATGGCGTTTCTGTTTCACGGCGGCGGCCTTGGCACGCATGGCCCGCAGCAGTGACCGCACACACCGGAGGTGTACGTTTTCTCGGCTTCTACTTTTCTTGGCACTTTTGCAGAGCAGTGTGGCAACCCCAATGTGTGTCAGTGGACGCTTGAAAAAGAGTGCGCCTCCCTCCCGCTCTCGCTCTCCGCACCTCTTCGGTCATCATTATCCTCCTCCCTCCCGACCCAACGAACGCACCGCGCACTTGGCTCCGCGTAGCTCGCTCAGAACTGCCGTGGTGATGGCGGTGGGGGGAGGAGCAGTTGCTGCCGTTTCCTTACCTTGTCTCTGTTGCCCACATAAAACGAATGCGCATTCAGGCAAACCAGCCACATACTTGTGTCTGTCGGTTGCGGTCCCCAGTCTCAGCCCCGCGGCGGATTGTGTGTAAGTCCAGAGTCTCTCACCGCAGCCCAGCCCTCGTGCCGTGGGACAAGGAAAAGCAGCTAAGCAGACCCCCAGCCCACCCGTGCGTGCGTGCGTGCGTGCGTGCGAGAGAGTGACTGAGTGGGACAGAGAAAGACGAGTCAAAAAAAAAGGCACGACAAAGACGCGCAGAAGACACCGGCGCAGCCAACCAGCGTAAGCGAGCTCGCTATGCCTTCGCAGCACAAACACGGTGTGTCTCACGACAGCAATGCGAAAACTTGGCAGGCACGCCCCGAAACACGAGCGTGAACCTCACAAGGCCGCAGCCGCACCTCGACTGAGAAGAGCCGTTGGCGAGATGCAGCGAGGCAGCCGCTCCTTCTCCCCTCTCAGCGGTGTTGATGATCGGTGCTCACGCTCTGAGTTGCGTCCCCTGCGGCACTAGCGCGGGCGCACCTCCTCGAGGTAGTCGTCGTCGTACATATCGCGGCGCTGCTCCAGCGAGGCACCCATCCGATCCACACGTGCGTCAAGCAGCGACTGCAGATACATCCCCTGCCACCCCACGTAGATGATCATGACAGCGTACATCCAGTAGAACCAGCGAAAGTCAATCTTCTGCAGCGGGCCTTTTGCCTGCGCGTACTTGATGAGGCTCTCCCTCAGCACGTTCGTGTCCACGTCCTTGAAGTCTTCGGGGTTGATCTTGCCTTTGTTAATGCGAGACTGGCGGATGTAGCGCCGCATAGCGCCGTAGTTGCTGTGCGAGTACATGAAGAAGCGCGGCAGATCAATGACCAGGTAGGCGGCATCTCGTATCGCACATTGCAGCTTGTTCACGGCCGGATCCCAGTGCGTGAACGTCCGTATGTCGTGCTGCAGCGTGCGCGTCACCGTATGCACAAACGACACAGGTGGTGCGCCCGCCATCAGCTCGCGTCTCAGCCAGTATGTGTGTGTGTGTGTGTGTGTGTGTGTGTCAGGGGGAGAGGAGTTATGCAAGAGACACTAGGTACGTGAAGCAGGGCTCGGAAGTGCAAGGCTTAGTGGGCTTGGCTTGCCACCCTCTTTTCACCTTATGCACGCCGGTGGAGTGGACAGTAGAGATCGTCCAGTGCTGTGCGCAACAACGGCCATCCCCGGGTGCGCAACCGTGTCACGGAGACACGGCGCGATTGTGTGCAGCACAGAGAAAGGAGAGCACGGAAAAAAAAGGATGTGGGAGGTTGTCGGTGCGCAGGTGTCGTGATGGAAAGCAATCCGAGAGAAGGGAGGCAGGACATAGCGCCAGCACCAGCGCTGGACCGCATCGGCGGGGTCAGAAGTACGATGGCCAACCGCAAAGCGAAGGAAACAGGCAAAAAAGGGGGAAAAAGCAGCGTGTCGACTGTACGCGGGCGAAAAAAAAAATAAACCAACGCCATTGCCTCGCTGGTTCGTCTGGCTTGTCACGCCGGCCCCCTTTTTTTGTCACGTTGCTCGTGTGCTCGCTCGTTTTCTCTTTGTGTCGCGCCCGTTTTGAGCATGTTGCAGTCGTAGCGTGATGGAGTGGTCGAGCACCCGCCATTCGCGGTTCGTGGTGATGGGCTCGAGACTGAAAGGGAGGAAGTATGGCGGCGCGGCAGCGAGGCGTCCGCCGCAGCAGACGCTTGCAGCCCTGATGCACTCGCCTGTTTCTTCTACACCCATTGCTGCACGAAGCAGCACAATCACACACACACACACACGCCCGCACGAAAGAAAAATTCTGCTACTCATCGATCGAGCAAATCGCACAAGACGGCCATCTTCTAAAGGGAGGGGGGATATAGGGGGAGGTGTAAAGGAGTCTAAGGGAAAGGAGTGGAGACACACGCAGTGGTCCGAGCACAACGACGGGGGAAGCGCCTCTGTGCTCCCTAACCCACAACATCGACGGAGGTCTGAATCACATCGCCTTGGCAACCAATGTCCCCCAGATACGGCTGCAGCAAGCACGCAAAGAGCCGCGCGTCCATCACAAGCTCCCCAACGCGCTCGCGCACTACATCACGCAGGCTCTCCACGTCTCCATAGACACCGCCTCCGCTGTTTGAAGCGGCAAAGTGCGAAGAGCTAGCGAGCGGGTAGGCGTTCGGGACATCTCGCGGCATGGGGCACACCGTGACGGCGCCATCGATCTGAATCACGTGCCGCGAAAGTGTCCACACGGCTGTCTGGATGTGCCGCCGTGACGGAACCAAGTCCAGCAAGCGCCCGAACACGGCATCGCGCACGACTACCTTAGACAGCTCCCGCTTGTCCATCGTCGACAGCAACGGAATGTCGGCATGTGTAGCGGGAGGAGGCGACAGCGCTACAGGTGAGGAAGAAGGCCCAGAAAACAGCTCTGTCGAGGGGGGACGGCTGCGACGCTGCGGCGGAGTCATGTAGCCCCGCCCAGCTGCTGTCTCTGCCTCCTCATGAGAGAAGTCGTTCGTGTATGCCGTGTAGTGACTGCATTGCTCTCCTGCCCGTGGTAGGGATGGGCGCGACTGGGCACGCTGCAGTGAGCTGGAGTTGCGCGCGGTGATGGAGCATGCGTTGTGCCGTAGCTGATAGAGGAGGCTGAAGCGGACGATTGGGGCACCAGCTGTGCCCGCAGCAGAAGCCTGTGCCTGCCCTGCTATGCCGTCGCCGTCGCCGTCCGACGGTCTTGAGGAGTTGATCGCGTACGCCATGGGCTGTGTGCGAAGCTGCACCACTAGCGCGCTCTCAAGGGGGATGTGAAAGGTGGTGCCCCAGCACGCTGACTCTCTTGACTCTCTTGTCACGGAGCACTAGCTTGGCGAGTGCAAAAGAAGGCGCCGGAAAACGAAACACACGCAGAGAAGCTCGATGAAAGACGAAAGGGTGCACAGCGATGCAACGCACAGAAGCCCGTTTCCTCCAGTCTAGGGGAGAGGGGCCTTGACGGGCTCGCGGTATGCACGCAGAGAGAAACGGTGGACTGGGGCTCACCTTCCTAGTGGACGATGGTGGCGTCTCCCTTTCGAGGATGAGAGGCAAGGAGTTGGCGAATGATGAGTGAGGCGCGCAGTGATCTTATCGTTTCGTGACGATCGAGTAGGTTACCGTAGCTGCCGTATGCGGAGACCCTACGTGCAGGTGGCTTGGTGGCACTGCTATACAATACACGTCATCGCCAGAGGCTCACAGAGAAGGAGAGAGGCAACGGATTGGAGTGGGGGAGAAGTGGGTCAGCGTACGGCAAAGAAAAACGCAAAAGGGGGCGTTTGTGAGCAGAGGGAGAGAGGGTGAAGCGAGAGGACCGATGCGGGGTGTGCATGCGTTGCATGTGGAGGAGGGAAAACGCAGCTGGAAGTAGCCCGCACGCCTGTGCGCAAGTGGGGGCCTACGACCTTTCGCTGCACTGTCTTGTCAAAGGATCGCACATGAGTGCGCGCCGCTGCTTCCCTACACGAGACATACACCCCGAGGTCGTCCACAAAGAGTTGGCAACACACCAGAGAAGGACGACGACACGGGTACGTGTGCGCACAAGACTATTCCCACGATTCTTTTTTCTCTGCGCGGGCGTGCATGTACGCACGCTGGGTTTCTCCAGCGACGCCTATTTCGAAAACCATCATTCTGCTCTCCCTCCCTAGGGCCACCTTCCCATCCAGCATAACACATGGAGGCGTCGCAACCGCTTAGGAGGGAGCAGAGGCACACACGCACTGCCACAAGAAGGCCTCCATATCCACCACGGCCATCGAAGACTTCCGAGTTGCTGTATTTACGCCGACCGCGGCTGAGGCGACCAGGGACGAAGTCCCGAGAGGCAGCGTCACCCGTCGCGTGGAGAGGTCAGTGCCCCGCACACACTCGAACATCACGGTGCCGCCTGTCACTGTCATCTTTACATGCGCCATGGGCGCTGATGACACGAAGAGCGCTGACAAGGAGAGGTGAATGCTAATTTGCGTGCCCGGCCGCACCTCCACCTCGACGAGCCCACCGAGCCCGCCGTCCGTGAAAAACGACTGCTGGAGGGATTGAAGCTGGGTGGCCAAGGTGTCCATCACGACGGCGCAGACCAAGCGGTTAGCCGCCTGCAGTCCACCACTCAGCCCCTCCTGTGCAAAGGCCAGCCGCAGAAAGCTCTGCAGTGCCTCACGATCCTGAGGCACAACTCTTGCAAAAGGCGAAGGCGTGGGTGCTTCAGGCAATGGCAAAACAGAGTTGACGGTGCCGTGAGCACTGCTGTGAGCTATTAAGGGGGCTAGACCAACTGTGGTAGGCGCAGCCGGTGGGGCGGATGGGGTCTGTACAAGAGGCACCGCCAATGCTGACTGCGAGGTCAAGAGCGACGCCCCGGCGCCGGTGGTGAAGATGTTCCAGTAGAGCGCCACGAGCGTCCACTGTCGGCGCCGCACGTCATAGGTGAGGTCCACGAAGAGTGCATGCTGCACACACACGCGCACGATGCCGCCCTCAGCGCAGACAAACTCGGCGTAGACAACGTCGCTAAGGAAGGCGTCTTGCTGCGACTCGGTGAAGCTCTGCAGCGCCTCGCGCAAGGCGACTCGGTACGCGGCAACATCGCGGGCCACACACGGCACCTCACGCAGCAAGTGCGCTTTGGTGTGCACACACCAAGCCCGCTTCAACATGAGACGCTCCGCCTCCGAGTTGAGCTGCGCAAGCTCCTGGACAGCAGGAGAGACGTACAGTGGCGCGCACACAGCGTTCACGCGTGGCAGCAGCGCGGCGCGGGCAGTGTAAAGGGCGAAGCGACGTTTGCGCTGCTGCGTGGCCAGCCGGTCCCAGTAGTTGTGCGTATCTGGTGTCACCGCTGTAGACGCCGAGGGGGATGCAGCAGAGTCGCCGGCCTCGTCGCGTGGCCGCTTACCGGTAGCGGAAGTGCCACCGGCCGTCGGGCGACGACGAAACACGATGTTCACGTTTCGGCTAAAAGCGCTCAGGGCACCTTCGGCGAGAGGCACGAGATTCAGAAACGGCTGAATGCAGCTCACCTTCTTTGCTTCCGACGCTGAAGCGGCCGTGCCTGCCTCGCGTATATCACCACCCTGAACCCGCGCCACGGCCCCCGCCGCCCTTGTACCTTGGAAGCCCTGTGCAATGCGATCGAAGCGACGCAGTGCGAGCATGAGTACAGGATTCTGGCGCACCGCCTCACAGCTCACACGGCAGGCGCCGTCCGCCTCGTCATCAGCCTCTGCTGTGCGTCCTGATGTGAGGAAAGACGTCTTCACAGCTTCCGTGTGCACGCGACGACGATCTGCACGTCCCGAAAACTGAACAAGAAGGTGCTTGACGCGCTGCAGTCGTTGTAAGCGCCGGCGGCACTCCGCCACGTCAGCCTCGGTCAGCGGCGCCGCCTCCCCATCCGCATCGGTTGCGTGACGTGAGCTCACTTTATGGCGTGTCTCAACGGCGCCGTCCGCGGCAGAGCCGCTGCCTTCGTCCTCTACCTTGACCAAGTCACCATCCTCGACCTCCCAACCGGACTTAAAGGAGACGTGGCCGCTGGCGTCAGTGGATCCAAGGTCTTCACGCAGCTGCACCGCGTAGTCAGTCAGCAGGCGCCCCACCGCTGTCGTGATTGTCCGTACGCCCGCGCCGCCGACGGTGCCACGCCGCTGCAGGTCGGCCGCCTGCACTGCGGGCTCGCCATGAGACGCCATGAAGATCGGCCTAGGAAGGAGGTTTGAGCAGGACAAAGAGGGCGTGACCAAACGCACGCAGACACGCACCCACCCGAGCACGCGTGCGACCGCTGTTGGCCGTGCGCTTCCAAAGACTCTGAGGTAGCGCTGGAGAGAGAGTGAACTCGCAACGGAGAAAACGAGAGGAGCAATGACGATGAGGGAGAGGAAGGAGAGCGACGGGGCCAGTGACTCATGCGCGATACGGGACTGCGGATACAGAAAGAGTGAAGAGAACACACCAGTGAGCCGGCACTGCGTCACGGGCCGGTCGGTGTGGTGGCGGGTCCTCTCCCTGTCAAACAGTCGTTCGTTCCGCTCACCTTCTCTCGCCGTTTCCTTTGCGGAGAGACGCAAGAGGAAGTGGCAGCCTTCATGGGCGTTGATGTGGGTGCACGCTTCTGTGAGAGAAGTCGGTGTCTAGATAGGCACAGAGCGCATCCTTCCGCAGCACTGCCCGCTCCGCTGTTGGCCCAGCCGCTGGCGCAACGACGAGGGAGGGAGGGAGGGAGGAGGGCAAAGGGAAGAGGAGACGACCATCCAGCCGCCATGGCTGATAAGTCCATCCGCCATCCTCACAGGTTCGATCCGCCCCCACCTCCGCCTCCGCCGTCCCAGCCCCCATTTCGCTTTTTCGTTGGTTTCAGCTTGCTTGACGCGCGTTTCGCTGACACCGTGGCACAGGAAAGACGGGAGCCGCCACCACCACCACCCCACAACGCGAAAGACGCGATGGCCCCTCAGCCAAACAAAGAAGCCAACAGAGTGCGAAGTCGTGGGACAGGTACGGAAGGCGATGCGGGAGGAGGAGGGGGGGGCACGAGCGCCGAAGGACAGCGAGTGACAGACGACAGACGCAACCACTCCCCCAAAACGAAGACCAAAAGAGGGGGCTGCATGCAATCAACGCAGAACGGCAGAGGAGGTGCGGAACACAGTAGGAGGCGGTCACACGCAGAGCGAGACATGCACGCGCCTGTGCACCATACCTGACGGAAAGTGTTGGGCAATGCGATGAGCGAATTGATGCCGCCGGACGAGGGCAGCATGAGAAGCGAGAAAGAAAAGATGTACAGTTAAAACGACAAAGGAAAAAGGAAGAGCACTGCGTAGAGCCATGCGTGCCGCTAACGCTCTCAATCCTCCTCTTTTCTCAGAAGCGGCCCTTCTCGCAGCCGCGCGGACAGACCCGGCACTATGGGTTGCCTCAGATTTCTCTGTTTGCCTGAGCGCGAGCAGCCTTGCTGCCGCTGTTACCGCGGCCGCTGTGCCGCTTCGGGGCGGCATTTGTGCTGGAGGACGTCGATGATGCGACACTCGAGCAGGAGTTGGAGTCTTGCAAGGGGGTGCGACGGTGACCGCGACCGTGTGGGTTGCCGTCGCGGTTTCCAGACGTGCGCCAGCCCGATTTGCGGCCGCCGCGCTCGCCTACCGGTGATGCGTGGCCACGGCTCTCGTTTCGGCGGCGCCCTCTATTGCCTCCACTGTGTTGATTCTGGCTCTGCGTCTGTGCCTGGAGTTGGCCTCGCAGCCCGTTCGCCTGAAGAAGCTCCTGCTGCAGCTGCAGCTGCGCCGCGGCTGCCTTGCTCTTCTTCGCGGAGCGCCTCAAGACGTCCGGCTTTGACATGAGGGCTGGGTTGGGTCCTGTCGAAAGACTCATCGGCGCAGCGCCGTATCCGCCACCGGGAGGCGCGGGTTTCGGAGGTATTGACGGCGTGCCGAGTCTAACAGCGGTTGCCACCTTCGTTGTCAAGTTGACCGAGGCCCCCGACGTAGAAGGGCGCGACGACGGGGATGTCCGGCCGCTGAGGGTGCTTGCGTTGTTGACGCTCGCGCCAGCCGCAGCAGTGGCGACCCCGTCTGCCTTGTCCTTTTTTCTGCGAAACAGGCCGCCAAAGAGGCCTCTGCTCTTGCTGGAAGGCGCGACAGCGGAACTAGGGTCAACGCTGGGGTTGTGGTTGCCGTTGCCCTGCTGCGGAGGGATGTGGACATTCACGGTGCCGCTACCCGGTGCGGGATGCCGTGAGCGTCCCGGCGTGCGATCGCGACGGCGCTGCCCCGCCGCTTCAGTGTGGCTGCTCGCCGCGCATTGCTGCACCCCGGTCGCCGCATCTCGCGGCGCGACAGCGGCGCCACAGGGCCTCATGGATGCATCGTAGGGCGCCCTCTGCGACATGGTGAGCGGCAGCATCATGGACGCCTCCTGGCCCGGTGCTCCAGCTTTACCAGGTGTAGCCGAGTCGGCCTCAGCGGCGGCGGATTTGCCGCGCCGGAAAAACCTCAGAATGCCGCCGTCCCCCTTCTTCTTGGGAGCTTCGGCGACGCTGGCGTTGTTGTGCGTTGGCGGGGAAGAGGCGCTGCTGACAGGATCCCCTGCCTTTGGACGTAATCGCGAGGACGATGAGGCTGAGCGTGGCGGTCGGCGGCCGCCGCGGCGGCCTCGGCGATCTCTGCGACGCCGGCGGTGGCGGTCGCGTGACGATGCCGAGGCGGGGCGCGAGGCAGACTCGGCGTGAGTGGACACGGAGGACGAGTACGACGACGACCCTTGTCTCAACACCGCGTCGGAGCTGCCGCCAGAACTTGACGAAGAGGCGGAAGGGGTGCGGCGGTGGCTTCGGTGGCGTCGGTGGCCCTTTGATGTGCTCGTCGGTGGTACCGCAGGCGGCGGTGACGGCGCCGCCGTTGAGATGGGCGGTGGGCTTCGGGCACCTCTGTGAGCTGGTGGCGCAGCAGACAGCATTGCCGGTGGTGGCGGGGGCGCGACCACCAGCGCGCTGGCCACTGTTACGGGCTGAAGCACTGGAACAACGAGGGTACTGACAGGCGTTGGCCCCACAGACGGCACCGCCGCTCCCGCTGATGTCGAAGCATTGGCGGCAGTGCTCTTGGGGGGGCTGCCCCAGCGCTGACCAGATCGATGGTTCGATCGGTGGTGGCGCGAGGTGTCGGCAAGGCCACCGGCAAGGCGTGCAGAGGCGGACTCGGGCTCATTCACGTCGCTGCGGGAGTTGTCGTGCTGACCGCGCAGTTCGCCGCGGTGGCGGTGGCGGCGTCGGTGCGGCTCCTTCGTGTCCTCACCGACTCGCAGTTCTGGTGGCGAGCGTGGCGAGGCGGTTCGGCGCCTCTCCCCGCCGCTATCGCCGTGATGACGCCGGCGTCGTCGCCGGCCACCACCGTCACCGCCGTCATCATCATGAGCAGCGCCCCAAGCTGCAGCCGGAGCAGCGGGTGCAATATGTGAGTTGGGACCGTTAGAGCAGTGCGGAAACTCCTCTCCAAACGTCGCTGTCGCCACCTGCGACGGCGCACGGCTGTAGTTGGTGCCCCTAGGTGGTGGGTCATCGCGATGGCGACGCCGCTCGCTATAGATGCCGCCACCGTCGTGCCTACCGGAGGAAGATGGCTGCGCTGCCGAGGCAGGGGTTGCCGTCGCCTCGCCGTCGCCGCGGCGATGTCGACCGCTGCGAGGGCTCTCACGTCCCTTTCCATGTGGAGACGCAGAGGTGGACGCGTTTTGCGGGTCATAGGAAGGGCTAGAGGGGGCGGCGCTGTGCTGCTGAGTCGCGAGTGCGAGCGCAGTAGTGCTGAATGTGGTAGCCTGACACGGCGGCGGCAGCGGCACTTGACCCGGCATCACTCCTGCAGCTTGTGGTTTCTGAAAGGCGTACTGCTTGACGGCCGCGTAGGGGGGGTAGTAGTACCCCGCAGCGGGCCGAGGTACGGCATAGCTGCCCGGGTAAGGGACACCAAGACACGCTGCAGCAGCCGTATTTGGCGAAGTCGCGCTCGCCGCGGCTGGAGAGAGTGGCCGAGCTGGCATGCCATTCATAGCGCCGACAAAGACACAACGATTCGCACCATCACCGTAAGCTGCCAGATGCATGGCAGAGTTGTAGGGAGCGCCGCTGGCGAACATCATCTGCTGCTGCTGGGGATCGGCTGACCCAGCAGCGCTGTTGGAGAAGCGGTTGGCCGCAAACATGAGCCCCGTGTGCTGTGATGTTGTCTCTGTGGATGAGTAATACGCCTGTGTCACAGCGTGATCCTCTATGTGGGTGTGCGTGCCGTATGCTGGGCCCGATCCGGCGAGCCTGGAGCCAACCAGGTAGAGAGAAGGAGGGCAATCACGCAAGAGCTAGGCAAACAGCAAGAAATGTCAAACCATGAATTTATCGTCGTCCGCCGGAGAGACGGCAGACGCGACAACGTGCCACGTTGGTGGCAGGGAGGGAGGACGGAGGGGATGAGAAGAGAACGAAGACCACCACACAGCGTGCAAGATAAAAGGAGAAAGACGTGTATGCGCTGCCGTGCGAGGATGACAGAAGAGAGAAGCGAGCACGTGCGGAGGGGGAGGTAACGAAAGCGAAGGCTGGGGAGGCACGCCGCCGTCCAACACGGAGGAGGGAAGAACAAAAAGTAGCCAATACACCGAGGGTGGGTGGGTGCGGGGAAGGTGGGGTGGGATGGGGTGATGGTAGAATAGTTGAGAGAGAGAAACCGAAGAAAGCAAAGAAAAAAATGAAGTCGAGCAATCGGCGACCAGGTGTGCAAGCGCCAGCGATAACTCGACGCTGAACAGAGCACACAGACACACACAGACACACACAGATACACACACAGAGAGACACAGAGAGATGGCAACGACAGCGAAAACAGTAAAGCAGTGGCACACACACAAAGTGCGTGTGCAACCGCCAAAACAACGACAGGGATCAAGACCGTGAAGGCAAAGGGTAGGAAAAACAAAAAGAAAGAAAAACTATCGCCCCTTCCCACGTCCACGCGTAGGAAGACGTGGATGGCTGCGGAAACGACCAGAGGAGGGGAGGGGATGTGTGAGGAACAGAGCGAGACGGACAGGGGCGAGGGACTGTGCAGACACACGCGAAAAGAGTCGCTCCAGCGTGAACGCAGAGACACACACGCACACACGCACACACACGCACACACACCGCCAAAATGCGCTGAAAAGTCACACGTGTTCAGCGTCTCTCTTTTTTTTGGTTACGTTTCTCGCTAGCGTTTGGGGGCGTCAGGGATGGCGATGGTGAAGCAGCCGGCGGACTGCGTGTGGGTGTAGGTATGTCAGTGTGTCGGTGTGTGTGGCGACCGTTTCCACGATGTCTCTCATCCAGCTGTACACGACGGAAGAAAGATGAAAGGGGAGGGGCCAAGTAAGTACCCTTGTCGAGCGGCGGTCAGCGCCGTAATCGCCTGCAGAGAAAGCAACTAGAGATAAAAGAGGCGGCTTGGTATGGCAACGAGAGAAGCCGCGACAGCGTAACAAAACAAAAGCTGCTGCAGTGACGCCGGTGCGGGGTGCCGAGGACGAGGACGCCCAAAAAGTACGTCCAAAGAAACCAGGAAAGATGGCAAACCAAAACAAGACCCGTGTGAACAGACGACGCCCCCGGAGCGGAGGGGCGGAGGAGGGCTAAGTATATAAGGCTTTTGTGTATGCAGAGGTGTCGTTCGCGGCTAGGAAGGGAGGAAAAGGGGCAGGGGGGAAGGAGTACGTGACTGTATCCCTGATGGTGCGCAGAGAAAGAGAGGGTGGGCAAATCTCTGTCCCACTCGCAAGCTCGCAGCTTCCCGCCGTTTTCGATTCGCTGCTCTTCTTTCGTACCCCTCTGCCTCCAGTGCATGCAGAGTAGAAAGGAGAGAAAGTCTGCCGAGGGACAGAGCAGCGGATGCGCAGGTAGAAGAGACCGGACATGCATGTGTTTGGGGGTGGGTGGGGGTGTGTGCCATGCCGTGCGTGTCAGCCCGCGTACACGTGTGTGAGTATCATCAGCAACAATAGCGAGGTGGCGAAAAGGATGGTGTCACCGCAGAAGAAGAAGCAGAGGAGGACAAACAGAAAATATTGAGAGACAAGCGAGAGGCTCAGCTGCCAAGCGCCGCGATAGGGAGTGAGGGGAGCGAGCGAAGCTCCAACATGTTGTTTGCGCCGCCCCTACCCGACGATGCACATGCAACAAAAAACGAGTTCTGTTGCGCTACAACAGCGTGACAAGGACGACGCCATTCACGCGTACAGCGCGCGTCTGCAGCATCTTTCCCCCTCCCCTCCCTCTCGTGCTCACCACGACGACCTACACACCCAACCCGAGACGGTGAGCGGGGCGGTGGCGAGAGGGAGAGAGAAAGGGAGAAGCAAGGAAGGAAGCAGACAATCCTTTCCAAGCCTAACCAATATTCCTCACGTCTCTCCGTGGCCAAATTGGTGTCTTGTCAAGCTCTGTCCCGTCGTCGGTAGCCCACCTCCCCCCCACCACACACACATGCATACACACGCGCATCGATGCATGCGAAGATGGATCAGGTGGCCCGATATTCTCTACGGCTAAAGCGCGATGACGTTGTGGGCAGAGCAGCGAGGCAAGAAGACGCGTGAGAGAGCAAGTCTGCAGCCGTATAAAATAACAGGGAAGCACGTGCACATCTAGGTATATCTATGAGGCCCCAACACGGGTTTGGGCCTGTGTTCCACCGTGTCCGTTTTCGCAGCCCTACAACATGAGTCACACGCCACTCAGCCTTCCCCCCCCACGCGCCGGCCCGGCCCTGTCACAGGCCCCATCGCATGGTGCGCCGACTCCGTCATCTGAGAACGGTCTCTGCCTCAAACGCTGCCCACCCACCCACACCGCCCCGCAGGTCGCCACACAGCCGCTCCCATCGTGCAACTCGCTACCCGGTGCGTCCCTCGGGGCAGTGCAGGCTCCCCGCACACCAGCAGCCAGTGCGAGGGCCGGGGGTGGCACACCCTTCAGTTAGGCGGACCCTTTCCCCATTATACGGATGGCACAAGCGTGTTTGCGGTCGCAGGTCAGCCTGGCGAGACGCCATCCAGACCCTGGCCCCCGACATCCGTAGGAATACATTGCTCTCCGCTCCTCACGCCGTGGGGACGTGACGCTGGCATCACCAGAAGTGGGGTTCGGCATGCGGCAGGGATAGGGCGGCGGCTCAGCCTCCCAAGACAGAGAGAGTGGGGCGCACTGGACCCTGAGCCGCCACGCACTGAGGTGTCCCCCGCACCCTCGTCATCAGAGGTACATCAAGGGAAGAAAGAAAAGATCAACGAGAGGCCAGTGGCAAAGACGTGGAGAAGAGGCGATGAGTCGCCGTGAGGTGCATCGCAGCGCACCACACACGGACGCAAGCGCAGTGCTGACCAAGTCAAAGCGAGCAAGCAAAACGAGAAGGAGCAAGAGAGGGGTAAGGGCGAACGATCCCCACAATGCACGAACGTGCACACGCGCACACAGAGGGCGGGGCAGAAAAGACAGCAGACAACAGACCACACACGCACAGGCAGGGGAGAGAGGGGGGTTCCGTGGTGGCGTCAACGTCGACCGGCACAGCGAAGCACATACGCTCTGGCGAACGCGCAGCGAGGGGCGAGCCCTTTTATGTGGCATCTGCCAACTGCACTCTAAGATTGCCTCGGCTGATGCTTCCCGTCTCGAGCACCCCTGTCGCGCTGCTGGGGCGGCGACTACGCAGATGAAGGGAGTCTTCTAGTCGTGTGGCGCTGCGCTGCAGCTCGTTGGCCACAGCAGCCGCCTTCACCGAATTCACTGACGACAACGTCGCTCGGCGGCCCCCAGCGCTGCCGGCGCGCGCGGTTGCCTCCATCACGGACTGGCGGCGATCAAAGGGAAAGTCGCCCTCGCGCCACACCGGGAAGAGCACAGCCTTCTCATTCGCCACGACGACGGGGTGCACGTTGGGCACTGCCTGCTCCATCCACAGCGAGCTAGGCATTGGATGGAGGAGCGGTTGGTAGTCAAGCACCTTCAGCCGCTCCTGCGCTGCGAGCGGCTGCAACACCTGTAGTGTCGCCGCCTGCATGTCGTGCAGAATACCATGGGCGTTCAGCAGCTGCACGAACGCGTTTCGACGCAGCTCCCACACCTCGACAACGTCGTCAAGCGCAACGATGCTGCGGGTCCAGCGATGCCGTCGCACACACGTGTACCCGACAATGTGGCCAGAGGGAATCGGGCAGACCGCCGCCGGCGATGCGCTGGCGATGTCTGCGCTGCCGAGCGCCTCAGGCCGCATCTCCTCATGCAGCAGAGCCGCGTCTATGACGATCCCAGCGCGGCCTTCAAAGAATAAGAGAAGTCGATTGCACTCCTCCCCGCTGGTCGCGATGACGTCACCCTTGTTGTACCGAACGCACTGCCACTGCTGAGTGCACGCATGGTGGAAGTCGCTCGTGGCACCCGGAAGCAAGCTGACGAGCGGCAGCTGCTCCATCACCCTCAGCAACGCGGACGACACACGACCGCCTGTCAGTGGCAAGACACCGGAGCCCCCTACACCCCCGCCAGCGCGGTCTCCCGTGACGCCCGGGTTGGATGCCTCTTCAAAGATGGTGACGCGCCGCGACATTGCTGGACTGTGGTGGCCACCACCGCCTCCACGAAGCGCCCTGCCACTTGGCGGGTGGAAAGGGCTGAAGCTGACCTCCGCCGGGCCCTTTCCTCTAGAGACGCTAGTGCCGCCACCACCGACTCCCCTGTGCGCGCCGGCCGCCATCAGAGCCAGCATCCCTTCCGCGGGCACCACGCCGTGCACGCCAGGCAGGTTCGCACCGACGAGACGCGGGCCGAACAAGGCGCCGGTCCACTCCTTTTCGCGGATGTACGAAAGCTCCTGGGCACTGTGGTAGATGGGGCCGTGCACGTCCGGTTCCTGCTTCATCAGCTGGATGAGAACCTGAAAGGGGAGAAGGTACATGTCAACGTGCGTGACAGCGGTGTAGCGGTCGCCTACAGAGTCGCCAAAGATGCAGCTCGTCTCCCCGTAGGTGTGCCCCTCCACAAGCAGAGAGCGATTCCTGGGAAGCTCTAGGGAAAAGTTCGTGTGTGGCGCCGCCGTCAGCGCCGCTGCGTGAGGAGACGCTAGCTCCGAGTTCTTGATATGTGTGCCTCCGTCGTTTTCCGGCACGGTTGCCTCGCGCTGCATCTGCACCACGCCGCGCCGGATAAAAAAGATGTGCGTCGGTTGCTCCTCCTCGCCACACTCCATGCCGGCGGCGTAGACTCGTGGTATGACCAGGTCTCGGATGTGCTCCAGCTGCTCCGTACGCAGCCGCGTCAGCAGTGGACATATCCGCAGCCGGGCACGGGTTAGAGGTGCAAAGTAGGGCAGCAGTCTTTCGCGCATCTGCAGGGCCTCGACAAGCAGGCGTCGCTGCCCGACTGCCGTCGCGCACTCGCTCACCATGTGGGAGTACACGACCTTGGGGATCCGGACAATGACCGCCATCGGAGAGGACACAGAGAGGGCGGCACAGTAAGGAAAGCCACCAACGCACGCCAGCTCACCAAGCACCTGCGGCGCTGTTAGAAACTCCGTGTCCACCTCAGCGGGGACCGGTGCGGAGGGATGCGCCTGCAACACGCTGCTGCTCGACATCGCCGGTGCACCCGCGGCACCGTCCATACCTAATGCGCTGACCGCGCGCTCTTGTCCAAAGTCGGTCAGTGAACAAGAAGAAATGACTGACGTCGGTGGAAGCGCGATACCGCTGCCCACGGTGCCACCGTGACTGCTTGTGCTGCGAAGCATTGCAGTCGAAACTCGTCGCGTCGTCCCAGGTCGACCGGCGTCACTGGTGACGCCGCTGCCCCTCCGCGAGAATCCATGGCCTGCCACCGCGGAGGCGCGCCGGCTGCCCACCAGCGACGCGACAGTGCCAACGTTGGAGGTGCCGACCGTTGAGGCGGTCGCGTTTGCCATTGCCACGGCGGTGCCACGCCGCTCGACGGAACCGCCGACCAACACCAGCACCTCACTGGCCGGCTCCCACTCCCACTCCAGGACCTCCTTCCGAAGATGCACCGCGACCTGAACGTAGCTGGAGTTGAGTATGTCGAGCACCCTATCACGTATCTGCGCCCCTGTTGCCGCGTCCACCGGCGGGACCGCCATGGCAGTTGACTGCGCCTCAGTCGCGCCGCCAAGCATGGCAGAGCGGCCGCCATCAGCGATGGTGTACAAGTCGCGCGTCACCGCCCCAAGGTACGATTTGTGCTGCAGCGCACTGAGTGCTACCGCCTCCACCTCCTCTGAGGACGCGTGGCTCGACAGGAGCTGGTACGTGAGCGCCAGCCGAACCTTGCGAAGGCGGTATCGACGCAAGATGGGCACAAAGAGGCGTTGCAACACCTGCAATGCGACAGCGCGCAGCTGCTCCTGCACGGCGGTCGGTAGGCGGCCCGCCATCATTTGCTGCCCGCTTGGCAGCTTCGGAATCAGGGAAGACACGGGCATAAGAGGGAGATGGGGTTAAGATGCCGTTCTTTCGAATGGGAAAAGGGATGCACACGGTGGCGGCACAACGGCCCGTGTCTCTCTCCTGTTTCTTGGATGTGGTGGCTTCACTTTTCTTCCTCTGCGCGCGTGCGGACACGCAGCGGCGAGTGCGACGTTCGGCAAGAAAGAGAGGGAAGAGCGCCAGGAAAATGAAGGAGGGGCGATGTGTGACAGGCGCACCTTGACGGTGCAGGTGCTGCTGCGAGACCTTCCGCATCGGCAGGGGGAAGAAGGGAAATATATAAGGCGAAAGAAACACAGTGGCGGGTGTAGGGACGGAGGAGCAACGGCCACGTGAGAGCGCCCGCGCTCGGTCGACTAGACCTACGCGAGACGGAGCGGGACAGAAGGAGTCCCGCACCTTGGCCAAACGTAACGAATGGGAAAATGCGTACGTGCGCGTGATACACGGAGCTCCGCTGCAGCAGCGGCAGCGGCAGCACACAAGCGCAAGTTGAACGTGCCCGTCGCACGAGAGGGACTCCCTTGGTTTTTCGTTGTTTGTTCGCTTCCACAGCATCGTATCCGCATGGCTTGCGCGGTGTACGTCGGAGGGGTGGGTGTGAAGGTGGCAGTGGAAAGCGTGGAGGAGACGGGTAGCGGCGTTGACGCTTGTTGACGGCACACATCGGGCTCACATGCCGAAGGCGAAAAACGCACACACAAAGGAACAACAGGAGAAAAGCCGCGCCGAGCTGGAGGTGCGTGCGCGCGTGGGCACCGGTGAGATGCGATTCGAAAAAGGAAGGGCACCACCGTCAATGGTGTTGCAGAGAGAGCAACAGGGAGAGAGGCGGCTCCGCGCGGCTCGATATGCCGTACGAAGCAATGCGGGGAAGAGAGGGGAGGAGAGGGGGAGGGGGAAAGCCACACCGGAGAGCACCCGATCGATCCACGCCAGCCACAGAGCTGCAGTACCCGGGGAGAGAGGGTTGCGGAGAACTGGCAGACGGGTGGCAGTGGTGACACAAACAAAGCGAAAGAGGGAGGGAGGGGGAGAGAGAGGCAGAAAGGCAAGATACTAAGGGAGAGCCAGGCCATCAACAACCCTTCGATGGGCCACGCTGGCATACAGACGGGTAAGCACCCTCCCCTCCCTCCCCTCTTCTCTTGCTCTCCCCCTCTCACAGGAAGTAATACCTCGCCCGGTCGACTCCCTTGCCCCAGCCCCTCCGATCTCGCTCGCGCTCTCCCCTCGGGTATCATACCTCCCCACCTGCAACATTCTAGGAAAAGCTGAGGATGTCCGTCTCCTCGCCATCGTCGTCATCCTGACTCTTCTCCTTCACCTGCCCATACCCCGCTGGCGTCGTGAGCTCAAGGGAGCTCGCTGTCGCGTCGTTCTGGAGAACGTCTTCGCTGCTCTGATCAACGTCAAAGTCTTTCCGCCGGGAAAGTTGGGTGTCCACGTCCAGTTTCAGCCGCTTGGCCGCCGGATACCCACCATTCGAGGAGGACGTGAGCCTCTCCGCCCCCGCCATCGTGTGATTCGGGGTCGCGGCGGACTCGTCCCGCGCCACAGAGGCTGCCTGCTGCGATGACTCGGCGGCGCGGCCCCGTTGGCTCATGGGGGTGCAGGAAAAGGAACTCGCGTCCGTCTTGCCAAGCCGATCGGCAACAGAGGTGAAGCTGACGCGCAGTGACTCCTTCTCCTGCGGAGTCAACGGCATGCGGCACACGACCACCAGCGATGACACCGGACCCATCTTCACAAACAACGTCGTCGTCACGTTGCAGGAGAAGTGCGGCTCGACGCGGCAGTGCGTAGACTGGCGCGGGTTGAAGAAGTAGGTAGCACTCACTGGATTGTGCTTCTTGTCCATGTCCCCGGCCGTTTGCGTAATCTCAGCCTGCAGAATTTCGATGGCCGCCATGCCGTTGTGCTGCCGCGACCACTCACGCAGCTTAACCGACAGGTCCAGGCTCGTCACTTCGATATCGGACAGCAACTCGTGAATCATGACCTCCCGTTTTACCTCCTGACTGGACCCTTCCACGGAGTTTAGGCGGCCTGCATTGATCAAAGTCTGTTCGCTGTGGCGGTAAGAGCCGATCGTCGTGTACAGGTGCCGGCTTTGGATGCGCTGCAGGATACGGCGTGCCTCGGCGAGCTTCTCGCGGCGATGCTCAGCCAAGGCGCCGCTGCCTAATGCCTCCGTCATCGTTCTGTTGCTGCCGTGCAAAATCGCCAGCACGATCCAGTCGCTCGCGTGCACGTAAAAGTCTGGGTGCAGCACGCACGACCGCAGCGGCATGACGCCGTCTTTCCCATCGCTAACCTCGATCACGTCCCCGGCAGCGCGCAGGGCGTCCAGCGTCATGAGGTCAATCACCTTGGTTACACGGTGCTGGTAGACGATACGGTGGAGATGGGAGCGGGCGAGGAAGATCTCCTCGATGACGCCGTCCAGCTTGTCGGGGTAGCCAATGGATGTCTCATCATTGTCACCCACCACGACCCGTGCACCTTGAAAAAGGCGGCTCATGGAGACGAAGGTCGGCGTACCAAGGCACGCGACAGAGTCCCGCTGGATGTAGTCGATCTTGTCCACGTCCAGTCCGCTGCGCTTGTTCGCGATAATTTCCGTCGTGAAGCGCGCCCACTTTGGGCGTCCAACGTTGTCCGGCCACGCCTTGCCGGGTGCAAGGCCGTTGATCAGGAGCTCCACGTAGCGCAGATCACTCTCCGTAAATCCGAGCTCGGCTAGCTCAGTCTCGTTCTCCAACCACATCTTGCGGAGAAGCATGATGCTCGCCTGCTCGTGCGACCACTTGCGCAGCTGCACCTCCTCGGGCCGCGCAGAGGAGCGCACAAAGGACTCGAACAAGTGCGACAGTGGCCCATGTCCGAGGTCGTGGCACAAGCCGGCAATCCCAATGCAGTGCATGTCCTTCTGCGCCGCCGCACGCGTCAGGTTCGCGATCTCGGGGACGCCAAAGTCCCTGTGCTCCTCCCGATGGCCATCTACGATGCTGCGGTACAGCTCCATGCCAAGGTAGCAGACACCTAGAGAGTGCTCGAAACGGGAGTGCGTGGCACCTGGGTAGACGTAGAAGGAGTTTCCCAGCTGCTTCAGATCGCGCAGCCGCTGCACCACCGGCGAGTCCGTCAGAATGCGGATCACCGGCGGGAACTCGAGCTGGCCGTAGAGGGTGTCTCGAACGGACATGGACCGCTTCGGCTCCACCATCTGGCACACCTCCTCGCGCCGGACGGACTCCGCCTTGGAGCGCAGCGGTGGCGGCATGGTGGCTTACGAGTGGGCCTGATCGAGAGAGGGACACAACCCGGCACACGCACACGCACAAAAGGATGTGAAAGAACGCTACGAAATCAAAATATACACAAAAACGCAAAGTACGATAAGACCGACAGACAACGAGCGAGCGAGAGACGCGCGTCCTCGGCACCGCTTACTTCAGGCCCGTTCCCCTCCCCCTCCCTCTCGACGGTGCCGTGGGAATGGCAAAGGGTATGTGTGTGTGTGTGGGGGGGTGTGTGTGGTGATTGGGTGTGGTCTTCACCCTTCCTCCACCGCCCCGCACGGGCGCACCAGCAGTCCAAAAAAAAGAAAAGGAAAGAGGCGGAGGAAGGGGCGTCTGGATTTGTGAAAGCCAAAAACAGCGCGTCTGTGTGTGTGGGTGTGTGGGTGGGTGTATGCGCTGACCGGCAGAGGAGGACGGACGAGGACGAAGATGAGAGCTGTGCGCATCACAGCTGTGACAAGGAACGACAAGAGAGAGGGCGAGGAAAGGAAAGCATCCGGGAGATGACAAGGTGGCGGAAGAGGGATGGTGACCCATGCATACAATGAGAAGTGTGCTGGGCACCAAGGATGGCCACCGAGGAGGCCGATGGCGACACGCGAGGGCAGCAGCGTCATTATGTATGCGTGTGCCGCTGGCAGCATCACTCCCCCCTCCTCCTCCTCTCCCATCTGTAGCGGGGTTGCTCCTCTCCCGCGTATGGGCAGCGCACGTGCACAGGCGTCGGTGCCGTCTCTCCAACGTCAATGATGGGCAAGGTGCCAGTACGTGACACCATATCGAAGGAATTCCCAAACGCAAGCGGCGCGCGAGGCGGCCAATCTATGTACATGGATGGCATCCAAAGGCAAGCAAACGAAAAGAAGAACGGGAAGAGCATGATGGCGCTCAAAAGCTCCGTTCAACGTAGCGTAGCGTGCGCGCACTGCATCACGCGCCGTGTCACGGATACGGGGCGGGTGGAAGGGGGCGGGAAGGTGGGAGCCACGGCTAACGAACGCTGCTTAGAGCGACTTTCGCCCACCACCGCCCTCCGCCTCTTCCACCGCGGCGGCCCCCGTCACCGCAGACTCGCCGTTCAACGACGGGTCGATTTCCACTTCGTTCGCGCTGCCGTACAGACCGCCCAGAATGGTCAGCCCTTCGGTCTGAAGCCGCTCGCGCAGTGCGTTCACCTGCACAGCGATCGAGTTGTTCTCGCCGGCCACCTGTAGCGAAACAGCTCGCATGCGGGTTAGTTCCGCGTCCAGCCGTCGAATCTCTCCACGTAACTGCGCCGTCCGTGACGCCAACGGCGTTGGCATGAGTGCCGAGGAGCTGAGCCCTGACGGATGCACACTTCGGGAGTTGGTCGTGTGCGGAAACGTGAATGATCCATCCGCGTTGGTGGCGGACGTCGGTAACAGCGAAGTCGATGCCACTCCCTGCCAAGCGTCCCCACAAATGGCCAGCTCCTCTTCCAACAGCTTCATGGCACGAGGCATCCGCTGAGACGATGCAGCGGGGGCTAGGGACCTACCGGCGCCAGACGCAGGCTCACAGCCAGCGTCGGTGGAAAAGCGAGAGACGCCACCTAAGAGGCTGTTTTTATGCACCTGGCTTGCGTCCGCCTCCGCAGGTGGCGGCGCGGTCTCGGGCACTGACAAGCTCCCCGCGAACCCGGGAGAAGCGGCGGCGAGCTGTTCGTCCAGGAAGTTCAGCTCAGTGTGGTACACTTCATACCGGTACGCCACGCGAATGTCTGACACACGGCTGCGACGCACGTCGTTGCCAAGGGTAGAGCGCAGCTGATACCGCGGACCCAGCGCGTTCTCCTTCCACGCAGCCGAGAAACCACTCTGCAAGACGCTGTTGCGCGCGATTTCGGACATGTCATTCAGCTCGAACTTCCACAGCTTCGCGGCGATAGAGTACTCCTCCACGAGCGGCTCACGCGTGAAGTGAAAGTAGAGTGGCTGATTCGTTGCGAGGCTAACGTTCAAGCCGCGATGAAAAAAGACCGGGAAAGGGTTCTCAAGGTAGGCGGAGGCGCCAGATGTGTTGCTGAGCGGGGACATTGCAACGCCGACCTGAGCAATGTACCACATGTACTCCAGCACGGGGTGCCGCGCCAGCGTGACGCCGTGGTTGATGCTGTTAGCCAAGCAGAAGCCGCTGACGAGGTGGTCCATGCTGCCGCGCTCGCCGCACTGCGGACGCAGTGTGAAGGTGCTCAGCCCGCGCGAGGCCCGGAACTCGTTAAGAGACGTGATATTCGCCCATATGTAGTACATGTAGTAGCTGTACGGCGGGTTCAAGTCGCTGTTCCAGTCGTGCGGAGAGACGTCCGTGAGCGGCAGGTTGATCTTCGATTCGTCCGAGACGCAGTCAAAGCCGGACAGGTGCGCCAGTAGGTAGTGGAACTTTGTGTCCTTGGCCGGGTGCATGCTGATCTCCCACAGCGGGTGGAAGACATTGTCGAGAAACTCGCCGAAGTTCTTCAGCACTCCGTTTCGGCGTAGGCGGCGGTAGTGCCACGGCAGGCACACCATCCAGCGGCTACGCGAGCTGGCCATGCCGTAGCAATCGAACCAGTGCGCCAGATCGTACCACTCCTGTTCGGAGGCACCGGTGATAGAGAGCCGGTTCTCGGCATAGCTGAAGGCGTCCTCCTCGTAGATGTCCAGAGTCCGCTTCGTCAGCTCGGCAAAGTAACGGCCTTGCATGAAGTTAAACGGTGACAGGAAGATTTCACGCAGGTCGGGGTGCGTGTTCAGGCGGTGGTTAAGCTCGTCAACGGTGATGTGGTGCACGTCAATCTCGTACTCGCTCAGCAGCTCCTTGAGCGTGACGGGGTGATGATCGCGCTCGGAGACGACGTCCTCGCTGTGATTCAGGGCCTTGTCCACAAAGAACTCCAGCAGCGTGCGGGCGTTGGAGCCGGCGTCGGTGTGCACGTTTGTGTCCACCTTGTAGGCGGTGAAGAAGTCTCGGTTGTTCCACTCCTTCTCCTCCCTCTTGCCGGCCTCGTTGGAGATATTCATGGAGAGGTGAAGCAGGAACTTCTGCTCGAGCAGGTTGAGTCTGTGCGTCGCGAGCCGCTGCAGAGCCGCCGAGCTCGCCACCTGCCGAATCACGGATATGTCGCGGATGAACTCCGTCATGGTCGGCAGGAACGTCGGCCACAACGGCGTCTTGCCATGCTGAGACAAGATGCACACGCCGTAGTACGTGTTGTACTCCCACTTCGCCTCATCGAATTGGCGGGTGGTGCTGAAGACGTCTTCGACGTGCACGTTGGCGTCAGCCGCCACCGCCGTACGGTTCGCGTTTCCGACGTACTTGAGACGGAGCGCGACGACCTGCCGCAGCGCCGCCACTGCGTCTGTCGCGAGGCCCGAGCGATGGCCGCCGTAGTAGATGTCGATGCGGGGGTACACAATGCGCTGGTCCGTGTAGTTCATGCGGCGCGAGTGGCGTGACTGCTGGACAAGGTCCGAAACCAGCACCGACTGTGCGTAGGGGATGAGGTGCAGGGAAAGGGCTCCGCCGTCGCCGTCGCCACCGTCAACGCTAGAGCCAACGCCGCCTGGCGCCCTGATGCCGGCCTTCGCCAGGAGCTGGTTTAGAAGCGCCTCCTCATGCGCGAGGGCCTCGTGGCGGAACTGCAGGCGATAGTCACATACGCCGCAGCGACGCAGGTCGTTGCCCTCCGCCCCTAGCGGAGAAAAGCGCTTGCCCAGCCAAGCCTGCTTCACCTCCGGCGGGAAGCTGCTATTCAGCACGCTGTTGCGCCCCAGCTCCATCGTGTCCATCGGCGTCAGCGAGCACAGCTTGCTCAGCGTCGCATACTCCTCGATAAGCGGCTGCGACTCGTGGTGGTGGAAGTACAGCGGGTCGGACGTGCTGATCGATACCCGCATCCCTTGGCGGAAATACTGCACGAGCGGACTGTCAAAGTACGCGGTGCTGAGCGCGTTGTCGCGCAAAGGAGAGAGTACGATGCCGATGCGGCAGTACATGTACAGGAACTGCATAATCCAGCTTTGCGCGAGTGAGCTCACGTCGCGCACAACGTCGCCGAGCAGGAAGGAGCTGACAAGCTGATCGTACGCCGGCGCCTTCTCATTTACGGAGGGCGTGAAGAGCAGTGTGTGGAGGCCGAGGCGCGTGCGCAGCGCGTTCAGTGACGCCAGATTAGCCCAGACGTAGTAAAAGAAGTAGTAGTCGCTGCACTCACCACCGTGCGCCATCGCACCTCCGTGGCCGGCGGTCTGCCCATCCTCACGTGGTGCGTTGGTCCACGGAAGCGCGTCCGGGTCCACAGGAGTGGCGCTGAAGTTTTCAGAGCGCGCGACAGCGTCAGTGCGAATGCCGAGGGCGCCGGTGTGGCACAGCAGCTGCGCCACATCCGACCATTGCGGATCGTTTGGGCACAGCGTCGCCATGAAGAGGGGATAGAAGATGTGCCGCAGCTGATCACCAACGGTGGTGCAGAGAGAGGGGAGCTGGCTTGGCCCCAGCTGCTTCGTGAAGCGGCGCTCCCGCTGAATCGCCAGCACCCATCGATTGCGCGAAAACTTGTTGAAGCCCTGCCGACGCACCCACACCGCGAGTCGCGTGAGCTCCTCCGGGTGGTGCCCGCAGATCTCCAGTGTCATCTCGGTCGCCGTCATCTGCTGCTCCTGATACTCGCGTTGCTCCAGCTCGGCGCGGAGCAGCACGCCGCACAGGTTGCCGTGACTCGGTCCATCGGTTGACATGAGTGCCTGCAGCAGCGTCGCACCAAAGGCGCCAGCGGGGTTCAGCTTCGCATCGAATGGGTCGTATGGCAGGTACTTGTTGCGGTACAGTGTAGGTTGCAAGCCGAGTCCCTCCACCGTGAGCTCGCGGGGGTCGTGGATACCGCCAGCTTCAAGGTAGGCAGCCAGTGTCACGACCTGCTGTGTGCGGAGGTCGACGTAGAGGGGAGCGCGCGGCTGCTCCAGCGCCGTCGTCACCACGTACTCAAGCAGCACCGGCGCCACAACAGACGTGTGCATGTTCACGCCATTGTCGACGCGCGTGCACGGGGCGTAGACGCCACCGTCGCGGTACAGCTCATCATAGCTGCCTTCGATTTCCACGTTAAGCAACAGGTACAGGCGGAATTTCTCGGCGATGGAGGTGAGGCGCATGCGGGCGGTGGAGAGACAAGGGCCGTTCTCGATGGCCCCGTAGACGGCGCGGATGTCGCGCACGTACTGTTCCCATGGCACAATACGCGTGCGCATGCCTTCAAAGCCAAAGATGCCGTGGCGGAACTCGAGCCCCATGAGCGAGGCCACCGCTGTGGAGTTATCAGTCTGTGACAACGGGCCTTTCGGCTTCTCGCTGGCTCGCGACGAAAGAGGGGAGGACAATGACGCAGTTTGCGACCCCGCCAACACCGAAGTAGCAGCAGCGGCGGTGCTGCGGTAACGCCTCTCCAGCTCCTCTGCTGTCAACGGTACCTCTAGCTGCCCTTGGTCCGTATCCTTGTACGTCTGACGAGCCTGGATGGTGTGCGCCATGATGCCGACGCATTTGAGGTAGTCTTTGTCGCCCTCATCGCCGTCGATCATGATGCGATGGTACGTGGGCGCCACAGCGGCGTCGGGGGCCTCCAACGCGCCCCTGCCACGAAGATTCACTTGGGCCTTGTCGTCGTCGCCATGCCCCGGCATCCCTCCGCTGCCATCGCGGCTGCCTCGGGAAGGCTTGAAGGATGTGGAGATGGCGGAGCAGCGCTGCGGCAGGTGCTTGTGGGAGAGGAGGCGCTCAATGACGGGCGTGGCACCGCCTTGCTTCTTGGGCTGCACGCGAGTGTTGCTCTCCATGGCCGCCACTGTGCATGGGGGCGCGGTGTGTCTGTGTCGGTGGGGGAGGAGCGCAGTTAATGTGCGCGTGCGAGGCACTGCTTCCTGTTCTGTTTCCTTTTCAAAGGGGTGAAAAGTCAAGGGAGAGGTACAGAGAAGGCATGGCAGCCACCGGAAAGGGTGCAGACACAGATACACACATATGCGCATGCGCAAGACAAGCGAGCGGGTGGGCATGCTGGCGCAGACTCGCACCCTTCCACCCGTTGCGCCTGCGACAACAGCAGTGAGGTAGGCGCGCCAAGGGAGTGAGGGGAGAGGTGCGCGTGAGCAGCTCCGTCTCGCGCACCCACTAACACAGCGCCTCCATGGCGCATGGCTTCGATGGGCAGCCCGGTGCACACCGTTCAACTCGTTCCGACGTGGTGCATGACGGGCGTGAGGCTGTTTGCCTCTCTTGTCTCCGCATGCCCTCTCGTGTATGAGCGTTGTTGCTGTCGTCGTAGATGGGAAACGCATGCTCGTGATGTAGCCGCGAACAGCCGTGGGCGTCACATCAGCGCATGCGGAGCCGAGCACACAAACACGCACCACCAAAGGGGAAAAAAGAAAAGAATAAGTATAGCGCGCGAGCGACACCAGAGACAGCTCAACGGGTCGCACGCACGAGTGGCAGCGGGAGAGGGACGAAGACAAAGATTCCTGTCCTCTTCCCCTCCCCCTCCCTGCATACGAAGAAATACGAAGCGGAGGTGGCTCAGTCCTCCTCAGAGACGCAGACCGCCCGCACCGCACACAGACACATCAACAGACAAACACGCAAGCACAAGTGCGTGTGAGGGAAAAAGAAGAGTGGGGAGGGGGTGGGGCTGTGCACGCGGGACAATCGCCTCCCTCCCAGGGTGCACTTCCCTCTCCGTAGTTTACACATCATTGGATTAAGCCGCCTCGTCTTTTTTTTCGTTTACGCACAGACACACACGCTTGTCCATGTGCATCACCCACGCCAAATGACGGCTGCGCTGATTGAGTGCATGCCACCAGCGAGCTTGAGTGAGAAACGGAGGACCTGCTCGCCACAAGGCGCGCGGCGGAGGGAGAGATGAGGCGTGGCACACACACTGCCGGCGCGCGAATGCGCAGCAGCGCCGCGTAGCGACCCGGGAAATGCGCGCACATCGCACTCTCCGTCGCTCCTCCCCTCCCCTGCTTCGTTCAAAGCCTCCTGTTCTGCGAAGCTGTGAGTGAGCCTCGGACCTCTCACTGGCCTTTCTTCGCATCCTGTGCCTGAGCGGCGGCCTTTGCGCGAGCGCGGCTGTGCCAGCGTTCCTCCACGAGAGAGCGCGCGGCCAGTAGCGTGCAGGACACCATCGGCAGCAGCACAATCAACTGTGAGATGAGCGAATGGTCCCACGGAATGTACAGCTGTGGGGTGAGCGATGGGTGGAACTGCAGGTCGTCGGCGGCACGCGCGGCTCGCAGGAAGGAGCCGGATCGCACATGACGCTCCAAGACTGCGAACATGCGCTCCGTGCTTTGTGGGACGGCCATGTTGGTGTTTGCCGCAATGGAGCGCATCGTGCTCGTCGCGGAGGTGATGGTGTACAGGCACCCTTGATGCTCCCGCGACTGCTTCCAGGCCGCCACGTCGGCCGGCTTGAAAGAAGCCAAGCCGGTCTGCTGTGTCACGACAGAGAGAAGCGCCGCGCGCACCTCGGCCTCCAGTGAGGCGGCCCGCAGTCGGTACGACAAAGGTGTGAGAGAAGCTGCTGAATAACGCGCCCTACTGGAGGCCGCAACATTGGAGGCATCCGGTTCCTCCACGGGAAGGACGCAGTACGCTTGCCGCACGTCAGCGACGAAGCACTGCACCTTGCTCGCTGCATCCCCTGGCAGCGCAGACGCCGGAACACTGAAGAGTGACAGGCCAAGCAGCTCCACCTCCTGGCCAACCTCAGGCAGAAAGGCATGTTTCAGCGTCGGCAAGCCGAGCTGCTGTTCGTTTGTCAAGTGCTCCAGCCTCCGCATCACCCGCTTCGCGCTAAGGGAGCGTCCACTCTGTGCTTCCGTGACGAGTGCAGCAACCACCTCGTCCCGCACCTGCGACTGCAGGCGCACAAAGGTATAAAGTGTGTGCGTCGGAAGCGGGACAGCTGCAGCGGCGGTGTTCAGGACGTCTGCCAACCGCTCCTTC
Organism: Leishmania mexicana MHOM/GT/2001/U1103; assembly: GCF_000234665.1. Classification (NCBI taxonomy): domain Eukaryota; phylum Euglenozoa; class Kinetoplastea; order Trypanosomatida; family Trypanosomatidae; genus Leishmania; species Leishmania mexicana. The sequence goes on from NC_018335.1 coordinate 1,000,142, forward strand.
ATCAAGGCAAGCGCCGCGTGTACGCTGGGCAGCAACGCCGGAGAGTCCACCCAAACACCCAGTCCGTAAAATGCGGGAGGGAGTGAGGCAGAGGTCAAGGCGGGGGTGTCTTCCAGAGTGGAGCAGCTCGCCCGCAGGTCTGCCAGAACGCGATCCATCGGCAGCTCTACATGCTCACGACTCACCGTCGTCCAATGTACACCGATGACGACAAGAAATATGAATGCGCTGAGTGCCGCAAAGCTGTTTGTAGAGTTGCGCCGCCACGTCTCGGACGGCGCCGCCATCACTGCCGTCGACTTCGTTCTACTAGGACTGTTCGGCATGGCGCCACTTGCTCGACCTGTGCGGAAGTGAACGAGAGAGGGTGGCGAAACGCTGCTGCAGGAGGTGTGTGTGTATGAGTGTGTGTGTGTGTGTGTGTGTGTGTTAATGGCGAGAGGGTATGAGACGGAGTACCAAAAACGGCCACACGACACCAATTCTCTACTCTGTTCTTGTTGTCTCCTTGGACCTCCTCCTATTTCGATTCAGATTACGGTGCGGGTGTCACACACACGTGCACACGTATGACGCCAGCATGACGCAGAGCGCCACACGATGCAAAGGGGGGAAGCACGACAGATGTGAGAAGAGGGATGCAATCAGCCAGAATCGAAAACAGAGGAGACAGGTTGGGGGATGGCAGAGCAGAGCATCGCGTACGCGTACGCTTATGTTGGTGTGTGTGTGTGTGTGTGTGGCGCGTGTGTGGCAGAGCCACTGCGCCCCTCCCCGCCTTTCCATTTTATTCTCTGCGCGGGCCCCGTGCACTCCACCCTCCCTTCCCTCCCTCCCCCAAGCCCCGTCCTCTTCTCCTGCACTCCTCTCATAAGTGCAGTGATGGCTAAGGGCAGTCGCCAAGCGCCACCGGGCGCCGCAGCTACACACGCGCACACACTTTTTTCGAGAGATACGCCCCCTCCCCATTCCATTGCCACGCGCTCAAACACACTGCGACCAGTCCTTTAGCGCAGCTTGCAGCTCCGACTCCAACTGCCGCAGGTACGCCGAGGAGGCGGCGCCTGCAATGCGCACGGTGCCCGTGTCCTCCCCGAGAGCGGCTTTAAGCCGATGCATGCCCGCCGGGCCAGGCGCGGCGGTCGCGCCGGCCATCCCGTTGGCATCACAGGATGAGTACACACAGGCATCGTCGTGAAGCATGCCGCACTGAGAGCGATGCTGCGCCACGGGCGAGTCCGCTGCCCCCACTGCGCGCTCGAGTCTGACGTTCGCACAGAGGCCTTCGTTCCACTGTGGCGATCGCGGTGACACGGAGCGGAGAGCCTCATGTCCTTCGGCGCGGTCGATGGTTAACTGCTCCGGGTCCTTCACTGAAGCGGGTGCAGCATCCCACCTTGTGGCGCCGGCGGGGGCCCACATCCCCCTAGCACGAGGCGTTCGCTTGACCGACGAGGACAGAGGCGTCGTGGCAGCGGCAGCAACAGATACCGAGGTATTACCTGGGCAACTCATACGAGCACCAATGCGCTGCTGCGCAGGTTTGTGATTATCGATGATCTGAAGGTGGCTGCGCTTCCCCTCCGTCACCGACCCCGTCACCTGCGACCGAGCAGGGCGGAAGCGGCACTCAGCGGCGTCGCCGCTGCACTCGTGCAACAGCGCCGTCAGCAGCTCCTCCTGCCGTCGACGACTCTGCATCGTCTGGGACTGAGAAAAGGCAGGGCAGCTGACGTGCGCTGGTGCACGGCAGGCCGCCGCCTCCGCCTCTGCGCCCGCAGCAGTCCGGGCACGCCGCTCCCGCTCTGTCTCGGGTGCTGTGCCGTTGCCCTCTGAAAGTCTCTGGGAACGCTCCTCTGCAAGCACGCGGCTCCGCGCATCAACGAAGGGGTGAAAGGTGCACGTCCCCGCATCGCTCTCCGCCTGCAAATGGCGAATCTCGCGCCACCGCTGTAGCTCCTCCCGCTCAGCGTAAAAGGCGTCAAAGACGGTGTGGCCAACAGCGAAGGGCCGATTGGTGTCTGCGTGGTGTGGTGTGCTCTCAGGAGCTGCCGCTCCGCCGGCTGCAATGGCGATCGCCGCTGCCGTGTCCTTGTTGCACGGCGCACCCGGTGGTCGCTGTCTCACCGAGGAGCGCCGCTGCCTATCATGATGGGTTCGCGCCACCGCAGACGCGCCGTTACTGGGGGCCTTTGGCTTGTACAGCTCTGTGTGCACCCACTTCTCCCTCATCAGCTGAATGAACTCTCGCACCGCCGCGCGTTCATCGCTGTCGCGGAAGAGGCGGCCGAACACCTGAGGCGTAGTCACTGCAGCACGACCGTCGTTGCTCGTCATCGTCGTCTCTTCATGCACGCCGCTGCGGGCAGGAGTATGTTGCTGCGGTGTACCGCAGGTCCCCGACGGTGCACTCCTGGGCTCGCTCTCCGACTGAAGTGGCCTGTCCGCCAGCGAAATGCCGTCGAGCGGCGACGTCGATACGGCGAGTGCACCTCCGCAACGCGGAGGGCCCACCTTTGATGCTGAAGGGGTCTGCCTGCCTTTCACATAGTGCGCAAGGTGCTCCGACCCCGCGCCGATGAGGCCCCTGCAGCCTTTCTCCTCCAGGTACGTGCGCGGGGGCTCACTTGCCTTGGAGCGAGGGACGCCGGTGCACAAGCTCGGCCTGGTCTCCTCCTCGGTCCTCCCCCGAAGTTCCGTGAGATGGCACGGGTGGGCGGCTTGCAACTTCTCCTGTGCTGCCGAAAACTGCCTCGACGAGTGCGACGGCGTCCGCTGAGCTGCCGATGAGCTCATCGCGCGGTGAGGCAAGACACCTCTGCCGCCGCCCAGGTTCGCCTCGGCGCCGCGGGCACCCGTCATGCCTCCTGCCCCTGCGCTGTGCGCACGCGCTCGTCGAGTGGCCTTGCGCTCGCGATGGCCCTCTTCAACTGGGGATAAAGATGGGTGGAAGGTGCACTTAGCTTGAAAATCCGCCTCTTGCGCCTCTCGCAACGCCTGCAGTCGCCGCTCCCGCCGGTCCGCCTGTTTGGTGACGTTTCGGTAGAGCCTCTCGCATGCCGCATGCTCCCCTGTGTGACCCTCCTCGGCCTTCTTGCTGTTGGTAACCGTAGCGTCCATAGGAGCTCTGACCCGCGCAGGAGAGCGCGCATCACTCATCTGTGCTGCTCCCGACAACACTCGTGCAGACCCCTTCGCAGAAGGGGCGGGTGCCTCCGGAGAGGCAGAATGCTGGCCCGCAGTCGGCTCACAACGGGACGACAACACATGGGGACGGGCAGTGCATCCCTCTTTCTCTCCCGGCTGCTGGGCAGCCCTTCGTTGCTCCCGCGCGCGGAGCTGTCGCTGCGCGCGCTCCTCTGCTTCGCGGAAGAGGCGCGTATACAGGGTTTGAAGAGGGGTCACTACGTCCTCGCAGGTGTGGATAGCAAGGTGAAGTACCGGTACACGTGGCGATGCAGCTATGGCTGGCGAAGTGGCGAGACGAGCAGTCTGCGGCACGTCGGCACTCAACTTTTTTTCTCGGGGCGAACTCTTCTGGACTGCATCTCCTACACTGGAGGTACCTTTGGCATCGAGAAGGGTGGAGCTTGCCCTCAAGGACGGAAGTGAAGCGTGCGCCTCTGCGCTCGGTGCCGTCATGAACGGGTTCACCGCGTCGACGTCGATGGGTGGGAGTGCAATGGACAAGAGTGGGGGTCGCACTCTGCGATACGTGCCGGGTGCGCTGCTTGCGGGGTTTGCTGCAGGAGAGGTCGCCGCCGCGGCGACGTGCGCCTCTGCGTCTAACGAGGAGAGCATAGAGGCCAGGAGCGAGCGTCAGCACGAACGCGGCGGAGTTGCAGAGGAGGAAGCCAAGAGAAGACACACAAGCAAAAGGAGCGAATAACGAAGCGGTACGGGCTCGCAGCGGCCGCGCAGAGGGCTGAGCGACGGATGCGCTGCACAACAGCGAAGAATGTTCAAGAGACAATGCGCGATGGAGCATCATCTGTGAGCTGCGCTTGACGGCGCGCGTGTGGGTGACAGTGGGTAAGACATAGCGGTAGAACGTGCAAGCGAGCGCACACGCAAGAGGGAGAGAGAGACGTGAGGTGCGGAGAGAAGCTTTTGTGCCTTACAGGAGAGACGAGGAGTCCACTGGACATCGCTGGAAAAGGCGCCAGACACTTCCGCGCAGCGGGCTATATCTACGACAGGCAAGAGGAAGGAGAAAGACACGAAGAGCTCACTTCCTCCGATGCTGAGTGCGCCGCGCGTATGGTGGACACCTGCGCACAAGCACAGCCACAACAGCAAGGAGACACTGCTATCACGCCACACGTCTGTCCTCTCTCTCTCTGCGTGGGCGTGTGCGTGTGTGTGTCATCCGCGCCTTTGATCTTTCGTTTTTTTTTCTTGTGCGCGCCTTAGTCGCTCCGCGTGTTAGACGCACGCACGCCAAGAGGAATCCGTTTCCTCTCCGCAGCAGTGCATTATGGCCAGAGGAGGATGAGGGGGCAGGCACACTCCCAAGGACGTCCCCCGCCTCCTCCCCCGTACCACCACTCCTCCTGTGTTCTTTTTTCTTTCTCTGGGGGGAGAGAGGATTGTTTTCGGTGACCCGTTACGCAGTCACTGTGTGCCGTGAGCGAGTGCTAGCACGGGTGTGAGGGTGTGTCTCCAGGAAAGCGTTTCGTGTACACTTAGGGCGTGGTTTTCCGGGCGACAGGGTCATCGACGAAGCGTTGGCACACGCCACGCGACAAGCAGCTCGACTGTGCTCCTGTAGGCACCTCCGCGCTCACAGGGTGTGGAGCGCTTCACTTGACGCAGAGGCGTCACGCTGCACCAGTGCACCTCAGTACGGCCGGCCGCGACCACCTCGGTGAGGGCCGCCGCTACCCCGACCGCCACCGTTCCCACCACTGCCCTGCCCTTCGTGCGTTCGGCTGCTCGCAAAGACCTTCCCGCAGCCCGTGCGATGCGCGCTATACCCGACAGGCGTGGCGATCTCGGACGGCAGCAAGTCGCCGTGCTTCCAGTACGCCAACATACCGTCCTCACCACCGGTGATGAGGCGGTTGCCGAAGCCAATGGCGACACGACCGAGCTCCTTGTGCACCTTGGGCAGGACCTGCGTCTCCCCAGTCCCCCAGTTCAGTGCCTGCAGTGGGCCGGCGTCGCCGTTGTCGTCCCGCACGCCGGAAACGAGATGCAGCTGGCCGGACACCACGCACCAGTCGACGAGGTACATCTCGAAGCTCGGCCGTCCATGACGTGCCTCCCGCTGTTCCAGGTCGTAGGGGAAGACATAGCCGTTCTCGCAACTTCCCACCATCGCCGTCACGCCAAGCTCGGGGAAGCAGCTCATCTTAGTGACCACCTCGCCGCAGTTCACCGCCTGCAGAAGTACATCATCGTCTACCACCCCCTCCTCTACTGAAAGGAAATTGATCATCTGATCCTCGCCAGCGGAGCAGAGGATTTTGTCGTCGAGAAAGCGCAGCCGTGAGACCTCATCCACATGCAGCTGATCTAGGCACTTCACAGAGCACCAGGTCCGCGTGTCGACCAGGTGGATATCGCGGTCCGCCGCGATGGCGAGAAGCGGCGCGGATGGTTTGACTCCAATGCTACTGCAGACCGCGCCGCTACTGCACATGTCACACAAAAAGTGTACAGCTCGTGCCTGGCGCAGGTCCGTGACCATGACCCCGCAGTCGCGCTGGCAAGAGTAAAGCATGCTAGGCTGAGCAGGAGTGGCCACAAGGTCTTGGATTGGCTGCGTGTGTTCCTTGATATCTCCCAGAAATGTAGCCGCCTGCGTGTCGTAGAGGCGGATGGCCTGGGTGGAGAGGGACAGCGCCAAGGAGGAGCTGCCGTTGCACAGACAGCCGTCCAAGATATACGTACCCGGCTCGTACGACGTCTGCACCACGTGCAGCAGATTCATGATGCTGCAAGTGGGTGGGTGCGCGTGTGTACCTGAAGGAGGGGGGCAGCAGCAGAGAGCATCGACAAAGTAGAGAGCCGAAACAAGATGATCATGAGCGCGAGAAAGTTGACGGCGGAGGAGCCAGCGGAGAGAAAGAGTGAACGATCTGCGCCACGCTGAGTGGGCACCCGAAGAAAGGCTTTTCCCCGACCGAATCGGCTGCGGAAGCCACCGCTTGTCTGCGCGCACCCCCCCCCCTTCCGCGCGGTTTGCCCTATTGCCATAGCAGCGGTTTGTTCGACACCCACTCAGGCAGGCAGCCACATACGCACGCGCGGACAGAAAGACGCCGACGCTCGGGCACGCATCATTGGTTGCGCGGCAGAGAAGTTCAGCCACCACACACACACAGCGCCACGAAAAAGAACGAACGGGCGAAAAGAAAGACGATGAACACGACGACGGCACGCACTCGCGAGAAGCGTCCGTAACGCACGCACGACGAATGGGAGGAGAGACGTCAGGGACGCTAGAGAGGGGGTGGGTTCCAAGCACCGAGAGACGCAGCGATGAGCGGAGAGAGCCCGCGCCTATTCCCTTCGCCACCACCACCTTTCACTGAACCTTTTCCGGCCAAACCTGTCTCCTCCTCGTCCTCGTGACAGTGACGAAAGACAGAGCAGGAGGCGCACACGCAGACACGCATGCAGGCGCGCACACCCCACTGAGCAGACACCACAGCGGCACACAAAACAAAAGGAAAAACACCGGAGCAAGAAGAGGCGCACCGACTCAGCACCGGTCATGCGCAGAGCCAACACACAAAAGGAAGAAGAGAGCATGAAAACAGGGAGAAGTGGAAAGGGCAGGTGCCCAACTACGATGCTACATATGTTTGGGTGCAGCGGGGAGAGGGACGAGAAAGCTCGCTGACAGAGGGAGAGACCGCCTCCCAAACACGTCTACTACGGCTAGTACTACAAGTGCAAGTCCCCCTCCCTCTCTTCGCCGCCTCGCAAGTCACAAAGCTGTGGCTTCTGCCGCGCGTGTCGCTGTCTCTGCGATGGCGTGCCTGCGTACACGCATGAGCGTGGATGGGACCCTCTGGCTGCCTCGCCGTGATCTTCCCGGGTATGACCACAACCGAGAGGGAACAGGTATAAAAAAAGGTCGAGCGATAATACACCGCCTGCATTGCCCCCACCCCACCCCGCCCATCAACTCCTCGAGGAGTCGCACGCACACGCCACAGGCTCACACAGAGAACTCACGTAAGCACTGCTGAAACGCCGCCACACGCGTTTGGCAGAAGCCAAAGCTGTTGCTGTGCTCTTCCAAGCATCGGTGCACCTCGCGAGAAAATATTTGGCATGGGTGTTGAGCCCTCTCCTGCCGGAAGGTCGGCTCCGGCTCGTTGGAGCCGAAAAATGGCGTGAGCCAGGAGCGGCGATAGTGTTTGAACACGTCCTTGGCCGAAACGTGGCCCAGACCGGCGATGTGGGTGCGTGCGCGGCCGTACTTTTCCTGGTCGTCGGCGTTGTGCGACTCACCACGCAGGGGATAAAACTCCAGCGGCTGGCGTGGCGGCTTCTCCTGTGCCGCCGCTGCCAGCTCAGCAGGCGGCGACTGCGCTTGCTCTGTGTCGTTGGCCATCTTGAAAGAAACGAAATGGAGGCGGGGGGAGATTGAGCGGAGGTGTGACGGCGGTGCGTCGCCCAGCAGACACGCAAGAAGACAGGCCGGAGGATTCTGTGTTCGAGGTGCTCCACCAACGCGTTCTCCTTCCGCTTCGGTGCCCACAGAAACGGTCCGGCTGCGTCAAGGCACAAGAACAGCTAGATGCGCACCCGTAGAGCAGAGGCCACGGCGTGAAGGCAGTGGCAAGAGGCGGCCAGCCCGGGTGATCGATATTCCTTTCGCTTTGTCGCCTGGACCGTGTTTCCTTCCGGTCGCTGCAGTCGAGGGAAAGGGAGCAGGGAGAGAGCTGTGGAGCGGTGAAATACTGATCGGCGTTGCACGTCCCGTCGTGCACCGCAGCGCTGAGTCCTAGAAGGAAGAGGCGGCGGAGGAGGAGCGAAATGCGGTGAGTCAGAGGAGTGAGTGTGCCTGTGCCTGAGAGACACGTATGGGGAGAGAAAAAGTGCCCAGTGCGGCCACACCCCCGCATCCTCGATGTGCGTAACGCTAGCGCCCAATCATACTGGCGCAGACACGCACATGTACGAGACGAGGAGCTTCGGCAAGACCCCCTTAGCATACACCATGAGCAGTGCAGAGGTGTGGAGCATGGCGCTCATTCACTTTCTAGCCACATCTGCCCCACTCTCATGCTCGCCGCACCTGATGTGGTCTTTCAGATCACAGTCCTTGCGACATGGTAAGCTTGAAAGTGGCGGTGTGCGGGTGGGCGTGCCTTCTCCTCGTGGGTCTTGCATCTCAGCAGGCCTCTTTTTCTTCGTGTGCTCGTCATGTCTCCCCCGCCGGTCTCTGCGTCCGGGCGCGCGCGCCCCTCACTGCACAACGTGGCACCTCTCTCTCCCTCTGCCTCTGATGTACATCAAGCGAGGGAGGGGGGCCGCATGGCATGTGGCGTTCGTTGCTCGAAGGGAAAGGATGGAGACGCACTTCATTGCGAGCGTTGAGTCCCTCTTGCTGCCGCGACCCTTTTTTCGGGATGTGCGAGGGGGCTATGTCAATCACCCGCTCACAGCCACACAACGTGCGATGCCGCAGCGACTCCTCACCCGCCTTTTTTTGTCAGGGAAGGATAATGGGCAAAGACCCGCGACTGCAACTCTAGCGACCCATAGTCGCGAAGCCGGAGTTGAGTCCGTGCTCCGTCAGTAGTTGCTGGCGCAGCTCCTCGAGCGACGGTTTGCGCGATGGCGATTGTGAGGACGAAGATGAAGACCTAGCTCCAGACGAACATAGCGATGAAGAACTTGAAGACGCATGCCTGGCTTGGGAAGCAGTCACCGTGGCAGCGTGAGCTACCGCAGTCGACGAGGGAAACCCCGAGGTCGCTGAGTGGAAGGCGGGGACGAATGTGGCGTGAGTCGTGGCATCCTCCCTCGGCACGCTCGTGTGCTCGCGCTGCATTCTGAAGGTCTCACTGTCCGTGTCGTCGCTTGCCTCCAGCGAGTCTGCCTGGCGAGGGGAACGCGTCGTCGTCGTTGCCATGACGGAGCCACGCGGAGCTGCCCGAGTGGAGATGGGCTGAAAGGGCGCCAGAGAACCCTCGGTGAGCAAGGAAGCGGAGGTTGTGCGGGTCGTTGAGCGGGTGCCGGTTGACGTGGCTAAATCAGCAATGCTGCTGCTCATGCGGCGCTCCCAAGCAGGAAGCAAGTGCCTTGTCTGCAGCGACTCTCGTGCCGTCGACATGCAGCTCAGCCGGTCCACGCGCCGCTCCATCGTGGCAAGGGACGGCCACGCTGCTTTGTCTAGAGGCCAGCTGTCTTCCGGGATGTCCTTCTCTGCTGTCCCGCAGTCGCGCGGTCTGAATAGCCCCGTCACGTCCAAGAGTGGCACAAAGCACTCCTGCTCGTGCGCCAAATCGTAGAGGTCCTTGATCAGCATGCGCTGCACAGACGCCTCCTTTTCCAGCACTTGGGTCGCAGTAAGCAACCGACGCTGCTTCTGTTGCTGCATCGCCGCGTCTCCGCGCGGCGAGGGAAGAGGAAGGCGGTGAAGCGCTGCGGTAGTGCCTGAGCTGCTAGAGACACCCGCAGCAATCGTGGAGGTGGATGCGGAGGCAGATGGGAGAGGCTGCAGGGCGCGATGTCTACCCCCTGTCTTGTGCAAGCCTTCAGTGAGCCGCGTCACCTCCGTGAGAAAGTCCAGTGAAGTACCCGCGTAGGACGGCGTCTCAGGTGCGCCGCCGTTCGCCTTAGGGACTGTGCATGTTGACGGTGGTGCCGCGCTGACGTAGCTGCCACACGCGCTGCCAGCCGCGCTGCTAGTGGGCGGTTGGCTAGAGGTGATGACCCGGAGTGGGTACAACCCCAGTTTCCACATGGCACCAGAGTTCACGAGGCGGGTGCGATGCTTGATCTCCAGCCGGTGCAGCAAGCGGCGTAGATCGACCTTGGCGCACATAGGATCGCGCTCGAGGTGCACGTGCGAGAGCGACCGCACCACCGCGGTGGCCCCCAGTGCGGCACAGTCATGCACGATGTTCATCAGGTAATTGTCGCCGTTTTTGAGCAGAAATGGGTACGGCCGGTTCAGCACCTGGCGCCACTCCTCCACCGACTCCACCGTGAGCATTGTCACTATTTGGTGCTCCTCCAGCAGACACAAGACGGTGTACTGCGCCGCTTCTAAGCTGGCCTGGCCGTCGTCGTAGGCGCCGCAGCACGCCCATATGCGCGTCATCACACTCTCCCGCAACGCGATGGCCTGCATCACCAGCAGCGTCTGCTGCTCATGAGCACGCAACGCCGCCACTAAGAGTTCCATACCGCCAAGTGCGACGAGTGCATCACCGCGGTGATCCACGGCCGAAACATTCGGTGAGAAGCTCGCCGCACTTGCTGCGGCACCGTTGACAGAGAACCCCCTCGCTTCGGCACAGTGTTCATGGAGGAGGGGATGCAGAAACAGGCAAGAGTACAACTCCTGATCGATAAGAGGAACCGCCAACACGTGCGCCAGACGTTCGTACGTCGCCGCAAGGTTTGCGCAGTAGGCAGCAACAGTGTCCTCCCTGCCTGCCATGACCACGGTGAATACTATCTGAGAGGGTAACGCGACGTGTCTGAGGACTCGCAGGAAGAGAAAGGGGGGTGGCCGGCGGGGTGGGTGTGAAGAGCGAAAAAAAAAGGCGCGAAGAAAAGGTGTGAGCACTTCGAGCGGCACGGCGCAGGAGAGAAAGAGAGATCAGGAGAGAGAGGGAGGGAGAGGCATAGTCGTGACAAAGGGTTTGTTTTGGGTTCGTCTCCCATCGTGGGTCCGCTTCCTCTCTGACACACAACGGCAAGCTCCATCCCCCCCACGCGCCGGCCCGGCCCTGTCACAGGCCCCATCGCATGGTGCGCCGACTCCGTCATCTGAGAACGGTCTCTGCCTCAAACGCTGCCCACCCACCCACACCGCCCCGCAGGTCGCCACACAGCCGCTCCCATCGTGCAACTCGCTACCCGGTGCGTCCCTCGGGGCAGTGCAGGCTCCCCGCACACCAGCAGCCAGTGCGAGGGCCGGGGGTGGCACACCCTTCAGTTAGGCGGACCCTTTCCCCATTATACGGATGGCACAAGCGTGTTTGCGGTCGCAGGTCAGCCTGGCGAGACGCCATCCAGACCCTGGCCCCCGACATCCGTAGGAATACATTGCTCTCCGCTCCTCACGCCGTGGGGACGTGACGCTGGCATCACCAGAAGTGGGGTTCGGCATGCGGCAGGGATAGGGCGGCGGCTCAGCCTCCCAAGACAGAGAGAGTGGGGCGCACTGGACCCTGAGCCGCCACGCACTGAGGTGTCCCCCGCACCCCCCACCACCACACACACACGGACACGCGCCCGTCATTAGAGTTTGGAAAGAGGGGGGGGAATAGCAACTAAACGACAGAGTGCAGAAGAGGAGCTGGAGGAGAGGACGAAGTATGCAGGCAACATCCACGGCTACGGCGAATGATAGTGCAGTCTGCGCATGGGCGTGTGGGTGCGGTTCTACAGGCCCCACGCCATCCCCCGTGCGCCGCCGGCGAACAACGCACGAAAAGGAGCTGGCAGAGGTGAGAGAGACGGCAAAGCGAGAGAGCGGTACGCTGAGCAGAGGTGCCTCCACGACCCATGAAGGAGGCGTATGAACAACGGAAAAGGCAAGCACGAGGCAATGACAGACTCAGAGCGGAGAGAGGGAGAGACGGCAAGGGTGTCGAGGACACAGCTGCGTCGTCGATGCACTTGCGCAAGGAGACATAAGCAACGGCTGGCGGGTTGGTCGGTGGGTGAACACTTGCCGTGTAGAGCGCCAGCCAACGGTTGTGGCGCGAGAGAGGGTGAGATGATGTCAGAGACAGCTGCAAGCTCTAACACAAGCGCAGGCACCTACCCAACCATTGGAGAGGGCGGTAGCGAAACGAGAGAGAGAGCGAGAGAAGAGATCTCGATCGGTAGTGTGGAGGAGCACAGAGTGCATCTAACACGCAGCGAGAGGAGAGAAGAAGCGCAGTGAGCCGACCGCAAGCAATGTCTATTTTTTTTCGCGTGTGTATGCGCGCGCAGGGAATGGGGAAGTGTTGCCCTACCCCCTCCCCAAAGAAAAATGACCACCACCACCACCACCTTCTAGGCGTTCGCAGCTGTGGTGTTCATGACGCCGTGTTCGCGTTGTCGTCCACAACTCTGATGTCGAATTGAGGAGTTGCCCATACACGCTTTGATGGATGACGGGCAGTGAAGTGTCAGGGGTGTGTTCGTGGGTGTTCCGCGGGCACAGAATCACGTGAGAGGGCAGACGACATGCGTAACCCCGCATACGCACGCACGCATAAGAGAAGCGACAAGAGGAGAAGGCGCAGTGTCCTGTCAGCAACATCGTCACATCGGGAGCTCGGCCGTTGTGTGTTTCGAGCCGCAGACGGATCATCGTGACAGACAACGCCGATTCAAACCTCCCGCAAAGGATGCTGTGGCGCCAGCAGTCCATGTCAAGACCGCCCGCATTTCTCATCCGTTTTCCGACCCCCGCTTTCGCGTAGGTGAGCAAGGATTAGGCGGACGATAAAAGGCGGCAGAGGAGAGCGCGCGTTCCTCCTCTTCCTCTCGCGCTCTCCCCCGCCTTCAGCAGCATCGGCTGCCTACCTTGGCGCAGGTGCGGCTGCGACCGAGAGCGGTTGCCGCGCATACGGAACGCTTCGTGTTGGTACTTGCGCCGCATTTTCTTTTCCTTTGTTCTTCTGTAGCTTTACCTTTCTTGCTGGTGGTACAAGTTTCTAAAAACTGAGACACACACACACACACAACATACGCGTACGCGTGCATACATGCACGGAAGAGGAGACTTCGAGGCGGCACAGCCTTTTCTGCGGTGTCGATCGGCCGCGGTTAAGACGCTATGCAGCACGTCATATGGCTGCTAAGCATCCACTTGTGCTTGGCTTTCTTCTCCTCTTGTGGCTGAGGTGCTTACGTGTGCAGGTGTGGGCGGTCCGTGCACATGTGGAGCGGGGACACCTCTGCCCGTCATGATGGTCATCGGTAGGCCTACGCCTACACGTGTGCCGTCCCACGCACGCGCGTATGCATGCATGCTGCTATATGCTCAGGGGTACGTCGACAGATACAGAGACACAAACAAGCAAAAGAAGAAAAACAACAAGTGAAACCCCCATGAAGAGGAGGAATAGGCGGTGGCGCAACGGCGGAGAGGCGAAGAGCACTCACATGGAGACGGCACAAGACAACAAGGAGACACGGACGAATCCGCAACACTGTGGTGACGGAAACCAGCACCGAGAAGACGAACCGAACATAAAATAAAACGGGGGTGTGGGAGTACTATGCGGGGGGAGGAGGGGGGAAGAAAAGAATGATGAATAAATGAGGACAGTAAGGATGGCGGTGGGCGGTGTTCGTGGTGGTTGCCCTCGAGGAGCGCTCGGCACACAAACCCCTACGTACTCTTACCGATTCCCTCACGGTCGCTACGGCGCTGGTAGCTGTTGAGGCTCTCGAAGGCGGGTGGGCGGCAGAGAGACGGGACGAGGAAGATGTGCATCCTGTTTTTCTTCCGTCTTTTTTTTTGACTTTCGCAGTTGTGTATTACTCTTGCGAGCCGTGTTCGATGCGCTCCAGCGTGGCACGGACGCGCTCAGCTGCGCGGCTGTTGCGATAGCATGCGCGGCCGCAAAGCATCTCGTGCTCTTTCACGTCGTGCACACGAACGTGTACGCCGCATTTGCGGCACGTCACGAGCATGGCTTTGACGCATTGATAGCACTTTTTCGCGAAGGCGTCGCGCTCCGTGTCGGAGGAGGTGGAGGAGGGGACTTCCTGGGCGGCCAGGTCCTGGATGCGCTCCTGCAGCGCTGCGGGAATGTCCTTTGCGTCGTCGATGGCGGTGTAGTACTCACACAACAGGGCCTCCGTCTTTGGACGGCACAGATCCACGTGCACGTGATAGGCAGAGGCGTTCTGCTGATCCGCGCACAGATAGCAGGGCAGCGTTTGGCGCGTCTGCTGCAGAATGCCCTGCAGCATGGCCGCCACCACTTCGTTCGTGGAAGTAGAAGTGGCCTTGGCATGGGAGTCTTGAGGATCCTCCACGCATGCCTGGCGCGCTTTCTGGAGGCTCCCCAGCGCTGACCGCACCTGCTGCACGCGCGCCTCCTCCTTTTCGCACTTCATCGCGGTGCCCTGCACATCAAGGCGCGACTCCGCGTCGGCGTGGTCGTCTGGACGTACCGGGGAGGCGGTGAGGTCGTGCTCCCGCCGGCGAGACTTGGACGGGGAGCCCTCGCCGGACCGGTGAGGGCCACGCATCGTGGTCTCTGGCGACTGCGGCACCGGCCTTGGCTCTACTGGTGAGGCGCGAACGCGATCAGTGGCCTTGGGAGCGTTCGTGCGCGGCTCAGATTCGGCCTCCGTCTCGAACTGCAGCTTTTTGTGGATCGCAGGCTTCGCAGCCACCACGGCCTCGCCCTTCGCCGTAGTCCCACACACTGATGCGGCCACTGTCTTCGTCCTCGACCGCTGCCCCAGCTCCGCAGCGGCACCGGTGGACTCCTCAGATCGGCTGTTGCGCACCGCCACACGAGCACAGTGTTTGGAGAAAGAGTCCTGCTGACGGATGGACACACGCCCTGAGTTGAGGGCACGGTGACGCTCCTCCGACGAGGCTGTGACCGATGGGCCACTACTGAGTTGCGAGAGAGTGCTGGAACGGCGCTCCAGTGGGCTGCGCAGACTGCAGGCCCGCGGCGCGGCACGCCGCTGCGGTTGGTGTTGCGAGGCGCGATGCGGTGAGTCACAAGCCCGATTCACCGTGGAGGCATTCGTCGGCATTCGCTGTATGGGGCGGGAAAGGGCGCTCTTGTGGGCGGTGGCCTGGCGGGCGCTGTAAATGGAGCCGTACGTCTGCACAGGGGCGGAGGCGACAGCAGCGGGAACCTCCCCACAGCGCTCCCGGTCCGCGGCAGTCATATGGGTGGTGAAACGGGGCTTCGCCTCCGCGCTTGTGGAGGGGCGACCGCGGGGGGTCCCGCAGCTGCTGGCGGTGCTCGCGGTAGCGGCGCCTGAGCGCGAACGGTGCTGATGGTGCCGGTTCGGACTTCTACGCATCTCCTCCTCGTCTTCGTGATGGTATTTGCGCTTCGCGGCGATGCTGGCCGTCATCTCGTACATGGCACTCGAGGGGCGAAGCCAGAAGGCCTTGTTGCTGCTGGCGAGCAGAACCACCTCCTGCTCCTGCTTGGATGTCCCCTTGGCATCAGGCGCTCCAAGGCCCTCGACCCCGTCTTCCTCGGCGTCCGCCTGCCGCGACAGGTCGCCCTTCTCGTCATCATGGAAGAGTTGGGTCGCCACACCGTGCGAAGTTGGAGAAGTTGAGGCGAGGCCCGCGGCTGCGGTCGCCCCTGCCTCCTCGGCGGCCGTCTCACTCGTATCCTGCTGCGGAGACACGCTTGGCGTTGCGGCCATCGCCGGCGTTGCCTTAACCGCATCTCTCTTTCGGCAACTGGTCGACCGAGGGCTCAGTGGAGCAGCTGCAGTCGAAGTGGATGCAAGACGCGTCTTTACGCTACTGTCTCTGTGGGGGTGTGAGCGTGGCTGAAGCTTCGATGACGAGGTGGACGGCGACACGTCTGCCTGGGCAAAGGAACCGGACAAGGTGCGATGCAGAGACGTACAATGGTGTGCCGTCACTGGCTCAAATCCAGGCCGCAGCGTGTCGCACCGCCGCTGGCTCGACTTGCAATACGGCTGCGTCAGCTCCGGTGCCACGTAGGACACGCCACCGTTCCCATCGTCGCCGGCGGCTGGCGGCTGCGATGGCGGACCATGCGTCTTGGGCGAATTCAGCTGCAGCACCGCTGGCGGCGGCGAGTCGCCAGCGAGACCGCCCTCGACATTGCCTGTCGGCGGTTCTGCAGGACGGGCGATAGCCCGGTTCACGGGCACCGGGGACGACGAGGACCTCGTCCGCTGCGGCATCCGCTGAGAGCTCGAGGAAGAAACACGCTCACCAGCGCTTCGGTGCGACTTCGACACGGGTAGCGCTGGCTTCTCCTCTGTCTCCGACTCGTCGCTGACGACGGTCTCGTCGATGGCAGAGGAGCCGGAGGGTGAAGCAAACGCTTCCGACAGCTCATCACCGCGCCGCTTGGAGAACTTGCTCACCTCCTTGTCGTCCACAGAGTTCGGCGATGGCTGCTTGTTTTCCACCCGCCCATTTCCTCGAAAAAGCATCTTGTACCGCTCCAGCGCACTGCTGCGCGCCTTCTGGTCCTCCATTCGCTTAGAGTAGTCGACCGGCACGCGGCGGATGGTCATGGACGGCGACTCCTGCGCCGTCGTTGCGGTGGCTGTCTTGGCGGACTGCAGCGGCTTCTTCGGCGTGTTCTCGCTGTAGGCAGAGTCGGCAGCCTCTTCATCGAGGCTGCCGTCCGCAGCCGCAACAGCGGATGGGTGCATGTGGGTTCGCTTGCTGCAGCTCACGACAACCGACTCGGAGTGTTCCGTGCCGGCGTGCACGTGCGAATGCGGCGCCGTGTTTGTGCAGAAGGAGCCGCTCTCACTGCTGCTAACTGTGTAGTGGCTCATATTCGGCTCCTGGGTGCGTGTCTGATGCAAGGAACTTGTGAGGAGACGGACGTCGCTCGTTGTGCAGCAACCTCCCCCCGCACTAACGCACCTGTGATTGAGCAGCGGGGAACGAGAAGGAAAGGTAACCGAAGTCGAACGGAGGAGATGTACAAGGTATGTGTGTGGGCGAACGGGGGCCGGGTGGCAAGCGTCCTGTGGTCTTACGAAAGAGAGAGGAAAGGCGACAAGTGAAGATGCAACGACAAAGATGTGAGGGAAGGGTCTGCGGAGAGAGCAAGAACCAAACCCGTGTCCACCCGCCGAGGAGACAACCTCCAAAAAAAAAAAGCACAGACCAAACTATATGTTAAAAGAAACGACTCAGGGTGCTTAGAAGATAGGAGGTGTGACGGCTGCTGAGGTGAGAAAGGTATGTGGCACACAGCATGGCAAGCGCAGTCGAGAGCAGAGTCACCACCACTAAAGCACGCACACACACATATATATATATATGGGTAGCAAAGCAGAAGGAGGCCGTGCACCGTCAGTGCTGTCCAGTGACGAAGCGTTCGCTGGCGCTGACTTGTGCGTCTACGGGAGGAGGGTCGAGTACAGAAAAGAACGCCCAACGAGCAAGTAAAATAATAAGAAACGATGAAGCGCGCACGCGCACTTTCTCTAGAAGGAAACGCAACAAGAAAAAAGAATTATGATGATGATCGGCGCGTCGAGAGCGACGCGTGGATGGAGCCGGGGGTTGGTGAGGGTGCGGGAGGGGGGGATGAGGCTTGCGTATCTCTGGATAGCGATGTGCCACGATGGGTGAAAGGACGTGTAGAGGCTAGATGTGTGCGTCAGTGTGACATGCACCCACAAGAGGCAGCAGAGAGAGACACACACACACAGGGAGAGAGGAAAGGCAGGTTGCGTCGGGGTGAGTGCGCCAGGGCCCCCGAGAAAGATCTGCTGTGTTGGTGTTGGGTTTCTGGGGGAAGGGAGGAAGCGAGGATGTGGGTGTGCGTTGGTCTATCAACTCGAAGAGGGAAGCATTGTTCGCCAACGAGTCCGCCATATGTAGAAACACCGAAAACAGAAAAGGGCGGTGTTATGTAGCGCGAGTCGAGCACGGCGAGCGAGCGCACACCGACAACCATCCAGGTGATGGCGTACAAAGAGAGAGACGGGTCAAGAAGAGAGAGGGATTAACAACGAGCCT
Source organism: Leishmania mexicana MHOM/GT/2001/U1103 (assembly GCF_000234665.1). NCBI lineage: Eukaryota > Euglenozoa > Kinetoplastea > Trypanosomatida > Trypanosomatidae > Leishmania > Leishmania mexicana. Next base: position 1,018,017 of record NC_018335.1, read on the forward strand.
GTGGCACCAGCAAGGCAGTTGCAGGCGTCACTCAGAGACGGGGGCAAGTCGAGCGAAGCCACCCATGGCACCTGCTCAGCAGCACGCAGCACTCCAGCTGGAGTGCTGCTGAACAGCTATTTGTCGCGTGCGTGTGATCCGCCTTCCATCATTGGCCACTGCCCGCTGCTGCCTAGCCGGAGAATGCGTGAGACGTCCATGGAGAGGTACGCCAAGACACGCTCCGACGTAGCCACCGCAGCAAGGAGAACCAGAGAGCGCGTATCTCCCGATCATAGGCACACCCGCACTTCCACGCCCAGACACTGACGCTGCACTGCGGTGTTGCTGCTGCCCCACCCACACGCGCCATGTAGCTCCCCTTCATCACTATGGTGGCATCATGCTTGATAGCGCGATACGGCTTGAACTGTACAGAGGTCGACAGGACTACTGCAGCGAAAGAAGAAAAAAAACAAGAGAAATGGGGACGTACAAGAAGAGCGCACCGCACAACGGGAAGAACAGACTCGTCCAGGCCCACACACGCACACGGGCAAGCACGCAAGTGCCCCCTCCCCTCTCCCATCTGCCGACCGGTCCTCATGCGTGCCTTCGTTTGTTGTTTTCCTACTGTGCGACAGCGCACGCTAGTAGGCAGGGTAGTTGGCCTTGTCCACGACAGACAAATTGTTCCGGTAGAAGCCGTCCAGCGTCGAAGAAAAGCCCAAGATCCTATCCCAGTCTCCCCGGAGCACGCTGTTACGGGAACGCGAGTTGCGCTCCTCGGCGTAGAGGGCGCCGGCAAGGTTCTCGTCGAACTGCAGCGTCCACTCCTCGAAGTGCTTGTCATCTCGCATCCCTGGCCCGCCTAGCAGCTGGTAGAAGCACCACACAAACAAACTCATGAACATGGCCCACACAACCCCACGCAGGTGCGGCGCTACGTCCATGTCGCCGAAGCGCTCGGACGCCTCGCCAGGGCCGGCGTACAAGGGGTGATGCGCCGTCCATCGCTGCAGCTTCGCGTCGTCGTACCACATGACCTCCGGGTGCGTCCAGTGGTCGTACACAAGAGAGTTGTCCGGGTGGAACATCGGGTTCGCTAGCGTGTACGTGCTCCACGGCGAGGAGTTGTTGCGACGCATGTAGTGAAAGTTCGCGTTGTCGCGCAGGTACTTCTGCGTCTGGCGCACCATCATGTCGCACGTGGCCGGATCGGTCACGTAGCGATACTTCTCAAACCGCCGCCGGACCACCTTGTAGGCGAGGTTAAGCTTGTGAGCATTCAGCTGGATCATCCACATCTGGATCTCCTTCAATGACCAGCGGTACAGGCGGCAAACGCGCTGCTTGTGCGTCAGTCGCGGGTCGTCGATGATGGGGTCGAGGTGTCGGACGCTGCCCATGAAGTCGTAAATATATGCGTCAGACTTCTGCTCGTACTTTGGGTTGTCGAGAATACGCCACCCCTCGTAGTTCTGCAGCAGTGGCTCGTGGAGGTGCCACTCGTGGTACTCCACCATGCCGCCACTGAGCAGCAGCGAGCTACGGCGCATCATGCTTCCCTTGTTGTTCTTCGCGGCTGTGTCGGTGTGTCTAAGCTTGTCGAATCGAAGCCTCTAGCGGAGGCGTATCCTAGATCTGGTGGCGCTGCTTGTTGGCGTCCCATACACGGATCAGAGACGCACAAAGTATCGCGTGCCGCACACTACTGGAAAACTACACAACAACAACAAAAAAAAAAAAACAAAGGGAGAGGAGATAAAAATAAACACGGATGCAGTGCGGCTGAGAGCAGGAGAGGAGGCGCGCCCAGCGGTGCGCTTGGACCGCCGGCACAAGACAAAAAGACCGACAGAAACAAACAAAAGTAAAATGAAGAGCGGCAACGGCGGCAACGGCGCGTTTTTTTTTCCCCGTCGCTTTTTCTTGCTACTAGGAAGCGAGGGCGGAAAATCCGGGAAGGGAGAGGGAGGGAAAGAGAGAGAGAGGGCGTGGGTGGGTGGGAGGCAAAAGAACGGAAGAGGCCACGACGGATGTTGGTAAGGTGCCACGTGTGTGAAGAAGCGTGCAGACCTGCGTCGTCCTTCCCTCTGCGCGCGCGGTCGCTCGCTCTCTCTCTCTCGCTCGCACGTTACTGCCCTCAACTACGACGACACTACTACAAAAAAAAGGAGGCCGGCGTGCGCTTGTGGAAAGAGAGGCCTCGTCTACTCAGTTTGGCGCAAGTGCCTACGTAGCCCTATGTGTGCGTCCGTACCAGGTGCACCGCCATGCACACAATGTCTCTGGCCCTTGGTACTACTACGAACTTGCGTGCCTAGTCAAGCGCAGCTACTGCGATGCGTTCTTGTACTGCAGGCCCCGGCCAGCCCCCTTGCAAGAGTAAGCGTTCAATGTTCCCACACGAGTACGACAGCACAACCACAGCGCACCCAAGAGCGGAAAGCCTGTGAGGGTGGTCACGGAGAGCTGGGATGACGTTAGGGAAGAGCACGAGGAGAAAAGGCGGATGACCAATGCCTCCCTTTTGGAGTCCTGAGGTGCGGGTACGCGAATGTAGGCGCACACGCACGAGCACCCCAAGTAGAGTGTGTCTATGTACGCTGGCGAGTGTGTGAAAGAAAGTAAAAAGGGCGAGACAGGGGTGGGAAGGTAAGCAGCTCCAGTGGAGGACGTGTGCGTACGTGTTGGAGGGGAAGAGGCGGGAGGGGTGTACGGCGAAGAAGCATCCTTTCCATCCCCTACTTGACAGCACACGCGCTCCCGCCTTGACTGCGACGGCACGCATGCCTTTGGTTCCTTGTGGCGTGTGTCGCCGTGACCAGCTGTCGACTGAAACAGCTGACATACGACTCCGTGTGCGACTTCGCCTCTTCTCTTCTTCCATGGGCTTCTTGAGATTCGTGGCGGCCGCGATGACACACTCAGCGATAAGGAGGAGCGAAGAAACGCACACGAACAAAAGAGAGAGAGAAAGACGCCGGCAGAGACACCAACATGCAGAGGGGCAGCTGCGGAGCGGCACAGAGAAACGCGGTCGGGTGACGCCGGGCACCGCACGCACGGCGGCGCACAGAAGCGCATATGCACTGTGCATCCACGAGAGCACAACAGAAAAGGAAGCGTAAACAAAAAAAGGTAAAGCATCCAACTTGAGTGCCTGCAGCACCAAGCACGGAGAGACGCACCCGCAGTTGGGGCAACGAAACCCGCGGCATCATCGAAGGCCGCACACGGAAACGCACACACAATGCACGCGCCAAGATGAAGGGGACGGTGGAAAGGCGAGAATAAAATGCGTCGTTGGGGAGGGACGGATCGAAAAGGGGATGGAGGGGAGTTGCTGGCAAGAAAGTGCACGCTCGTCCCCGCCGCCAGCCAGCCCCCTCTCCTCTCCGCACCCATGGGGTTGCCTACCAGAACTTCATCTCGTGATACTCCTGGTCAGTGGCGCGCTTCCAGTGGCGCTCAGCCCATTGCCAGTCCACTACACCAAAGTACTTGGAAAGGTATTCTGGGCGCTTGTTCTCGTAGTCGATGTAATACGCATGCTCCCACACGTCGACGCACAGTAGCGGTGTGTACTCGTAGTTTGTCAGCGGGCAGCCGGCGTTGCCGTAGGAGACGATGTCGAAGGCGCCGGCCTTCTTGTCGTACACCCAGTAGACCCAGCCGCTGCCGAAGAGGTTCTGCGCCGCAGTGATAAACTGCTTCTCGAACTTCTCAACGGAGCCGTACTGAGCAGACACCGCAGCGGACAAGTCTGGCGGGATGTTGCTGCCGTACGGCTGGATGCACTTCCAGAAGAAGGAGTGATTGTAGTGCTGAGCAGCGTTGCTGTAGACGCCCTTCAGTTGAGAGTCGCCGGCGCTTTTCACAATCAATTCGTCGAGTGGCATCCCGTACAGCGGCGTGCCCTCGATGAGTTGGTTCAGCTTCTCTACGTAGGCGCGGTGGTGGCGGCCGTAGTGCACGCGAATCTGGTATGACGACATGAGCGGCATGCAGCCCTTGTACCACGGAAACTCCAGCGTGGGTAGGTAGAAGAAGCCCTGTGACTGGATGTAGTTCTCAGAGCGACGAATGTACTCGTCCACGCGCCAGTACGTCTTGCGGTACTTGTCTACGTAGTAGTCCGGCACACGACCGGAACGGTTGCGGAACTCGTTGTATTGGTCCATAAAGTTGAAGCGGCCCATCTGAATGTCCGCCTTTGGGGTGTGCATCACCAGTCCCGTACGGCCCGCCGCGATGTGTGCAGCAACAAGGCACGAGGAGGACGCTGCAGGGGCGCCGACGACGGAGCCGAGCACGCCGGCTGTGCACACCGAAGGGGTGTACGCACGACGAAGCATCACTCTTGAGAAGGAGAGTGCGTGGGAGAGGGGGCTCTAAATATCCTAGAAAAATGAGTCCTTTGGGTAAGATATCCCTGCGGCGCCACGGAAGAGGCCGCGGCGCTGCCACTACGGCGCTTCCACGCGGAGGTGAAGAGAGAATGCTATGTGTGTGTGCGCGCACGCATGCGCGTCTTCTTGTCCTTGGTGGCAAAGGAGTGCAAGAGAGGAGCGGGAAGGGGGGCTGTACTAGACTACGCTATGCTACGTAAACATAAAGAAAACGAAAAACGAAAAGACCAAGCGAGAAAAGCGCTGGGGCGCCCTGGCGCAGGCAGCGACGGCAACGACAGCGCGCACAGCAGTCGAAGGTAGAGAAAGAGAGAGTGCGTGTAGGCAAAACGAAGTCGGGTATGGTGCGAACCAGAAGATGTGTTCTGACGCGAAGAGGACAAGGGACACCGTAGTTGTCAGAGACAACGACAGAAATTCGCGTGTGACGGTAAAAGCCAGAAAGCGAGTACAAGTGCACACGGCGTTGGATGCGCGAATACTCCTTGCCGAAACTGTACAGAAAAAGGGGGTTTGAGGGGGTGGGTGGAAGAGAGAGAGAAAGATGAGCAGACAAAGTCAGTGGTGATGCTCTTAGCGGATGGAGTTCGGGGTGATGAAGGGAAACTTGCCTCTGCCCGGGAAGCAGCGAAGATTTGAGGAGGAGGCTTGTACGATGTCTCAGCCGCTGCGTCGCAGAAAAGAAAACGTAAGCTGTGCAGGTAAGAGACAACACGAGCACAACAAAGCCTCGATATCACTGCAAGAGAGACACACACACACAAAAAGACCTGAAGGGGTGGTGCGAGGACGGCGCGGGCTGAGGCTCATCCTACAAGAAATCGGAGATTGATGCCGATTGTTGTGGTCGGCGTTGATGCGCATGTGCGTGTGAAGAGAAACATTGAGAAGTGGGGGCCAGATGAGATGCGAGATATCGGAGCAGTGAGAATGGAAACAACACATGTCTGCATGCCTGTGACGGTGTGCTGCGTCACCGTGACCAGACGCGCACACATACAAGCCCATCAGCGGTTGTACGGATGCGTTCCGTGTGGTGAATGAGCCACTCCGGTTCGCCTCCTCCTCTTTCTGTCGCCTCACGCCTCGCCTCTTAGAACTCGGGAGGTGCCTATACGTGAAAAACACGCCGCTTCTGAGCGCACGGACCCCATCTTCATGTGCGCCTTTGTGTGACCACACGCATGAGCACCCTTGCTCACTGGCGAGCGCTCCTCCTGTTCCTTGCCGCCGCCCACCGACCCACCCCCCACCCCACCCCTCGCATCGATGTCGCTGCACTGCGTTGTTTGTTCGGTTCTATGTTAGATCTCTTCATTTCTCGACTGGTGTCACAGAAAAGGTTATGGAGTCCCCTCCCCCGCCCGTGTGCACGCAGAAGCACAGCATGGAGATGTGAACGCACCGTGTAGCCAAGGAAACAGCGAAACACATCATGGGACAGGGAGAGGAGAGAGAGAAAGTGGCGGGATGATATATCGTTATATGCGCATGTGAACGAAGCCCTTGAGGCCAAACACGTACACCCATAGATATGTATTCTGGTCTTGGCAGGTGCGCACCGCCTCGTTGCGGTTTCCGTTTCAAGCCGAAGCTGAGGAGAGAACAGAAAACGAAGCACACAATGAGGCACAACACCAAAAACACGCCCGCATGCACCAAACGTGGGATAAATATAAACCATATATATATATATATATGGTTTATCCTTCAAGAGGCAGGGTAAGCGAACAAAAAGGCGAAGCGCGCAAAGAAAGCATCACACACACACGCACACAGACCACACACACACACACCGTGGCTTCGCATCACGTCCCCCCCCCCGCCCGCCCGCCAGTCCCCTAGTCACGAAGTGGCCCCAGAAGAGCGAATAGGAAGAGAAGACGGAAACGAANAGCGAAAGGAAAAGACGCGTGCACCAGAGCGAGGACGAAAGCAGTACA